>NW_012103465.1:2804053-2913839 GCF_000951045.1 Mandrillus leucophaeus
CAGGCCACTGAGTGTGAATCCTAGTACTCATTCTGCTTCCTGGACAAGTCACATTACTAAACACTAGCCGTCAGGAGAAAATATTTGTGTTTTGTTTATCAATATCTTTCAGTTTCCACCAGACACTGGTTGGGTGATTGGATTTACAATTGAGGAGCTTCTCCAAAGATAAATTTAACACTCTACCCTTGGAAGATTAAAAAAAAAAAAAAAAGTTCCAGACTTTTAGATAATTGTTACTCCAGCTTTCACATTAGGATTTCAAAATTTTAGGGCTTGACCTCAACCATAAGATCAGAGGTTTTCTACTACTTTTTGTTGGGAGAGGGTGTAAGACAGGGTCTCATTCTGTGGCCCAGGCTGTAATGCAGTGGTACCATTATAGTTCACTGCAGCCTTGAACTCCTGGACTCAAGCCATCCTTCCACCTAAGTCTTCCTAGTGGCTGGGACTACAGGTGGTGCACACCACCATGCCTGACTAATTCTTACTTTCGTAGCAATAGGGTCTTGATATATTGCCAGGGCTGGTCTGAAACCCCTGGCCTCAAATGATCCTCCCACCTCAGCTTCCCAAATTGCTGGGATTACAGGAATGAGCCACCACACCTGCCCTACTTTTTAACCAAGTAAAAAAGTTCAAAGCCTTATAAAACCTTAGGTATATTCGGTATTTATTAAACAACAGCCAGATGTAGAATACATATGTGAGTTGGTTGCCTTTCAAGCAAGGTTTTTCTATAAAGGGCCCAATAGTAAATGTTCTAGGTTTTACAGGCCCTGTGTATTTTGCCCAACTACCCAACTCTGTTCGTCCTGGGAGAGTAGCCATGGACAGTATGTAAATGATTGAGGGTGACTGTGTGCCAACAAAACATTCATTCACAAAAACAGGAGGCCAGCCAGGAGCTGACCCCTGCCCAGCTAGACTCTGACACTCCAGATACAATCTAGTTGAGGTTGAATCCAGGTAATAAAATAAACTACCACATCTGGCAATGAGTATGAATGCACTGAAGAGACTGAAGAATAGAGGATGAGCAGAATAAAGTGCAGTTGGTGATAGTCTTAGGACACCTTATTTGTAAACTCAGGCTTTACAGCAGATGACACACTTAAATATTTGGAGCTGAGGAAGGCTTTTTTTTAAAGGCTATGTATTCATTTACTCAGAGGCAGCTGTGTATCTGGAAACAATCCCACATCCTCCTATGAAAAGAACCATGCCACGTGCCTCCCCGAGACAAGGTTCAGTTTTATTCAGCTAACATTTGTTAACTCCAGCTGCATGAAAACAGACTAATAGAAAACCACATATAAGAGGGTGAGGGCCTACCACTCACATGGTCACAGAGCTGAGGTCATCTGACAGTCAGGTCCAGGAGTCCCTCGTTAGCAAGAATTGTAAGACTTGAAGACGCACATCACTTTGTTGTACGACTTGCTATTAAATATAAGCTACTGTTCAAAAATGTAGGTGGTTAAGAGCATTTAATGTCAATTTTAGCTATGGGGGAGGAGTACGCATTCTTTTCTTGAAACATTGGTGGTCCGTTATACAGTTTAGTTTCTATGAATATTGCCATTCGAGGTGGTTTATAAACTTAAAACTCCAGGCAGGAAGACAAGGTTGTTGCCTAAGACTGTACAGTCTGCGAGTGAACTTCTTGCCTCATTTGCAACATCTGGAACAAGTGGGCTCTTCCTGCACTTTAAGTGCTCCTTTCCCTAAGATTATCAAGAAATTTGTGTTGAGTTAAAATACAGCTGTTGAAGCCAAAGGACTTACTGCATCAGTTTGATCTGTGTAATGCCTGGCCTCCAAAGACAAAACAACCACATAGTGTATAAGGAAGAGTTCCCATAATGAACATGTCATTTGCAAGTAATAAAATGAATAGTGGCAAGAGATAAATATGCCCTGCTGTAGTCTTTCCCTGAGACTGAAGCCCAGAGAATCAACCATGCATGAGCCTTCTTTCTCACTAAACAGGTACTAGACTTGTTCATAGCTCTGTTCAGCTGTAAGATAACCTGATTTTATTATTTAAAAAGGGATTCTAAGGACCTTCTATATACTGGATGCATGGACCTGGGAGACCATTCGTTCATTTATTTATTCATTCATTCCATCTTTAATGAGCCAGGCTCTGCTAGACACACGTGTAAAATTAAGTCTTATCTCAGCAAGAAAGAGTACATTTCAATGCTGTGTGATAAGCACTTTCTGGGAATGAGGACAGCGCAGGGGACATTAGAAGGAGCCATTTTGAAGGAAGCATAGAAATCAAGTGAACGGAAGAGGGTGGGTATTCCAGGCAGAAGAAAATAGTATCTTTGTCCTCCCAAAATAGCATCTTGGGAGGACAGTGAGACTTGAAGTGGAATGCTGGAAACGTGGGGAAGAGGAATGGGATGGAAGGGGTGAGCACAAGGGTTTATTGGACTTGTGTGCCTTGCCAAGGGGACTGGACTTGAGCCTGTAGGCGAGGGAAGCAATTCTAGCAGTGACTTCCACCTGTGCCATTCTCTACAGAGGGACACCT
This sequence comes from Mandrillus leucophaeus, assembly GCF_000951045.1. Taxonomy (NCBI): domain Eukaryota; kingdom Metazoa; phylum Chordata; class Mammalia; order Primates; family Cercopithecidae; genus Mandrillus; species Mandrillus leucophaeus. The sequence continues at coordinate 2,806,599 of NW_012103465.1, forward strand.
GAACAAGTATCTATCCTAGAGGGGCAGGAGAGTCTAGTGGTTAAGAGCACAGACAGGAGCCAAACTGCCTCGGTTTGAATCCGGGTTCTGCCGTGGATTAGCTGTGAAACCTTGGATTTTACTTAACTTGTCCTCGGCTTTAAAATATCGACAATAATAATGTTTCATAGCACATCTAGAATGCTATACAGTTTTTTTACTTACTCTTTTTTGTCTGAGACCTTCAGAAGTTCCTACAAAGTACCTGAACTGGCAGCAGAATCTACAGGGCCAATATTAGAATTGAGCTACGCAGATATGAACACACTGAATGCATTCATTCTGGAAATGAGAACAATATAAAAAGACTTGCTCTGCCATCAGTTTGTAAAGTTCACCAGCATGTAAGAAGCTTTTGCCTAGAAGTCTGAGATACCAATTTTATGAATAAAGAGAAGCAAAGAGACAGCTCAGTCATATTTAGGTTGTGGCAAAAACCCAGAAAAGTCTCACCGAGCCATTTGCTAGCTGCTGCTGTCAGAGCATTCATATGGACTTTGGAAAAGAACAGCTGAGTTCCTCAGATTCTTCGAGGTGTGTTTAATGCTTTCACTGGACAATAAGTTCAGGGAGTCAAAAAGTTCATGGAGTCTTCTGAAAAACTGGTCCTAACTACAAATACCACCGTGTTCCACAGTAATGAAAAAAATGCTAAAACAGCTCCTGGACTGCTAAAACCAGGACACAGCCCATCACTTCTTCTTTTTTTTTTTTCTTTTTTTTTTTTTTAAGACAGAGTCTCACTCTGTTGCCCAGGCTGGAGTGCAATGGTGCGATCTCAGCTCATTTGCAACCTCCACCTCCTGGGTTCAAGAGATTCTCCTGCCTCAGCCTCCCAAGTAGCTGGGACTATAGGTGTGCACCACCACCCCCGGCTAATTTTTGTATTTTTAGTAGAGAAGAGGTTTCACCAGGTTGGCCAGGCTGGGTCTTGAACTCCTCACCTCAAGTGATCCACTTGCCTCAGCCTCCCAAAGTGTTGGAATTACAGGTGTGAACCACTGCGCCTGGAGAGCCCACTGCTTTTTGATGCATGTTTTGAACTTCAAATGTGGACCAGCTGACAGAGGCTTCAAGGGGACCTTTAGCTGATTCTGCTTAAGGACCAGTTTATTTTGTTAACATCACCAAATAGCCTAGAGTGGAGATATTACCTATTTTAAGAGAGTTCTTAATGTCTCTGAGAAAAGTAGATGTGATAGGTGACACATGCACGGAAAGCTTTTGCATGCTCCCCTTTGCCTCTTCCTTTCCCTTTGAACATCCAGGGAGTACTAATCAAGGCTGCAGAGATTTCCCTATGCCCTGGATTAACAAAGTAAGATCATATCCTGCTTTGTTTTCCCTGGGGAATAAAAGAAACATTTTGGAATTTAAAAATTGTGAACCTGTTTGTTTAATCCTCGTAGCAGCCCTATGAAGTCGTCAAGTAGGTGGGACCTTAACTCCATCTTTAGAGATAAGGAAACAGGAGGTTGAAGACAGATTAAGCCACTTTTTCAAGATCACACAGATCATAAGGGCAGCAGCTGGAACTGGCAAGTTTTGTTCTGGCAGCACTCTGCTGCCAAGGGGCCAGAGCCTGGGAGAGGGATCCAGGGCAGGCAGCCATACTTAAATAACTGTTACTCATTCAATCAACATATTTATTGAGCATCTCCTATGTGCTGGGCACTGAGTATACATTCGTGAACAAGCAGATATCTAGGTCTCCTGCCTTCGTGGAGCTTAAAGCCTAGCAAGAAAGAGATGTAAAATAATGAACCAATGATAAAAATTGTTGAGACAGGATGCCAAGCAAGGAAATCAGGACACCCTGGTTTAGGCTGGATAATCGGGGAAGGATTCTGAGGAAAGAATTTAAAAGCCAGATGAAGAGTGAGGAAGAGCACTCCAGGCAAAGGGAAGAGCCTGTGCAAAGGCCTTGGGGTGGGAAGGAGCTTGGTCTGATCCAGAAGAGGCTGAAGGAGAGGATGAGACAGGAAGATGGCACAAGGCGGGGCTGGAGAGGCAGGCAGGTGTCTCCCCTGCAAGGCCTGTTGGCCAAGGTAAGGATTTTCTCTTTTTATCTTCAGTACCATTGAAGGGTTATCCTGATGTATAAAATGACCTGATTTATGTTTTTAAAAGATCTCTTTAGTGACTGTGTAGTGAAGGAATGAATGAGGGAGGGAATGAATCAGTTAATGCTTGTTGAATGCTTTCCATTTGCTCAGTGACGTGCATCATCTTTATCATTTATTCAGTAACCATGGAGGCTATTTACTACGAACACACTGTGTCCTGGGCACTGTATTAGGCCTGTTATACATTGTTTCTAATCCTCACAACAGCTATGCAAGCTGAGGTTGGTTGTTCACTTTGCTCCTCACAATTAACCTAAAGGTGATAGAGGCATTTCAGATCCTCCAATTTATAGATGGAGAAGCTGAGTCTGGGAGGAGGCTGGGATTTGAGCACAGCCTGTCCCACCAAAGCCCATGCCTTCTCTCTGCACAGGTGGCCTCTCTGCTGGTGACAGAGACAGGAGTCATCCACATGGCGAGTTTTAACTCCTATGCAACAGTGAGTTTCTTGGATGTGGTGTTCACTTATAATGGCGTAACACCGCCAAATGCCAGACCTAAAGGAACTTCCAATGAGGGATTGAATTTTGATACCTTAACAGCAATGTGGAGAGATTGTCACGAAAGCTTTGTTCTCAGTGGGTGGTTGCTTAATCAGAGAGCTCTAGGAGGAGTCTTTTGCCCTCGGATGTTTATTTTTAAAACATGCTATTGTTTAGCCAGGCAACTGCTTCCTTTGGAGTGTTTTTGTAAAAAGTTCAGATGATTACTGCTTTGGCTGGGAGCCAACACCCTTGCTCATCAGAGCCTTCTCCTGAGGTGAAAAAAGCAAATAAATGCCTTTTCCTAAAATAAAGAGCTAGCAGGTGCCCCTGACTTCCAAGGACAACTGGGGATTTTATCCCTGTTTCTAGGCCACAGCCCAGCCTCAAAACTGTCCCAGGTTCTAATGGACAACTCTGGGCTCACAAGGAACTGGAACCGTGCTCTTCTTTTTCTGCCCAGTTCAGGTGCCACCTGTTCCATCAAGCCTCTCCTGGTCATCTCAATCTGGTGACAGCTCAGGCTCCTCTGAAAACCCACAGTACCTAGTCTCTGCACTAGGGCTTCACAAAACATCTAGTTTTTCAACTGGATGGAGCAAATCCAGTTGTTAAAATTTCTGATCTGTTACAGATCAATAACCTTCATAAACCATAGTTAGAGCAAATTACTAGAAAAATTATATTAAAAATAGACATATGAAATACTAGCCCTATTTTTTTTTTTTTTTGGAGGGGGTGGGGATGGAATTTCACTCTTGTTGCCCAGGCTGGAGTGCAGTGGCATGATATGGGCTCAATGCAACCTGCACCTCCCAGGTTCAAGAGATTCTCCTGCCTCAGCCTCCTGAGTAGCTGGGATTACAGGTGCACGCCACCACGCCCAGCAAATTTGTGTGTGTGTGTGTGTGTGTGTGTGTGTGTGTGTTTTAAGTAGAGATGTGGTTTCACCATGTTGGCCAAGCTGGTCTCAAGCTCCTGACCTCAGGTGATCCACCTGCCTGGGACTCCCAAAGTGCTGGGATTACAGGCGTGAGCCACTACGCCCGGCCCCTATTTTTTATTATTACATTCAACAGAAATAAAGTTACTGTCCGATTACTATAAACATTTTAAATACTCACTGCTGATTTCTGTGCAGATGCCATCACATCTGCTTGGTTCCCTCTCATTTATCACCTCCTATAGGACAGCTTTCAGCTCCCAGAAGAAACGAGTTCTGATAGTGAACTGTAAAGCAAGGGGGTCCTTTAGACCTTGCCAGCCACCAAAGATGGGCTGAGAGCAAGAAACACAGGTGGCCATTGAGAGTGAAAACTCAGAAATAAAGTACAAATGAGGTTTTACTTGTCTGGGACTAAGGTGGGCCTGCTCTCTGATGTCCCGCTAGTAAGAGTCTAGTGCCTGGATTCTCATTCTCACAGTCAACATTCATTGAGCTAGACCACAAGTTCTCACCAAGACAATATTGTCCTCAAGGTAGCAAAAGCTGTTTTTATTTGGTGGTGGTGAGTTGAGAGAGAAAATCTTACTTGTTTTATGTAAAAAAATACATGTATCATTTACTATATACATTTATTATATACACAGTTTGTGGTTTTAGAATTTCACAGGGGTGGTGATTAGGAAAAAGGCTTTGGGGGGTGGGTTGCACAATAGCAACAACAAAACAAGGTTGAAAAAGACTAAGATGTTACATATGTTCCCCTGTGGAGTCTTTTATGGCGAAAAGTGTTCTCGTTGGCTGCCCTGGGAACCAAACTAAACCACCATGTATAAGTGGTTTCTAAGGAGACTACCTGCTGAGTTCCAAGTTTCAAACCCACAAGTGGATCTTTGAAATGGGGTCATTTGTAAGGAGAGGATTACTTGTAAAAAATGCAGCTCTTTCTGTCCTGTAGAAAGCTTCAAGTACAAACATTCGTAGAGCACCTTATTTAAGGCACCGGGGGCCCAGTGAACAATAAGCTTCAGGCCTTAGAGCAATACAGTCAGTGCAGTAGATAGAACTACGTGCCAGGAGATTTGGGCTTAGCATCTTCCTTTCCCCTGCCCATGCTTGCAAGGCAAAGAACTTTTCCTGAATTTGATAATAGAGTTAAGCTATAGTTTGTTCATTCAACATTGTTGAGCACACACTAAATGCTAAACACTGGTAGGGTCTAGAGACATTGGGCTGTCTAATAGGATAGCCATTAGCCACGTGTGGCTACTTAAATTGAGATGAATTAAAATTGGCTAGGTGTGGTGGCTCATACCTATAATCCTAGCAATTTGGGAGGCCAAGGTGGGAGGATCATTTGATTTCAGGAGTTCAAGACCAGCCTGGGCAACATAGTGAGACCTCATCTTTAAAAATAAAAAAAAAAAAAATTAAATAAATATATATTAACTAAAATGAAAACTCAGTTCGTCAGTCACACTAGCCACTTTCCAAGTGCTTGCTAACCATGTGCACTTTGTGGCTACTGCAGGGGACAGCACAAAAACAGAACCTTTCTGTCAGGAAGCTCTACTGGGCAGCGCTAGTCTAGAATTTTGTAGCACATGGATAGAGTCAATATGGAATAGTGGTTAAGAATATGGCCTTTGAGGTAAAACGTAGATTGGAATCCCAGCTCTACCACTCACCTTACCAGCTTTATGATTATATGGTACTTAGCCTTTCTGAGCTACAGTTTTGTCCTCTGTAAAATGGGCGTAATAATGCCTGCCTCCCTGGGTTATAATGAGAATTAAAGATGATGCATTAACATGCAGTCAGTATAGTGTTTATTGTCATTATCATTATTTGTATTATAATTATCATCCTCATCATTATTGATATTAGTGGCAGGTGGGGTGTTTACAACCATTCAGACAGACATTTTATGGTCATTAAGTTCTGTAATGTTCCTATTTACAGAGGTTTTCAAAGATTAGGCTGTTTCCCTGTATCTGTTCTCTCCCTCTATAGTGGTCACCACTCTTATCCCCAACAATGCATTATAAATCATGCAAGAGCCTGGACTTGGGGGCCAGCTCTGCCCCCATATTGATGACTAGAGAGGTAGAGGGTAACTATACAATGGTAACTGTACAGAGGTAGAGGTAACTATACAGTGCAGAGAAGTATAATTATTGATTTGAGTAAATATCTGATATATCTGGGAAAACGGTAGGATGGAGGTAGATTAGAGGAATGGAAAACAAAGGACCGTGCGAAAGTTACTGCAAGATAGTTGCTGTGCTCCAGGACAGAGGGGAAGCTGGATGTCTACTTGGGGATGTATTTGTTTAAGATATTTTCACCAAGATCTCATTATTATCAAGCCTTTTATTGCCAGCTGAGTCCTGGAGTACAAGCAGAGGCACCAGCCCATGGCCAAATCATTAAGACAAATTAAGACATACTAACATATGCTGGAAACAATTACCCACATAGATTTAATTTGTTTCACTGCTGGAAGAAAATCCTGAAAGAGCACCAAACACACCTCCAAGAACAGCTCTGTAACCGCTCTGTGACTCTCACTTGTCAGCACTTTAGGGGCTGGAATCTGCTTAAATTAGACATCTACCAAAGAAGGACAATATATCTGAAAATAGATCCCATATTAGGGCTACAGATGAGTTACTTGGAGTCTGTTAAGGTGGTGATTCTTTTTGTTTCTTTTTAACCTATGATTTTTGTTTGAAATAAATATTATAGTTATCAAAACAATACACTGAGCTCTAAAATGAAATAGGCACATATTTTATAATCATATAATATACTTAGCAAGCTTACATATTTGCATTATGATTTGCTCTTTAAGAGACCTAAACTAAACATGAGATAGTGAATTTGTTTCTAAATTTTGACCTTCAATCTCTCTTGACTTTTTTGTTGTTGCTTGCCTAATTGTTACCTTTCGTTGTCTTACTGTGAGGAAAAGACTCTTCAACACAGCAAACTGCATTTTTCTCAAATCAAATAAAATCTATCATAAAAATTATTCTAGAATGTGACTATTGCAGTATGTGCATTATATGGCAATTGCACAATCTTTTCCCAGAGGTTGATGAATGGCCCCTTAACAACATTCTGGGGTAGCTGCTACAGAGGCCAGAGTACCTTCTCTCAAAATATTAACTTCCAAAGGAGCAATCAACAGCCAGAGTAATGGTGTGTTTAGAGTGAGAAATGACTTGTTCTGTCGTCATAATGGTGATCACTTCCTTGCAGATTTTTCCTGTACATCAAATATGTATGATTATATATGAGAAGCATAATCCCCCAGTCACTTAAAAAAAATGGATAGGCCTTTTAGTGTGGGAAATGAACATAAAAGTTACCTATGCATGCTGATAGCCATACAGGTTTACTGCCTTTCCCTTGGGATTGCCTTGTGACAACCTCTTCCTTTTTCCTGCTACCCTGTACCTTAGGCTTTGCAAATGGTTATGGGACAACTCATGTGTGCTGAATATGCAAAATCATTTTCTATAATGATCCTTTGACTCAAAATATGACCCTCATTTTGGAAATCAGGCTGGGTAGTGTCTGAAACCTCCAATGACGGCTTGCTGAAAGATGATTCCGTTGCTTCTCAACTTGGCCCATTTCCCACGTCCAAGTCCAATTGGAGAACGGCTTTTGACTCCATTTATATGAGCATCTTTGACAGAGAGCAAGGGTTTCTGGCAAGGAGGGATGCCTGCCTTCCACCTCTAATCCAGCTGTCCTTGACACTCCAGACAGCCCTTTCAAATCTGGGCAACACTTAGTCATATTACTGGTAGCCAAGAACCATTTGAAGTGAGATCTAACCAAATGATCGTAAGTCTCTGACATTACCTGTGCCCTGGGAAATTATTTATTAATATCTTTCCTCTTTCAAATAGAAATTTTAAGACGTCTCACAATAAAAGCTATACACAATAAGGTTGTTTACACAGAAGCAATTTGAAAATCATGAAAAGAGGAAGGAAACACACTAACCAGAATGGATAATGACATTACTGTGAATTTGGCCCCAGGACCATTTAAAGATCCAGCAATAAGTGGATCATTAAATACATTCTGGTATAGCCACATGACAGATTATTGAGCCATTAAAATTATCCTCAGGGTGAGTTTGTAACAATGAGGGAAAATGCTTACAACTACAATATTAAGAAGAGAGAGGGTTAAAAACTATAAAATTCTCTCAGCTGTTTACAAAAAATTGAGAAAAATATTAGAAGAAAATTCACCAGAATATTAACTTGGTTGATGAGATTATGTGATTTTTGTTGTCATCTTTACCTTTTCTCCTTTTTCAGATAGTTATAATGAATGTATATTACTTTTATAATTGTATATAAACATTATTTTTTCCAGTTGAGCCTAAGCTTCCTGGAAAGGGCAGAAAGGAAAACTATCATGAGTTATATGATTTCTCAAGTGTTAAAAAAAAAAAAAAAAAACTATCTCAGGCCAGGTATGATGACTCACACCTGTAATCCCAGCACTTTGGGAGGCTAAGGTGGCGGATCACCTGAGGTCGGGAGTTTGAGACAAGCCTGGCCAACATGGTGAAAGCTCATCTCTACGAACAATACTAAAATTAGCTGGGCATGGTGGTGTGCACCTGTAATCCCAGCTACTCGGGAAGCTGAGGCGGGAGACTCGCTTGAACCCGGGAGGCGGAGGTTGTAGTGAGCCGAGATCACACTACTGCACTCCAGCCTGGGTGACAGAGTAAGACTCTGTCTCAAAACAAACAAACAAACAAACAACAACAACAACAAAACGATCTCAGATCTTCAAGATAAACTTTTCCTAGATAACTGAATTCCAAAGGAGGTTTATCATAAGGGATGTTGAATGATATAATACAAATCTTGGTAAAGTTCTTACTGCAAATGTGGGAGGGGGACTCCTTATGATCATTTTCTGACCAACTCCAAGAAGATCTGAAGGCAGGGCACTCCTGGAGGTCAAGGCTGTGGGAAGCTGCCTGCAGGGGAACTTGCACCTGACTGGGCTTCCCTCTCTTACATCTGTTTGGAATTTTGAAGTGTTGCTTTTGCCCATTGCATGTTATTGCCCATTGTCTGTAGATGAGAACACTTCTCAGCTCTTTATTTCACACCTTGAGGATTAAATTGCAGGAAACCTGTCTTTTAAAATTAATGTAATTTGATTTCTGTCTCGCCCTTCAGGTGTTGCTGCACTGGATTCCAACGTATCTGGAAAAATTGGTCTACGTGCTGTCGTGTATTATTTCTGTACCACTCTCATTGCTGTTATTCTAGGTAATATTTATTTCTGAATCCTTATTCCTCTATGTAACGGTAATTTTTTTTCATTCAAAAAGTAGTTGGCGGCCAGACGCGGTGGCTCAGGCCTGTAATCCCAGCACTCTGGGAGGCTGAGGTGAGCAGATCCCTTGAGGTCAGGAGTTTGAGACCAGCCTGGCCAACATGAAAACCTGTTTCTACTAAAAGTACAAAAATATTAGCTGGGCATGGTAACATGCACCTGTAGTCCTAGCTACTTGGGAGGCTGAGGCAGGAGAATCACTTGAACCTGGCAGACAGACTTCAAAGGGAAAACTTTATGGTACTTTGACAATACTACTTTCTGATGAAAAAAAAAAATTGTGTGTTAAGAAAAGCTCAACTACTTTTTAAAATATATATATTTTTAAAATTAAAAAGAGACATGGGGAGTCTTGCTATGTTGCCCAGGCTGGTCTTGAACTCTTGGGCTCAAGGGATCTGCCTGCCTCAGCCTCCCAAAGTGCTGAGATTACAGGCATGAGCCACCGTGCCTGACCCTAACTACTTTTTTTTTTTTTCGAGAAGGAGTCTCACTCTTGTCACCCAGGCTGGAGTGCAGTGGCATGATCTCGGCTTACTGCAACCTCTGCCTCCTGGGTTCAAACGATTCTCCTGCCTCAGCCTCCCGAGTAGCTGGGATTACAGGTGCACACCACCATGCCCAGCTAATTTTTGTACTTTTTTAGTAGAGACAGGGTTTCGCCATGTTGGCCAGGCTGGTCTCAAACTCCTGACCTCAGGTGATCCACCTGCCTTGGCCTCCCAAAGTGTTGGGATTACAAGCGTGAGCCACCGTGCCCAGCCACTTACATAATTCTTAAAGTGGATAATTGGTCTATAATAGTGAAGTTGAGTATAATTATAAAATATTTCCAGAAATATAGCATTTTGGTGCATTTCACATAGTAACAAGAGCTAACAGCTATCCTTGTTAAGCTATCCTTGTTAAGGATAAATCCCACTTGTAAGAGGAAGAAAATTCTAGTAAGGGAGTAGCTGCTCTTATACCTTTAGCATGGTTTTTTGAAGAATGCTTGGTCTTTGTAACCCTGAGTGACATTTTAAGAAGAATGTCCAGAGGGGGAAGACAGAAAGAGCATGTACTCAGATGTGGCAGCAGCTCGGCCCTTGTAGCCCTGCTTCAATAAGCTGATAAGAAGAGGTGGGATGTGGTGAGGCTTTAATGGTATTAGGCCAAGGGACCCAGGAGAGCCTGAACTCTGCCATAAAACAAAACCACATCATCTCATGAGTTTCCTGAGGAAGACAGACACAGAGAAAAAATAGCAATGAGAAGCAAGATCCTGCTCTCTTATTAGCTGGAGGCATATAGCCCTTCTACAACCCTGAGAGAGGAAAAGAGTGGGCCATGCCCACTCATGGCCCCTTATTGCCCAACAACTCCTCCCACTAGCAAAACGGACCCATTCAGCATACCAGAGCCCTACCCGTTGGATTACCATTGCCTCCTCTTGAGGGAGGAGCAATAAGGAGCATAAGGACCTTTTTCTTCTTCACTTCCCTCCAGTCAAACACCCTCCAATGTCTTGGTCTCTTCTACAGCCTCCCACCTTGGCTTGGACACTCAAGTGACAGGAACCCATTACTTACCAAGGCCACAATGGTGATGTCAGATGCTCTGCCATGTAGACAGTTCTTCCTTACAGAGAGATGAACCTTCTCTCCCTATAACTCCCATCTATTTGTCCTCATTCCACCCCTGGAACAGCATTTTCCCACATGACTGCTTTCGAGATACTTGAAGACCTATGGTGTGGAAGGAAGGCAAGGCTGGTTTTGTATTATCAGGAGGATAACCAGCATCTGTGGGTAAAAGTTGCAGAAAGACATCAGATGCATTCTCTGGGCTGGAAAATGGATCATCCTTACCCTAACACCTTCCTAGGCTGATCTCGTAAGTTCAAGAAAAAGAATATTCTCATCAGCAGGTGTTTCCAAAAGCAATTCTGGGATGCAGCCCCTTCATTTTAAACACACATGCACACACACACATGCACGCAAGCACACGGAGTTCTTTCTGCTTACTCATTTAAATGGAAGAGTAATTAAAGTGGTTGCTGAGATTCCAGAGGAGACTCAGCATTTTGGCTGGACCTCAGGGTCCTCCCCATCACACTATTGCCTGGTATAACCATGCCCACTGTTCTAAAGGTACTAGCTGTGCCAGGTGCCCTGGAAGGTTCCTAATGCTCTGTGGACACTGTCCTTGGCCACAGGTATTGTGCTGGTGGTGAGCATTAAGCCTGGTGTCACCCAGAAAGTGGCTGAAATCGACAGGACAGGCAGCACCCCTGAAGTCAGTACGGTGGATGCCATGTTAGATCTCATCAGGTGAGTGTCTTGCCACAAGGTGGCTTCAAGGACATGCAACCCTATAGTAGCACAAGGCCTTGTACGTGGTTTAATATTCTGCTGTTACTCTATTGAAATTTTTAATAACTTTTGAATTATTGTGCACTTTCATTTTGCTCAGGAACCCACAAATTACATAGCCAGTACTGCTTGCCAAGTCTTGGTTCCAAGAGGGAAGAGAAGAAACAGGCTTCTGAGTCAGCATTTAGGATGAACAGAAGTGCAGATACATGTTCCAGGGAGATGCTGGGATGGATTGGTAGTCAGTTCTGAAGCGCACTTAGATAAATCCATTTTTTAATTGTACAGGAGAAACTCTCTTATTGAAAGCAACCAGAGCTGTAAATAGGTCAGTCAATAAAAAATACCAATTAAAGCAGAGACTCGTAAAAAAGGACATAAGATACACATTACATATTTTGTTTTCACTTAACACTTAGTGCATTTATTCACCAATTGTTTGACATAAACTCAAGGTCTTTTCTTCAGGTTTGTTAGCTCATGGTAATTTCTTAAAGTTTGTGTTGCGTATACAGCCCTTATAAACGTATCATCTGCAAGTTCCAGATAAAGTTTCTGTAGAACAGAGCACCAAAACCTTTGGACATTGCAAAGAAAGCTGAGTGTAAATCTTTCCAGTTTTTCTTTTTAATTTCAATGATCTTCCCATACCTAATCTAACCATAAAAATCTTAGTCACTGGCCTTTATTGAGTTTCCAGGCATGTGGCTTAGATTTTATAGAAACCATTCCTTCCTTTTTATGCTCCTATTTCACTGGTTTACATAATATGAAATTCAGTAATTATGATGATATTTGCAACTGGTATAAAGAATTTGGGAACAAATACAATGAACCCATGGTAAGTGTATTAGTCCATTTTCACACTGCTATAAAGAACTACCTGGGACTGGGTAATTTATAATGGAAAGAGGTTTAATTGACTCACAGTTCCGCATGGCTGGGGAGGCCTCAAGAAACTTAAAATCATGGCAAAGGCAGGGAAGCAAGGCACGTCTTACATGGCTGCAGGAGAGAGAGTAAGGCCGAAGGGAGAAGTGCCATACACTTTCAAACAACTAAATCTTGTGAGAACTCACTCATGATCACAGGAATAGCATGGGAGAAACCACCCACCATGATCCAATCACCTCCCATGAGGCCCCTCCCCTGACATGTGGGGATTACAATTTGACATGAGATTTGGGTGGGGACACAGAGCCAAACCATATCAGTAAGCATACAACGTCATTGATGAAAACAGAAATGTTCAGAATATTAAAGAATAAATAATCTCTTGACTGTGAGTGTCCATTTTACCAAGGAGAGCAAGCATGTCAGTTACTCAGTGAATCAGTTAAGTGATAGTTGATTAGGAGAGCTTTCTATACTTGGGTGAAGCTCTGCAGGAAAAAAGAAATCTCAATACATGAAGTATTCCGCAAAGGAGAGGCCAGAAGAGAAACCAGAGTACTAGTTTTATATTATACTCATTTCTACCAATATATTAGGTATGACAAAACAATACTTTTTGCCCTAAAAATAATACTGCCTTTCATGTCTCCAACAGGAATATGTTCCCTGAGAATCTTGTCCAGGCCTGTTTTCAGCAGGTAATATTAATTACTTGTGCTCTTAAGTTGCTACCCTTTTCCCATTATCAATTAAAAAATGTTTTTTTCTGCTGTGATTCAAGAAATGGAATTAGCCCCGCAAAAATGGCAGCAGGACGTACACCTGTGACTGGCCGAGTTTAAGGTGATGTCTCTATTTTGTATCTAGCCTTTCTGGCTCACAGTAAGGTGCATGTCACAATTTACACTGCTTCCTTTTCCTTTATGCTTTTCCCCCCAAAAGGGCTCAAATGGTACAAGTCAGAAATCTGTCAAATAATGAGTATTTTAAAATGTGGCCTCCAGTACCTATTTTTGGAGAACCATGGTATATTTGTATAGAAGTTTAAACTTTCTGCAGAAAAAAGGTAGCTCTTTATCTCCTCTTTGCTTTTCCTCTGGTATTAGAACCCAGGATCTAACCCTCCTGGTGTGGTCCACATCTGGGTTCAGTCTTCTCCTTAATCATTGTGTCCCAGACAGGTGTGGAAGCTCAAACCTGTAATCCCAGCACTTTGGGAGGCCAAGGTGGGAGATCCCTTGAGCTCAGGAGTTCCAGACTAGCCTTGGCAACATGGCAAGACCATGTCTCTAAAAAGAAATAATAAAAAATCATTGCATCCCCATTGCTGGAGCTCTACAACGTAGTGTAACAAAGCCATGATTTTTTTTCTATAGGAAAATTGAACAATCTCTTCACTCCATTTACTTCAAGCCTTTCCCTCCTATTTATTTATGTGCTTTAAGACAGCTGAGTCCATCACAAACTGCTATATTCATTTACATAAGTTACATGAACAGAGGCTTCTGTGTATACCAACAAAAATGGCAACTCTGTTGCTCTCTGCCGACCTCCACGAAGGACAGAACCTCCTCTATTACAGCGGGGCCTTTGCAAATCAGTCACAGTGGTTGTTTGTAAGGTTCTCGGTGTTGGCAGAGCCTTGTAGGGGGAACATTTATGCCTGGTGTAATAATATACTCACTCCTTCTTAAACCCCCATGTGGAAGCTCCACAGAACCAAACAGGGCTGAAAGAAGAGAATTCAACAGCAGTATCACTGAATAGCCCTAAGGGGACTGTTGATTTTGGAACAACCATATTGTTAAACCTTTCTTGATGCTTATTAAAGTCGTGGTGATGTTATCAAAGTGATGAAGTGTTTTTGCTCAAATTAAAAATAATTTAATTAATAAAAACAAAAATGATTGACAGGAATCCTTACAGAGACTGTCTCTGAAAGCACCTGCAGATCAAGCCTGTACTTTCTTTTGTATTATTCCTCCATCAACTTGTCGCTTATTGTGAAAGCGAAGGAACATTTTGACATAAGTGAATGGTGATTGTGGGAGTCAGGGGTTTACATTTCTGCCTTGCTTTTAGTTCCAAAACCTGATGGGAGGTACCATTGACAACTGGAGCCAACAGAGGCATTGGAGGTAGATCCCTTCAGTGGCACTTGTTTGACCAAAATAACATGTTCCTGTGATTTAGTCTCAAAAGCTTAAAAAACATTTTGTTTGCTTGTCCTTGATTTTCTCCAACGTGCAGTACAAAACTAAGCGTGAAGAAGTGAAGCCTCCCAGAGATCCAGAGACGAACATGACAGAAGAGTCCTTCACAGCTGTCATGACAACTGCTATTTCCAAGGTACCATTCTTGTTTCCTGTTCCTCTTCCCCAGGAGACAGGCACTGACTCATGACCAAGTAGGAAATACAGTCAATCCTCGTCATTCACAGAAGCTGCATTTGTGAATTCAACTACTTGCCAAAATTTATTTGTGACCCCAAAATCCATACTTATGGGGCTTTCGTGGTCATCCACAGGTACATAAAAAGCAGCAAAATATTTGAGTCACCCGACAGGCACGTTCCCAGCTAAGGTGAACAAAGTTGTGCTCTGCTTTCTTGCTTTGATTCTCATACTGGAAACAAGTGTCCATTTTGCAGTGTGTTTAGTATCATCTTTTTTGCATTTTTGTGATTTTCCTTGCTGATTTTGCTGTTTAAAATGGACCAGGACAGGGTTCAGTGACTCACGTCTGTAATCCCAGCACGTTGGGATACCGAGGTGGGAGGATCACTTGAGCCCAGGAGTTCCAGACCAGTCTGCACAACATAGTGACACTTCACCTCTACAAAAAACGAAAAATAGCCGGGTATGATGGTGCACACCTATAGTCCCAGCTACTTGGGAGGCTGAAGTAGGAGGATCGCTTGTTTAGGGATGTCAAGGCTACAGTGAACCATGATTGAGTCACTGCACTTCAGCCTGGATAGCAGAGACCCTGTGTCAAAAAATAAAAAAACAAAAAAGGACCAGGCTGGGTATGGTGGCTCACACTTGTAATCCCAGTACTTGGGAGGCCAAGACAAGTGGATCACTTGAGGCCAGGAGTTTGAGACTGGCCTGGGAAACATAGTGAGACCCCATCTCTACAAAACATCTTAATATAACCCAGGTGTGGTGGCACATGCCTGTAGTCCCAGATACTTGAGAGGCTGAGGCAGGAGGATCGTTTGAGCTATGATTGCACAACTGCACTGCAGCCTGGGTGACAGGGCAAGACTCTTGTTTCAAAAAAAGTAAGCATCATGTTGAAGTGGTCTCCAGGGTTCCTAAGCACAAGATGTTCCTAAGGCATTTGATGTGCCTTGGGGAGAAAATTTGTGCTTTAGAAAAGCTTCATTCAGGAATGAGTTATAGTGCTGTTGGCTGTGAGGTCAATATTAATAAATCAACAATCTATATGAAACAAGGTGTCTGTAAAAGAAATACAACAATGTTATATATTGATTGTTTGCTGAAAAGGATGTGTCCAAGGTTCCCAGAAACATAACCTTGCATTTCCCCCAGGAGCAACGGTTCAGTATTTGCTAATGCAGTGTTCATGGGCACTTTACAGAACATAATTACCAGGAATAGAGAGAATCGACCACAAAGAGCAAAAAAATGAGCCCTGTTGCCTCTTCCTCTCCGGGTCTGCTTACAGTAGAGCTGGCCATCTCTAGGAACTGCTGTAGATTTGTCAGATACATAAGCATGCAATGCAGGTCCACAATTCCTAGTCAGAATCTCTCTGCCCAGATGTAATTCGGAGTTCAGAGTTTCTCAGACTTTAGAACGGCCATGTGGTGTATGTACTGCATATTATGCAACCTTCGTAAGTGAGAAGGGCAACAACATGCCAGAATCAACCACATCAATGTTTTTATAACAAACTCATAAATATTCTGCCAAGGAGAGAAATGAACCCTTAGTAGCCAGTAGCCTCAACTCAGTTTAGGATAGGTTTTGCTGCCAAAAGAGTTTGCTATAAACTTATCAATAAAATCCACATGCTTTGAGAGCTTTGGGGATTTCAGAATTGGAGATCAGAATGTGTGGGCCTGCAGTGGTATCTTTGTAAGCCTGTAGTGATTTCTCCTGAATGTTCTCTCAACTTCACACAGGAAGGAATGATTTAAGGAGAAAAGGAGTATTCATTAGACTTAAGAATTCAAATTAAATAAACTACCGTTGGCTCCCTGCTTCCTACTGCAGAAAGCCTTAACTCCTCTGACCGGGTTCAGAGGCGCTGCATGACCTGGCTTCTCTCTAGTTTTCACAACTTACTTCCAGTGGGCGCCTCTCTTCTTTCCAGATCCACTTCCTCCATCACTCTTTATTCTTGCCTTTTGATGTTGTTCCACAAATATTTTCTGAGCACCCTCCATACCCCAGGCCCTGCTGGGCACTGGGATTATAATGGTGAAAAGACAGACGCCAGGCCTCTGTCCTCATACAAAGAATGATGAGTATTACAATCAGGAAGAGTGGGATGTTTGGGGGGCATTCAACAGGGGTTGTTAAATTAGTCTGGAGGCCGTAATGAATGAGCAAGAATTATTCAAGCAGGGTGCAAAGGCCTAGTGCATGATCATTTTTGCCTTTGCTTGCCATCTTTTTGAAACATGCTTTTTCTCCTGGCTGCTGATTCCTCAGCCATAGTTTTCCCTAACTTCGAAACCCTCATTCATGTCCCACTCTCCATATGACACTTGTATCTCGTAGTTTGGGTGCACAATTAATTACATACCATCCTACTATTATTGGCTCATGCTTCTCACAGTCTTGCTGAATCTTTTTTTTTTTTTTTTTTTTTGAGACGGAGTCTCCCTCTGTTGCCCAGGCTGGAGTGCAGTGGCCGGATCTCAGCTCACTGCAAGCTCCACCTCCCGGGTTCACGCCATTCTCCTGCCTCAGCCTCCCGAGTAGCCAGGCGCCCGCCACCTCGCCCGGCTAGTTTTTTGTATTTTTTAGTAGAGACGGGGTTTCACCGTGTTAGCCAGGATGGTCTCGATCTCCTGACTTCGTGATCCGCCTGTCTCGGCCTCCCAAAGTGCTGGGATTACAGGCTTGAGCCGCCGCACCCGGCCATCTCCAACTGAATCTTAAGACCTTATGCTATAGCCATTGCAGTAATACTCTAGCTTTGCCCTAAATATATGTTTGATCATAAGTAAGAAATGACTGGTAGCCCAGTGGCTCCTCAACATAATTTTTTGTTTGTTTGTTTGAGATGGAGTCTTGCTCTATCACCCAGGCTGGAATGTAGTGCTGCGACCTTGGCTCACTGCAGCCTCCGGCTCCCAAGTTCAAGCAATTCTCCTGCCTCAGCCTCCCAAGTAGCTGGCATTACAGGCGCCTACCACCATGCCTGGCTAATGTTTGTATTTTTAGTAGAGATGGGGTTTTACCATGTTGGCCAGGCTGGTCTCGAACTCCTAACCTCAGGTGATCCACCTGCTTCAGCCTCCCAAACTGCTGGGATTACAGGTGTGAGCC
Organism: Mandrillus leucophaeus; assembly: GCF_000951045.1. NCBI lineage: Eukaryota > Metazoa > Chordata > Mammalia > Primates > Cercopithecidae > Mandrillus > Mandrillus leucophaeus. The sequence goes on from NW_012103465.1 coordinate 2,824,350, forward strand.
ACCGTGCCTACCTAACATAATTCTTTACAAACCTAGTTGGCATCACTCAGTTATCTCTCTGTAAATCTCAGGCTATTTGTACCCAGGATAAAGTGAAGAAATTAAGCCAGGCATGGTGGCATGCACCTGTAGACCCAGCTACTTGGGAGGCTGAGGTGGGAGGATCACTTGAGCCCTCCCTGAGGAGTCTGAAGCTGCAGTGAGCTATGATCATGCCACTGCACCCCAGCCTGGACAACGTGAGACCCTGTTGTTTAAAAAAAAAAAAAAAAGTAAAAACGAATACATGATTCACAGTAGTAGGTATTTAGCTAATTTTTGTATGTCTAAAATCCTACCAATGATAGACTGGATAAAGAAAATGTATACATATACACCACAGAATGCTATGCTACCATTAAAAAAGAACAAGATCATGTCCTTTGCAAGGGACGTGGATGGAGCTGGAGGCCATTATTCTTAGCCAACTAACACAGGAACAGAAAACCAAATACTGCCTGTTCTCCCTTATAAGTGGGAGCTAAATGATGAGAACACATGGACACATAGAGGGGAACAATTCACACTGGGGCCTTTCAGAGGGTGGAAGGTGGGAGGAGGGAGAGGATCAGGAAAAATAACTAATGGATACTAGGCTTAATACCTGGGTGATGAAATAATCTGTACAACAAACCCCCATGCCACACGTTTACCTATGTGACAAGCCTGCACATCCTGCACCACATGTACCCTTGAATATAGAGGTTTAAAAAAAAAAAAAAAAAAAAAAAGAATCCTGGCTGGGTGTGGTGGCTCACACATGTGAACTGAGATACCACCACTGCACTCCAGCCTGGGCGACAGAGTGAAACTGTCTCAAAAAAATAAAATAAAATAAATAAATAGGCCAGGCATGGTGGCTCACGCCTGTAATCCCAGCACTTTGGGAGGCTGAGGTGGGCGGATCACGAGGTCAGGAGATTGAGACCATCCTGGCTAACATGGTGAAACCCCGTCTCTACTAAAAATACAAAAAAATTAGCCAGGCGTGGTGGCGGGCGCCTGTAGTCCCAGCTATTGGGGAGGTTGAGGCAGGAGAATGGAGTGAATCTGGGAGGCGGAGCTTGCAGTAAGCCGAGATCGTGCCACTGCTCTCCAGCCTGGGCAAGAGAGACAGACTCCATCTCTAAATAAATTAATTAAATAAATAAATAAATAAATAATCCTATTGGTCATCCAAGACCACAGGCATAAAGAATGTTACTGTGCTTCATTATCAGGGTAAAACAGATGGTAAAAGTGTTCACACTGGTAAGTACTTTGTACTTCCTGCATTATTAATTCCTGTCTTTTTTAAGCAGACTCCAAATGTAGCTAGTAGTTAAAATGACCCTGAAAAGTGCCTTGATTCTAAAATTCATAATAAAAATATAAACCGTTCCAGAATAAGAAATCTTTATAAGAAATATTCAAATATGGACTTGTTGAAAGAAGAGAAAGCATGTTAACTTCGGGGAGCAAGGGTTAAGTTTGTTACATGCATAGGTGTTTTTATTATTGTTTTTATATTTTCTATAGTTTTGTTGACTCTGCCTGGGAGATCACCAGTTTATTATGTTTGGTCATTGTATCTTCTCATTTCCAAACCTGTGCTTTCTAACAAGATTATAATCATGAGTCAATATGTTTTCTTGGTTTTGATCCACAGAACAAAACAAAGGAATACAAAATCATTGGCATGTATTCAGATGGCATAAACGTCCTGGGCTTGATTGTCTTTTGCCTTGTCTTTGGACTTGTCATTGGAAAAATGGGAGAAAAGGGACAAATTCTGGTGGATTTCTTCAATGCTTTGAGTGATGCAACCATGAAAATTGTTCAGATCATCATGTGGTGAGCAGACACCGTTTAATGTCATTTTGCTTCCCCTGACAATTCTGTCTCCTCAAAATTAGAAGAGGTTTTATGTTTCTCAACTGACCTCATGCTAGAGAAGTTGGACATTTAATATTGAGCCCCCAGAGTATTTTGTGGGGGCTTTCGTTGCTGTTGGTTGTTTTTGTTTTTGAGACAGAGTCTCACTCTGTCACTCCAGGCTGGAATGCAGCGGTGCAATCCCGGCTCACTGCAGCCTCAACTTCCTGTGCTCAAGTGATCCTCCCATCTCAGCTACCTGAGTAGCTGGGACTACAAGCATGTACCACCATGCCTGGCTATTTTTTTGTATTTTTTGAAGAGACAGGGTTTTGCCATGTTGCCCAGGCTGATCTCAAACTCCTGGGCTCAAGCAATCTACTCACTTCATCCTCCCAAAATGCTGGGATCCCAAGTGTGAGCCACCACACCCAGCCACTACTAGAGTATTAAATAATTCCACATATTACCCAGGAGTTAGTTCATGAACAAAAGTCTAGCTATCAACCATTGTCTTTTCCCTCAAAGCCTTGCGAGATCATCTTACACCCAGTCAGCCTTCATGTAAGAAGCAATTCTTTAAAAAATGATTAGAAGGAGTTCATTGTACGTGAGAACACAAAGTGCTTTCCCTATTGTGCCCCATGCAAAAGTGAGTTTCAAAATATTTATAACTGGTACAGCATGGGCACTAACCCATCTGAATGAAAGCTGCCATTCGTGAGCATACCAGTGACACCACTTGAGTGTCTGCCCTGTCCCTGGAAATGCCAAAAAGTCCACCTTTCTTAGGAGGCATCTGCCTCACTTACCTCATATTTAATTGGTTCAACATTATTTAATCCAAAGTGTAGATACGGACAGTGATGTCTGACAGTGGTGTAAAGGGTTCAGTAAAAATGGACAGACAGGTCACTTAATACTGCAGAAACCTCAGCTTCATCATCTGTTAAAAAGGATAATAAAACCTACCCCCAGGGATAGGAGAAGTACATTAAATGAAATGATGCACATAAAATACTTTCCCTAACGCAAGATGTAAGGAGAGCTCCACAAATAGAGCTATGATGATCACTTCCAGTACTAATACTATTGCCTCTGTTGCTGATACCTGGGAAACAGATGACCATGGCTAGAAAGAGCCGTATTTGTCAGTGAGGATCAAGCTCAAGTGAGATCTGCAGATATGACAATCAGCAGGATATATATGCACTAGGAACATGGCATGAGGTGTGCGCCCTCATCCACAAATTCTGGTGGATTTCTTCAATGCTTTGAGTGATGCAACCATGAAAATTGTTCAGATCATCATGTGGATCTGTTCAGATCAACAAGAACCACATGTTCTTGCCAAGTTTGCAAACTACCCTGTGGTAGTTTGGATGGGTAGAATTTAAGGTGCACATAGGTACTGAAAACTAGAGCCAGTATTGTTTACCCAGGACTTGAAACAGCTCTTAGCTTCAATTCTGCATCCCGTGCTCCACCAAGCGAGCGTGCCAAGCCGAGGGTGCGCACACTGGCCTGTTCCTTCCCCACCAACCCAGCATGAGAAAACACTTGCTGACGGAATCATGCCTCTGTTGTGCTTCCTTTCCAGTTATATGCCACTGGGTATTTTGTTCCTGATTGCTGGGAAGATCATAGAAGTTGAAGACTGGGAAATATTCCGCAAGCTGGGCCTTTACATGGCCACAGTCCTGACTGGGTATGTCAGACTCAAGAAAAGAGACAGAAAGTTCCTTTAATCCAATAGGATGGCCACTGGGAGGTTGGGTTCCGTTGGTTAAAACTGGCTTCTCCCCTATGTGCTGGGAAAGATAGGGTTCAGAGATAAGACAGCAGGGGGAGGAGGGCTGCCCTTTAACAGCTGTACTGTAGGTGGATCATGCTGTGCTAATTGTCAGCTCTTGGCAGAACAGCCTGGACCAGGCTTTGTCACTGCCTTTATTGGTTATGTTAAAATAATTTTTTAAAACAAGAGAGAAACCCACTTGTAGCCTCCCTTGGCTCTCTCCTGGCCTTCATTTCCTTAAGAATGTAAACTAACCAAGCAAGTAAGAATAGCTTCCATGCACCTTGAACCTGAAAGAAATTAGCAAGGGCCTAAATGAAATCAGACTTGAACAAGTAGGAGCAGGATGGCTGTTGGTTCAAAGCAGGGGCTGTTCACCACCACCATGGCCTGCACCATCAGAGTGTCAGAGAGGGTGCCAGGAGAATCTCAAGGCTAGGAGGAATTGTGTGGGCCTTTTTAGAAGCCATTAAACAGGAAGGCAGTAGGGGTTGGGTAGTTTGCATATTTATTATAGCCTAGCTATTGTTTCCTTGAGAAAATATGAGGTGGGATAAGATATGAATGGTGCCCCTGGACACCTAGCCAGGGGCAGAATATGTCACATATGCTAAGAAATATAGACTAAGGGAATAAGTAAATATTATTGATTTGACTCCCACAAGTCAATACCTACAAGCACCCAACTTGAGCAATCACCTCACCTATTGGAACTTGATCGTATTGGAGATTTCCAACACAGCACATTTGGTTCTTAATCTGTGTTTCCCAAAAACACAGCCCTGCCAGCCAACACAGAGGTAGATTTGGTCCCTACAGTGTGAGGACCATGGTGCCAAGGGAGGCGGGACCTCCACCTCACTGGAGGCCACCCTGCTGTAGGGCTGCTGAAACAGGCAGTGCCAGGGATTGTGTCTCAGCAGTGATGTGGCTGGGGTGTTTGAGCTGAGCCATTTCATAACCAAGTTCTGCTGGTTTCTATTCTGTCACCCCAGCTAGGTGTCTAACGGAAAACTAAAAGTCAGTTCCTCATGGTTTTTAGTTACAAGCTCTCTATCGAGAAGATTCTCTCTCCAGACCTCCAGGATCTGTAATTTTGATGACCATTTCCTATTATTTCAAACACACATAACTGATCTGTAGACTGTAAGCTGCCAGTTACGTATATATCTATCTGCCAAATGAGTCTCATTTCTTAAGCCCCCTAGTTCATGTAACCTGTGTATTTCCATGTGAAATAAGGAATAGTTTGAAAAGGCAGGAATAATAAAGAAAAGAAAGTCCATCCCAAATTATGGCTGTGGAATAGCTGAGACTTTTTTCCTTACTGTAAATCTGACTTCCCTCTTAGACAGTGGGTGCCACCAGCAAGACAGCAGCTTGGTGCAAGGAGTGGAGGGGGTAAGGACTGAGTACTGTGATAAGAGGTATATGAGGTATAGTGTAGTGGTGACATAGAGGGTACAAAGGAAAGAAGGCTCAGCCCTACCTGGGGAAGTGAGGGAAGGCTTCCTGGAGGAAGGGGGATGCCTAGCTGAGTGTTAGAGGAGAAGAATTCAGCAGCAACAGGAGGAAAAAAGGGCATTTTTGTGCATGTGGCAGGAATAGCACACACAGGGCTGTGGCAGCATGATATAATTCTGTTCTGTGAAGCCTTAAATTTGGATTCAGCTACTGGCTTTGTCATTAACTCTGACAAGATGCTTCATTTGTTGAGTGAGCCTCTACACTCTCATACATGGAATGGGGACGTATATTCCTGCCCTACTCCCATTTCTCATTGGGCCATTATGAAAGTCAATTTTATAAATTAAAAAGATGTTTGATAAAAGGATTAAGTGTGGGGAGGTGGTATTATCTTTGAAACTTTAATTTCTCTTTCTTGTTTACAGGCTTGCAATCCACTCCATTGTTATTCTCCCACTGATATATTTCATAGTCGTACGAAAGAACCCTTTCCGATTTGCCATGGGAATGACCCAGGCTCTCCTGACAGCTCTCATGATCTCTTCCAGGTAAACAGAAGAGGGGTTTCTGGAAGAAGCCTCCAGACTCAAGGTCATCAACTCTCACCTCACTTTACAAAACAGACTCCAGCTTGCGGTTTTTGTAGCTGCCTTTGAGAAACGGCCTCCATATTCTCTGTACCTGGCCCTGAACACATTGCTTTACGCTGTTGCGTATTTCCTGCCCTCTTAGCTCAGGAAGGGGTTATGGCATACCTGGGAGCAGCGGTGGGCACAGCACCTTCTGATTCCTGGACCTGCCTAAAGGGCCAACATGCTTTGGATCCTTTCTTTCATTTTGTTTTGTTGTTTTCTTTACTTTTCTTGACAAGATTACCCAAAAGGACCCTTTATTTACTTTTTGGAAGAGAGGCATGGCTTCAGGCAGGGACTGAGGACCAGCATTTCTAGACCATAAGTTCCTTTCTCTTTTTATCACACAGTTCAGCAACACTGCCTGTCACCTTCCGCTGTGCTGAAGAAAAGAACCAGGTGGACAAGAGGATCACTCGATTCGTGTTACCCGTTGGTGCAACAATCAACATGGATGGGACCGCGCTCTATGAAGCAGTGGCAGCAGTGTTTATTGCACAGTTGAATGACCTGGATTTGGGCATTGGGCAGATCATCACCATCAGGTGGGGCGTGGTGTCACATTCATTGTCATCGGTGATATGGGGATTCCTGCCAGTAAAAATGGTCCGTGAAGGGACACCAAGAATGTCCCAGTGATGGATTCTTTTTCTTGATCTACAAAGTACCTTCCCAAGATTAAATACAACTATATCCTGGTATGCAAGATTTCTGCTTCGGGATCTGGGTAGCCAAAGCCATCACCTGTGCTCAGTTTACTGAAGCCGGTAGGATCTAGGCACAGGCTAGCACAAAGACTCAAGGCTGAGTAAGGGCCAGTCCCTGCTTTCAAAAGATCCCTGCTAGATTGGGATGCACATATCCAAATGAATGCTGAAGACCCTGATGAGGGATGTAAGAGAACTCTGTATGGTGTTCACAGAGGACTCCAGAGAGGGAAGGGCTGGTTCTAGCTGTGAAGGTGAAGGATGGCTTCCCAGAGGAGGGGAACATTTAGCTGAATCTTAAAAGAATAGGAATTTAGCAGATTAAGGAAGAAGCTAAGAGCATCTGGGGTGGCAGAAATAGCTTGTGATGCAGCCATAGGCTAGTTACAGCATACAGATTTCTTGCTATGGCTGGCATAAAGGATACAATGTGGAGAACATAAAGGAATGAGGAGACAGGGGTCATGTCATGAAAGGTTTTGTATGAAAAGTTTGTGGAAAGTTCTTAGATGCTTTGTCACATTGTGGACATGTTTGCATTTTATTTATTTATTTATTTATTTATTTATTTATTTATTTATTTATGTTATGCTTTGAGATGGAATTTTGCTCTGTTGCCCAGGCTGGAGTGCAGTGGCACAATCTTGGCTCACTGCAACCTCCGCCTCCTGGGTTTAAGCAATTCTCCTGCCTCAGCGTCCTGAGTAACTGGGACTATAGACATGCACCACCACACCTGGCTAATTTTTGAATTTTTAGTAGAAATGGGTTTCACCATGTTGGCCAGGCTGGTCTTGAACTCCTGACCTCAGGTGATCCGCCCACCTCAGGCTCCCAAAGTGCTGGGATTATAGGTGTGAGCCACCACGCCTGGCAGATTTGCCTTTCACAATGATAACTGGCAATGTGGCAGATGTATTGGATGGGAGCAGGGACCAAATCTAGGAAACCAGTTAGGAGACCATTGCAGAAGTCCAGGCAGGGTATTAGAAGGCACTGACACTGAGGTTGGAGAAGAGCTAACGAATGGAAGAAGCATCAGCTGGATTCAGGGTGAAAAGCAAGGGAATGCTAGGATGACTCCCAGGATTGGTACATGATTCCAAATTGGCGGGTGGGGCTTACCAGAACAGGAACTAGTGTAAGAGAAGCACATATAGGTAGGAAAGATAAATAGTTAATACTTTTTGACACACTGAATTTGAAATGCCTTTAAGACTTCTAGGTGGACACATGCAATGAGAAATACAGGTCTGGCTGAAGATACAGACATCAGGGACATGAGCTTAATGATGGTCTTCAAATCTATGAGTCACAAGTTATTGCTTGTATTGGAATCGCAGCTACATCGTGATTAGCTGTGATCTTGGGCAAGTGACTTGAATTTTTAAGCTCCTGTTTTCTCATCTGTAAAATGAGTAATAGTACCTACAACTTATTCAAATAGTGGCAATTAAGTAAGATGCATATAAAATGCTTATAACTGTGCCTATGTAGTGAGCACTCAGTGAATGTTGAAAGTGGATGACATGACGTAGGGGGAGTTTGTAGAGAAGAGAAGGAGATTAAGGACTGAGGCTTGGAAAATCCTAATACTAGAAGCAGGAAGAGAAGGGAAAACCCAAGAGGCAGAGGGAGAAGGACAGAGAGATGGGAGGGAAGCCAGTAAACCTTGGTATCATGGAAACCCAGAAAAGAGAGATTTTCAAGGGTGAAATGGTCCACAGAGTCAGATGCTGCAGAGAATTCTAATGAAATGAGGATAGCAATTGTCTGCCCAAGTAGATGGTAGAACTGTCATAAGTGGATTTTGCCAGATTTGTTTCTGTAGGACAGCACTGTTTAATACGGTAACCACTAGCCACGTGGCCCACTGAATTGGATAGCACAGACATAGAATAGTTTCATCATTGCAGAAAGTTATTTTGGATAGCGCTATGTTAGAGTAATAGGCTGGGATTAGAGTTAACCTGAAGACTTTTGTTCAGTTTAGAATGGAAGTTTAAGACTAAACTGGTCCCTAGGCCTGCTCAAGGTTGAATCTGAACTCTTTAGAGTTAATTCATTCTTGTATCCCCAGCCTAAACATAAATTCTAGGCATAAAATCAGAGTTTGTTAACTAACAATGTTCTAACACAATGCATTTTTTAAATCCTCCCCACCCCTAAATCGCAAAGTATTTCTGTTGGCTGAAGACAAGTGCAAAATACACCATTTGGCACACCAGCTGGAGAACTATCCCAATGCCGTGTAGTCTATAAAAAAGTGTTAGTGGCTAAAGAAGCCTGTGCCAAAGAGATTGAGTAAAGTCATGTAATTATAACAGCAGAGAGTATGTCAAAATTGAAACCTTGAGTCATGCCTGAGAAAGTTTCTGCTCCACAACCACCCCTGTGCTTCCAACAGTTGTTACTTTTACATTTCCAAGGGTTTTTTCCCACTTCCCTCACCCTGGCATGTGGAACCCAGTCTTCACTGAACTGATTTCCAAGGAGTGGTTTATGAGGTGCCAATTCTTTTGTGTATTTGCCACTTTATGATGAAATCCCTCCCTCTTTTTTGGTTATAAGTTTTCTAGATCTTTCTAATCATTTTTTAACCTCACTGCCAGAGGAATGAACTCTGGGCGTAGAGGCTAGTCAATTCACATTAAAGCCTCTCTCCCTACTCTCTGGTGTGTTCTTAAATCAGATTTGCTGGTAACTACTGGCCCAGAACCAATAACAACTGTGAGACCCAAAGTAATCATTCGCTTAAAAGTTAAAATCCTCACTGGCTCTACATGGGAAATAATAAAAGTTGGTTTTACTTGACAGTTACCGTTATAGTTCACGTAACTAATGGTTAAAGAGATTTTTAGACCCAAAGTATATTTCTGTGGACTGGATGTCAAAGAAACATAGGTACTATCTACCCAAAACATACCCTTTTGTGGCTTTATCATAATACTCAAAGGTTACAACTGATTGAGAATTGGTGTGAGTACACGTGTCAAAATGAAAAAAAAAAAAACGGATAAGTTGTCTTATAAAAATAATTAGGGCCAGAAGCGGTGGCTTACACCTGTAATCCCAGCACTTTAGGAGACCTAAGCGGGTGAATCGGTTGAGTCCAGGAGTTCGAGACCAGCCTGGGCAACATGGTAAAACCCCATGTTTACCAAAAATATTCTAAAAAAGAAAAATTAGCCAGGTATGGTGGCATGTGCCTGTAGTTCCAGCTACTCAGGAGGCTGAAGTGGGTAGACTGCTTGAGCCTGGGAGGCAGAGGTTGCAGTGAACTGAGATGGCACCACTGCACTCTAGTTTAGGCAACAAAGTGAGATCCCACATCAAAAAAAAAAAAAAAAAAAAAAAAAAAAGAAAAGAAAAAGAAAAAAGAAAGAAAAGTAAAGCTAATCATACAGCAGGGCGCAGAGGCTCACACTTGTAATACCAGCACTTTAAGAGGCCAAGGCAGGCAGATCACTTTAGCCCAGGAGTTCAAGACCAGCCTGAGCAACATGGCGAAGCCCCACATCTCTACAAAAAATGCAAAAATTAGCCAGGTGTTGTGGAGCACACCTGTGGTCCCAGCAACTCAGGAGGCGGAGGCAAGAAGATCACTTGAGCCCAATAGGTGGAGGCTGCAGTGAGCTGTGATCATGCCACTGTACTCCAGCCTGGGCGACAGAGTGAGACCTTGTCTCTGGGGAAAAAAAAAAATATATATATATATATATAAAATAAAGAAGAAAGATAATTATAGGATTTGGGGCCCAGAAAGAGCAGAGAGGAAAAAAGGTAGCAGTAGTAATAGTAGTAGTTGTTGTTGTAATAGTTGCTGTTCTGGTTGCTGCAGTAGCAGTAGTAATAATACCAGTGGTGGCAGCGACAATAGCAATAGACGAAGCATTAGCAGCAACTACTGCTGTTGCAGAAGTAGCAGCAGAAATGGCACATTTTTAATCTTTTTATTTGTTTGTTTTTTGTTTTACTTTAAGCTCTGGGATACATGTGCAGAACATGCAGGTTTGTTACATAGCTATACATGTGGAAATGGCACGTTTTTAAGCATCTACAAGTGCTATACCAGATGCCTTACATGTATTAACCTCATTTAATCTTCCCAGCAGCTTGTAGTAGACATACTGTCCCCATCTTACAGGCAAGGAACTGAGATTCAGAGAAGTAACTTGCCTAAAGAAATGCCATCAGTGAAATGGTACAGCCCAAAGTACATCACCCAGGTGTGTCTGACACTAAAACCTGTGTTCCCTCCAAGTCACAACCCATCCTTCAACCCGTTTAGAGAGCCGAGTCCAGTGGCTGGTCCTAAAACTAGGCCTCAGTGTGAGGAAAGAACTTTGTGCCACTGATATTTATGTTTTCTTCTGTGGAAATCCTCTAACTCAAAGTAGAATATGTTCAAGCAGCAGGAGTAGGTTTTTATATTATTTTCTCCCATCTGAAGGTTCATAGTTCTGAGTTTCAGACCAATGCCAGTCAAACAGCCGTAGTCTAGCAAGCAAGGTCAAGGCTCAAGGACAGAGTTTTCTTGGACTAAATGAATTTTGAGTTTCAAGCCCAGACTCAGGCTATAGCAACATGGATAACTGTGACACCTCAGGGTTTCCAAGAGGGATCAGCTGGCATGGATACAAATCACTTCTGACAAAGAAAACCTGTTGATGCATTCCATTTAAATTTTTTTCAACCAGCATTAAAATAAACTTCGACTTTCCAAAGAGTGATTATGTCAGAAGAGATCCAAAGGGTTATAGAGGCCAGAAACCTTTGAGACTGAGGCCTGAAACCTTTAGAGTAATTGGTACAGCCCCAGAAATCTAATTTACTGTAATTTGGTGGTCAAAACCACTGAATGAAAATACACTTGTCAAAAAACTCTGGCCTGTGTTTGTACCCTCAAATGCTTTCTGCAACACCTCAGTAGGCAGATGAATGGGCAGTAGAATCAGCTTCCTAAGAACTCTAAGACGTTTTTAGCCCCAAAGCATATGAATTTGTGGATAGAATCAGGGATTCTTCTAGTTTAAATTGGCAATTTTTACATTTTCACCTTTCAACCCAGTGGCACCTGGGCAGCAGTTCAGGCCTCGGCCCAAGGGCAAGGACTTGTCTCCAGAAAGCATCGTGGGTGTGGTCTCAAGCTTATCTAAGTCAAGGGACTTTTCAGGGCAGGGTGAGCCCTTGTTTCCTTCAGAATGATCCAATTAAAATAAGGAAGATGTTGCTGATAAAGAGACTGCACATTACAAAGAGAAAAATCCCTACTGCCTCACCTGATCTTACCAAGAGGAATCTTTTTAAATACCTGGTAATAAAGTTCACCTGGCTGTGTCTCCTGGATTCCAGATCTTTCTTTCCCACAAAGTACATCTACTGGCAAAAAGGAGCAGTCAGGAGTAAATGCTTGCATCTTGGACAGGATCAGCTCTTTCTCAATCCAGTGCCCTAAAGAGCAGTTCCCAGAGGTAAAGAGTCCTGTGATGTCAAGAGAGTGCATAAGGCCTGCTTAACCATTGTCTCATTCCTTTGCCTTCACCTGAAATGCCGTTGTCCATCTGCCCCTACAGCTATCCCTGTGTCCATTCTTCAGGGCAACTTAAATTCCTGCCATATATTAGGTGCTCCGTAAATTATTGGGTGGTGAGTAGATGGAAGAAGGGAGTAGGAAGGCAGGTGCAGAGGTACCTGGCACTTATTTAGGATGAGTGTATGTATACATAGATGAATACACAAAGCCTTCTATTAACACCCCATTTAGTAAACTCCTGCTTTCCTCTTGAGTATCTCTCTTGCTCATTTTTTGGTTCCACTTATGCAGTTCTTCCTTGCATTAGAGTGATGTGCCACATCTCTCTCTGCAAGGAGATGGCATCATACCCCACCCAGCCCCCCTCCCCCTGCAGCTCTAATCCTGTAATGAGGCAGAGCTGGGGCTCAACAGGTCACAGATTCTAACTGCCCAATTTGGGGACACAGCAGTAATAGCCATCGCGACTAAGCAGGACTAACCATTTCAGGCCAGGGCTTTAACGGGAGAGGTAATTGTCTAACTCCTTTCCTGCTGGTATGTTTCTGCAGTATCACAGCCACAGCTGCCAGCATCGGAGCTGCTGGTGTGCCCCAGGCTGGCCTGGTGACCATGGTGATTGTGCTGAGTGCCGTGGGCCTGCCCGCCGAGGATGTCACCCTGATCATTGCTGTCGACTGGCTCCTGTGAGTTGAAATAAATGCACTGCTTCAGCCGGATGTGCAGGCGGGCTTCCCAGCCTCGCGGGCTCTGCAGTCTGTCATCATTTTCTCCTCAGATTGCCTAATGAGCCACCTGTTGCTGCTTTAATTTTCCTCCGACCAGGCCATCTGATAATGTGCTTAAAAATTAACTCCTCATAATGTAGAGTAGTGATTTTAAAAAGCCAGTGAGCTCCATTAGTTCATTATACCTGGTAATGCTCAAGGTTAGGAGCTGGGTGTGGAACAAAGATAAACACAGAACAACAAGGTGAGAAGCCAGGCAGGGCCCCAGGGCCATCCTGACCTATCCCAGCCCCGGTTCAGCATCATAGGCTCAGAACCACCTAGTTCAAAATCAGTCCATCTTCCTAAGCATCTTCCGAACTGTTAGGGACAGTGGCACGAGCACTTGGGTTTGCATCACCATCCTGTGTCTTACCAGCTTCTTGACCTTGAGCAAGTTCCTTGACCTCGAGCAAGTTCCGTAACCTGAGGCCCAGTTGTATAATCTGTGAGATGGGAAAAAATCTGCCTATCTCATTGGGTTGTTTTAAGGACTGAGTGAGCTTATGTGAATGGAGTGTCTAGAACAGTATTGGGCAGCCCATGCATACTCAACAAATGGCAAGTTTCATTGTTATGATTAGAATGAGTTGGACTATTCAGGCCCCAATCAACAACACTTCCCCTCTCTCTCTCTCTCTCTCTCTCTCTCTGTCTCTCTCTCTCTCACATACACACACACACACACACACACACACACACACACACAGAATACAGCAGAACATCTGTGTGAGAACGTACCTTTAGTGACCCTCAAGATTAAAGTCAGAACCAGCTTGGCTCCTAGCTTTACCCTTGATGCCCACTTCTGTGCATGGGTCTTGCAGCATCTAGGTCTGGCTCTGTCCCCTGGCATTGCAGGTAAGTATCACTCCACATGGAGCCTTTGCTCAGAACCAGCTCAGGCTCACTGGGGAGTACAGTGCTATGTACTGTAGTTTGCAGGTGATAGATAAGATGGAAAGGGAAGCAGAGGCATCCTATGTGGGCTTGAAAACACAGATTCACATTTCAGATGGCAAAGCCTCTGCACCTGGCTTGGAAGCTGTGTCATGGGTTGGGGGGGCCTCAGTAGCTAACTGGGCTATAGGCCCAAATGAGGTGGTACCCTTCTTGCAAAGATATCCTAGCATTGAGGCAAGATTTGGTTCTTTCTAGTGATGATGGTAGATTTGCACTTTTCTCCTTTCCCTGAGTCTTCCTAGAACCAGTTACCTTCACTGCCAAGATACCCGGATGAGTCAAAGGTCCAATTGGAGGTATGGGATAAAAAGACACTAGGTCCAGTTCAATCCCTGGACTTGTTCTAAATAACAGAAGGGCATCCAGTGTGGCCATGTGTAAGCATTGTCAGCCTTTTCTGTTCTGCAGGTGTAGTTTTCACAAGATTCCCCCTGCATGCAGTTGCTATCAACAAAGCACCAGTATCAAAATGGATCCTCTCCTCTGCAGTGTGCCTTCTCTACCTGTCTTCCTGTCACTGGTCTCTTCCCCAGGCTCTCTGGGAGTTAAGACCGGATGAGGGTGGCTCACGGAGAAATCCATTCCTGAGCTAACCTGTGTTTTCTGACCCCGTGCTCTGCGCCGTGCCTCCTGGTTTGCTCATAAGTAGAGTGACCTAGATTGGTAAATAAACAAGTACACCATAGACCTGAACACACACACACATACTCCACATGCACATGGTACATACACCACCCACAAAACACCCAAGTTCTCTGACCTTTGCCCAAAGACAGCCCACAATGGCATTTGCATTGAATCTAGAAAACCACAAGACAGAGGTTAGGGCTGAAAAACTTACTGAATTCTGAACCTCCCTCAGTTCCCCCAGAAAATATCTGGAACAACTCTATTCATGTTTCTTTGGGAAAGAGGAGGGAATTTAGGGAGACTTAGGGAAATCATTGCTACTTTGGGAGAGCTCATGCTATGCCTTTATGAACAACCCCAGGCCTGTGAGGAGCCTTCAGTAAGTCAGTCATAAGGACAGCACTTTCTGCATTTACTTAAATCTAAACTGAACATGTCAGGTCCTTGCATCTCTCCGATGATGAAGGAAAATGAAATCTGGGCCTCCTGTCTGATGCCTCCCATCTCTCCCCAGGGACCGGTTCAGGACCATGGTCAACGTCCTTGGTGATGCTTTTGGGACAGGCATCGTGGAAAAGCTCTCCAAGAAGGAGCTGGAGCAGATGGATGTTTCATCTGAAGTCAACATTGTGAATCCCTTTGCCTTGGAATCTACAATCCTTGACAACGAAGACTCAGACACCAAGAAGTCTTATGTCAATGGAGGCTTTGCAGTAGACAAGTCTGACACCATCTCATTCACCCAGACCTCACAATTCTAGGGCCCCTGGCTGCAGATAACTGAAAACAAGGAAGGACATTTCCATGAGAGTCATCTCAAACACTGGTTAAGGAAAAGAAAAACGCTAATGGCCAGGTGTTCATTTGATTTGATATACAGACCTCCAGATTATTTTCTATATTTGGATTCACAGCCTTTGCTCTCCGGGTTTTGGGATTTGGGTGTGGGGTAAGATGAAGGGAAATGCATTAAAAGCAAAGTTCTATTATCTGAGTTTTAGAAATTCTATAAGAGACAAAGTTTGGAAGTACATAAAGTAATAACTATTAGAATTAGGTAATGGATATGAAAAAGAAAATGCTTTCTCGTGCATAGACAAGTGTTTTGGGTTTAAAAAAAAATATTCTGTCATTGATTACAAATGTTTACTCAGGCTTTCTATTGGCATGAATTTCCTTTGACCTTTCACTTTTTTATAAATTATAATGCATCTCAACCACCTCTCCCCAGTTAATGTGCCAAAATGTCCATTTTTAACTTATCTCCAGCCAATTTCAAAGAAAACAGACCAGCATAGTTCTGCAATAAGTTTTAAGATTGGCATAGGGTTTGGAAGAAAGGGAGAAGGATTCTTTTTTCAATGTACTGTATTGGGACACTGGTAACTATTAACCCAGTGTTCAGCGTAGAGCTATATATATATATGTATATATTTATTATTTTCATATAATTTGCCAGACAGAGATCAGAACTGAACCGTCAATGTGAAATAAAGAGTTCTCCTTGTACTTGAATAATAACCACAATTCCAACCCAGGTCTGCTTTGGGGCTTATCAGAACTCCTTTCTCAGGAGCACTAGAATGAGAAATCATGTTGTTCGATCGTTTCACATCTGTATATCAGCCCTAAAGCAGAGATGTACTATGGTGATACTCCAAGGTGGCATAGCCATTCATTTACAATTTCCAGATTTGAGCTGCCTCGAGGCAATCCATATTAGCTCTGCATAAGATTATATACAAAGGTGTCACTCACAAAAGGCTGGATGTGCTTTCATCCAACTGGAAGGCTTTATTCTTCCAAGTTCATTCATACTCAAAGAGGCCAGTACTTTGCCATCCTTGCACTTCTGTTATCAGGGCCCAAATAATGTTGGCTAGCTACCAACTAAGTTGTATTTTGATAAAGATTCCATGGGTTGAACAAGCCACATTGCAGGAAAAGACCTGCCCCTAACCTGGGTTCTTGCAGAGTAAATCCCATGACATAAACTGATATCAGTGGTTCGGGGAAAATAGTCCCATTCTATGACACTCGTCTCCTCCTCCAGGGAGGACTGTTCTAACTGGTAATCTTGGCCCTATTCATTACATTCTCTGCTTGTCATTCTGCTAATTTATGAAGATAGTTTATTAAAGTCTGTGCTTCAGTTCTCATCTTGTAAATAATGCTTAACATAAACTTGTACTTACACCGAGATCCAAAATAGTCATGTTTCTGCAGTATTGTGTAGCCAACTTAAACCTGTGCTTTCATGTTTAAGAAATGAGAAATTGTGCCAAAGATAGCAGAAGAGTAAATAAGTACTCAGTATTGACCACCTACATCTGAAATCTACAACATAATGATACTGAATTGTTATGTAAACATCATAAATAGTAAATAATGATTCAATGTGAATTTTAAAATGCAAATATTGCTATTGTTTATAAGAAATAAATCTAAATGTAAATGAAATTGAATCAGTAATTTCTCTTGGGCTAAATGGTTCTACCCCTTACTAGGATGCCCCAATTAGTGGCACTAGAGTTGGCAGAGCTGTTCATGAGCTGCGAGTTATCATTTTGGAGTCAGTTTGTAACCAGCCTCTTAACACACTGCTGTTAACTCATAAAAGAGAACAATGTTCCATTTCAGTCTCAATAAACACTTCCCTCATTCTTTCCCCCCGCCTTTTTCTTCTTGTTATCTGTTGTTTTAACTTACTTGGATGGGTGTGGGAAGGCAGAGATATGATCAGTTGAATTAGATTTTACACAGTTTTTTGTTTGTTTTTTGAGATATAATCTCACTCTGTCACCCAGGTTGGAGTGCAGTGGCATGATCTCAGGTCACTGCAGCCTCCTCCTACTGGGCTCAAACCTCAGCCTCCTGAGTAGGTGGAACTACAGGCACATACCATTACTCCAGCTAATTTTTCTATTTTTGGTAGAAACAGGGTCTCAATATGCTGCCCACACTTGTCTTGAACTCCTGGCCTCAAGTGATTCCCCTGCCTCATCCCCACAAAGTGCTAGGATTACAAGCGTGAGCCAGTGTGCCTAGCTGGATTATTGTTTTCAAAACCTTTTTCCCCAAGAATGAAAAAGCGAGGCTTGAGGAAAGATAATCCGATTGTTCATGTTAGCCAATGGGATTACAAGGCGGAAATACAGTGCCATTATGAACAGCTGCATGCATATTTTGTGGTGGAGATGAAAGTAGGATTTTGTTAGAAGTTACTACAGTAAGAGATAGTCGGCTGGACGCAGTGGCTCACCCCTATAATCCCAGCACTTTGGGAGGCCGAGGCAGGCAGATTGCTTGAGGCCAGAAATTCAAGACCAGCATGGGCAACACAGAAAGACTCCGTCTCTACAAAAATATACAAAAATTAGCCAGGAGTGATGGTGTGTGCCTGTAGTCCCAGCTACTCAGTAGGCTTAGGTGGGAGGATCACCTGAGCCTGGGGAAGTCGAGGCTGCAGTGAGCTGTGATAGCGCCACTGCACTCCAGTCTGAGTGACAGAGACCTTATATTTAACAACAACAACAAAAGTCTTACCTCTCAATATGATGGTGGCTTGGTTTCACTAAAGAACCAATCCTGCCCTCTGAAGTAAGATTACAAGCTACAAATGGCTGTGTTCAGAGTGATCTCTGATGGGATGGTGCAGTCCTGCCTAGAATACCTCAGACATGAGGGGATTCTGCAGGGGGCAATGGACTTACTTGCTGTCATAGACAACAAAGGAATGAACAGCTCCCTATTTCCCACTGAGAGGATCCTATCTCCTCAGAAAAATACCTATTGCTACCTGGCCAAAGGAATACCGGGTAGTTTCCTTTGTGTACAACATGGGAGAAAATACTCAACAACACAATTCCTTAGAAAAAGATATTTGTTTGGAAGAGCTGGTGCCCCTGGGTCTCCATGTGATTTTGATTTTGCCTAGAGTTTACTCATGAATAGAGAAATGGTGTTATCAGCTGACAAATGACTTTATTCTTCCAGCAAATCTTTATTAGTCCAGTGGGTACAAGGCCCTTTATTAAAGCACACCCCGATTCTTAGAAGAGCCATGGGGAGTGTGCTTGGCTTATACTCAGGCAGTAGGCTGGCTGCAGTGTTTGCTTTGCAGAGGCTCAAGAATCTTCCCTCCTGGAACAGGAGACAGGAAGTGATCCTTCGGAGCCTTGGAAGGCTGCTAGAAGCTTCTATGCAACAGGATTGCTATTCTGTATTCCCCAACTGCCCAGCAAGGGACTATGGAATACAATGAGTATGCACACAGCTCTGATTCCTTACCAGCTTTGTGTCCCTTGCCAACAACCTAAGCCTTGGTTTCCTCTTCCATGAAATAGGAATAAAAATTCTTTCCTCACGGGACTGCTTTCAGTGGTCAATGAGAAAATGCATGTAGCAAAGACTCTGTTACAGACTATGTCTAATAAATGCTAGTGTCTCTTCTCCCCACCCCTGCTTCTGGGAAAAAACTACACCCTTCTCCCTCCCCCATTTATTAACATGGGTAATCCATAGAGATGCAATTGCTCTTCCAGTGTTTTAGGATCCGTGTCCCTGATGTGGTGAAGGAATGAAGCTCCTACCACTTGGTGCTGGCTGAGTTCTCAGAGCAAACAGTATACCCAACCTAGTGAGATTCGTAAACAGCCCCCATTCTATAAAGGTGAAACTCTTCCAGAAATGGGACATTTTAATCTAAAGGGTAGCAAACGGAAATTTTTCCTATAAAGTGTCATGTAGGAGGTAAACAAAAAATAAGTGTTCGTAGTCATTTCCTATGCCCTGAGACACAGACAGGGATTTGAGATGCTTGGGCTGTGTGAAGCTGAGATGTACCTTCACATAACACCCCTTCATACGTCCTGAAAATGAGAGTCCAGCATGAAGTTCACTTTTGCAGTCAGCCTATAAATCTTGTGTGACTATTCAAAAACAGTCTCCTCACCTGATGGAAGCAGGGCCCTACCTGGAGCTTTTTAATATACCCTGTGGGAGGAAATGTACCTCTCTGCAATCTTAGATTTTTAAAGTGAAAGCCAGATAATATAAAGAAGAAGAAGCAGGCCTTGTTAAATTAGCTTTGGGAACTATATCTTTATATATTTTGAGACAGAGTCTCACTCTGTCACTGAGGCTGGAGTGCAGTGCTGCGATCTTGGTTCACTGCAACCTCTGCCTCCTAAGTTTAAGTGATTCTCCTGCCTCAGCCTCCCAAGTAGCTGGGATTACAGGCGTGCACCACCATGCCCAGCTAATTTTTGTATTTTTGGTAGAGACAGGGTTTCACCATGTTGGCCAGGCTGGTCTCAAACTCCTGACCTCAGGTGATTTGCCTGCCTCGGCCTCCCAAAGTGCTGGGATTACAGGCGTGAGCCACCATCCCTGGCTGGGAACAACACATTGACCTGTATATGGAATTGGGTGAGTGTACCTAAGTGTATAAAGTTATCCATCAGGGATGGAAATGATCAGGACATTTCTCAATGGCCTAGGCTGCATGCACAGTGACACAAAACTCCTAAGCAAGCAGTGAAATCTAACCACACAGTTGATGTCCCATTTCTTCCCTCACTAGGGCAAACCACTGTCATGTGTGATTTGGAAGGTGTCTCTCCAGAATTAGGGTGACACTTATGGTTTCATCTACAAATCTCCACTTGGCCTGCCACACCAAGTTCAAAACAGTTATGAATAAACCCCCAAAAGACAAGATAAACATTTACATTCCTTTGATTATTCTGGCTGGAGAAAATGAGAAAGGAATATCATTGCCTCTTCTAGAGAAATTCCACTGGTTTCCAGAAGGCCCCGGCAGCGTGCAGCTCAGAAGCTCTAGCCCCATGGGGACAACTCCAGGATATTACCTAGAGAGAAAGTTGCCTCACAAAAGTACTGTTTATCAAAAAATGGAGGGAGGCAAATAACCCTGGAACTAAATGCAGAATCAACTAAACTGAGCAGTAGTATCTGGATGCCTGTCCCCCATTTTCCCTCCAAGAAGCTGCGTTTTCCTGTCAGACTGCAGGCTCTGAGAGCTGCCGTTCTCAGAGCAGGAAAGCCATTACCAAGGCTTCAGGGCACTTCAGGGAATGTGATACAGAGTTGCATCATCTGAGCATTTCAGGGTCAAGGGTCTGGCTGCAGGGGAATGTGCAAGAGGTCTGGAGATATAACACCAGCCAGGATTTGCTTTGTCTTTGTCTGTGCCCCGTAGAAAGTTACCTTTTCCAAGGTGAAGGTAAGACAGATTGAAATGACTTCAGTCATCTTGGGAGGGCAGTCGCTGGAGAAAGGTACTACTCCTTCCAGTTTATGAGCATGCCTTCACAAAGAGCTCAAGGCATGCACATTTTAAAGATGACTTTGATCCTCCTCCAAGCATTCAAACATAACTTTTATTTAAAGAGCCCTTGTGTTGTGTTTCCAAGGCTATTAGCTTAGCTTGGCAAGAATAACAAAAGGCCAGCCAGAAGGCCTTTCTGAGCCAAGGGCTTAAAAAAAATTATAAAGGTTCTCCAAAATGAATCCGAGGTTATCCTGTCCAGGTCTTTAGGAAACTAGGCAAGTCTGACGGATGTCAGAGAAGTGCTACTGTATAAATTCATGTGATAAAAGAAGGCAATACCAGTCGGCGATGGAGGGACACTGGCTGATTCATTCTCAACACCTGCTTCTGCCTTCCCAGCATGCCAAGTTGGCTTTACCTCTCAGGTACTTTGGAGCTAATCCTCCCATTTCCTATTTTAGCCAGAAAGGTTAAGGTAGAAAGAATGTGTCAATTTCACATGAATCACAAACCCAAGGCTCTCTGCTCCATCAGAAGAGAACAGTTAAGTTAGAAAAACATGCCACAGACGTTGATGAAAAAATTAGACATGCAAACAATGCTGACTCAGCCTGCAAGGATATTTAGTCTGCTTTTCTTGCCACTAAGAAAATGTTTGCTTCTATATCAATCCAGGCAGTCACTACCCTATTCTTGGGCATCATTACCTTTCCTAGAGATGACACTCTAAGGCAAATCAAGGTCCAGCTTCTTTTAAGGTGCTGACCTAACAGCTGCAGGTATCCCCTGAGATTCCTCCCTGCCAGGATGAGTGCCCAAGCAAGTGGGATGTCCTGAGCCCAGAAGGAAAAACAGCAACAAGCCGAGCACAGTGGCTCAGGCCTATAATTCCAGCACTTCGGGAGGCTGAGGCGGGTGGATCACCTGAGGTCAGGGGTTTGAGACCAGCCTGGCCAACACGATGAAACCCCGTCTCTACTAAAAACACAAAAATTAGCCAGCTGTAGTGGCACATGCCTGTAGTTCCAGCTACTCGGGAGGCTGAGGCAGGAGAATGGCTTGAACCCTAGAGGCAGAGTTTGTAGTGAGCTGAGATCACGCCACTGTACTCCAGCCTGGGTGACAGAGCGAGATTCCATCTCAAAAAAAAAAAAAAAAAAAGACACAGAGGAAGAACATTTTTTATTTACTCAGCAAATGTTGGCATTGCAATTACTATGTGGCAAGCAGTGTTCTTACCACTTAAATATGAATTCATTTAATTTCATAACAGCATCATAAAGTGGGTACTATTATTCTCTCCTTTTTACAAACGAAGAAACTAGCACAAAACATTAAGCAACTTCCCCAAAGACCACACAACAAATAGATGGCTCAGCCATTTGGCTGCAGTGTCACTGTTCTTCACCAGGTCTTATAAGGCAGAGAGTGCCAGGAGTACTAAAATATTAATTATAACTCAAGTGTGGGGTGGTCTAAATGTTCAAAGCAGATAAGAATCATTGGCTAGATCTACTGCATAGCATAGTAGCTATACTTAATACCGCATTGTAGACTTACAAATTTGCTAATATAGTAGCTTTTACATTGTGTTCTTATCATACCCCCCAAAATAATTAGTTAATAAAGAAGGTGAGAGGAAACTTTTGAAGATGATAGGTTTATGGCATGGACTTTGGTGATGGTTTCACAACTCACCAAGTTGTACATGCTAAATATGTACACCTTTAGTATGCCAATCACACCTGAATAAAGTGGTTTAAGAAAAAATGAATCACTGCTAATACCAAGTGCTAATTATATGCTGCATTGTACTAAATACTTTACATGCATAGTCTCACGCATTCTTCTTAACACTTCTATTAGGCAGGTCATATTACCGCCTGTTTCCCAGTTGAGGAAACTGTGGCTTAGGGAGGTTAAGTAATTTGCCCAAGTTCACAGAGCTGGGACTCACATGATTCCAAGTCTTTTCCTAACTATTAAGATATAGTGCTTCAAAATGTCTAAAAAGTAAGAGGAAATGCATGATAGTATCCAATCGTCACCTCTTTACAAGCTGTTTATCTTTTCTAATCATAACATTTTATTTGATACAACCAAATTTGCTCCCTCAAATTGCCTGTTTGTTTTCCCATTCTAGCAAAAATTAATTTTAAATATGTCTAGATTATCTCCCATCTCATCTAGCTGCCCAGCCTCACCTCCTTTATGGTATACAATATCATTGTGTCCCTCCCTCATATCACCTTTAAATGTTTCACTCAAATCCTAACTCTCCCCAAAATCCCTTTCTTTTCCAAAACCAGGGATGGGGAGTCAGAATAAAAGCTGGAACCCTATTTCTCTTTTCCTTTTCTTGCAAAATTTTAGGGGCTGCTTTTTGTTCTTTATGCTGTGACTCCATTTCCTCCCCACTCACAAACACCTAATCCCCTACAGTCGGGCTTCCACAGCACTCCTGAAACTCCGAGGTCATTGATGCCCTGCTCATGAAATCCAAAAGGCATTTTCTCAGTCGTCAATTTTTACTCTTCTGCAACATTTGTCACTATCGGTTAGCTTTATATTCCACTAAGTTATTTTTCCTTGGCTTCCAAGACATTACGAGGTTCGGCCCCACCTGACCCTTTCCCACCACTCTTCCATCACTTTTGTAACCTCCTCCTCCTGCTGCTCCCTTGCTGTGGGTCTCATCTCTGCCTGTGCCACATACACAGGGTCCCCTCAAATATCTGTGGAATGAATGAACAAGCTCACATGCTTCTGGTCTTTCTCTCTCCACCAGATACTCCTCCAATATTATGGATTCAACTACCATCTCTACGCAGATGATTAACAACAATGCGTATCCACAAAATCTACAGCTGCCCTTGGTTTCTCCTAAACTGATCTCCAAGCCAAATCTCAGATCCCCACTTCCAACTTCTACTGACCACTTCTTGTTGGCCTTTCCACCATCTTTTTAAACTGAACTTATCCAAATTCAATTTCATCAATCTTTTCTGTAGTCTCTCTTTCCCAGATTGGGAATTGTGTTTTTAAAAATCACCATTATTTCCCCTACAATCTAGGATCATAAACATTTATTCTTGCTTTTGTCCCCAAAAGGTTTGAGGTTGCAAGGCAGGTCTATAGAGGTTGGTCCATTTATTTGAATCCCTCTGCTCTGGGCCTCAGGTGGGAGCCCCTGAGTGAACAGTGATGCCTCTTTGTGAAGTGAGTGACCCAAGACTTAGCCTCTGTCCAGATGTGCATCACTGGGCGTGGTGTACTCCTGCATTTTCTCTTCCCAAGTAATTCTTGAATAAACAACTTGTATTTTGATAATCCTCTAAATTCTATTTACAACCATGAGGCCTTCACGATAAGAACAAGATTCAGAGGGATTAAAAAAATACGAAACAAAATCCCAGACAAGGCCTCCATTGCTTCTGAAACACCCACCCCGCCCCCTACTAATTCTGAGTGTTCCCTATTCTATCTCCCTGGCCAAAAAGAGACCACAAAAACAAAAGTCCCTAAAGGATTTCATTTGAGCTCCTATTTTGTTCTCTTAGTCCTTCAGTTCATCTTGCCTCACACATCATGAAGAATATGAATCCACAAAATGAAGGACACTGTGTCCTTATTTCTGCAGGGCAATTATTCTCTCCATCGATACTTTATTCTGCTAAGTAGTTCACCTTCACTTTGTAACAAGCCCAGGCCACCTGACTTAACCACTTCTTCCTTAAAAGGGCCAGGTACCTCCCCCATACACCCACAGGTTTTTAAGCACCCCTAAAATAAGTTGTCTCATGATGTCTTCCCAGCCCTGGTATTTAATCAGCCCTTCTCTTTCCTGTGACTCTCCTACTCAGTTCAGGTTCTATTGCCCTAATTTTCAGACTTCTTCAAAGGCTTTGTCAGAGTCTCCCCACTGCCAGCCTCTACCTACCCCCAAATCATCCTGCACAAGATCATCAGGTTAATACTTTGCTTTCTGGCCCCAAAACTCTAATGACTTCTTATTGTCTACAGCACAAAGTTGAAAATACTCACCTGAATATTTAGGACACTTCAGAAGATACCCCAGAAGACATTTCCTCTTCTCCATACGCACATGCTTCATTATACTCTCCCCAGTTGCTTCACTCTCCCAAATCTCTTCTCTACCTGGTCTGCCTATTTTTTAAACACTGAAAATAAATTCTTGGCCTCCAATCCCAATACCACCTGTTTCTAACCTCCTGAAACACACAGAAGCAACAGTATCTTGGTACATAATCGGATACTGCCTTATATTATTAAGTTAATCAATGAGACTTGACTATAAAGTAATGAAATTGAATTCCACAAACCTCACTGTAAATCAATATCATTACTTTATACTACTAAATAGGAGTCAAAACTGGTGGCTTTGGGCAAGACCCAGCTTCAGACCAGCTTTATGTGGGCCACAGAGCCTTTGGCTGGTTTAGATTTGAATTTGAAGATGAACACCTTGTGGGAGGGTGGGGTGTTACACGCTCCACTTCACTCCAGCTCCCATCACTCACCATTATTTCAAACTCCACTGCTTCTGACAGTCACAAATCCTGCCTGGCCCTAAAGACATCCGAGTTTGCAACACCTTTTGGGAATCACACTTGAAATATCTCATTTAACGTCTCATTGCCCCAGTAAGTCTGGAAACTTCAAGAGGGCACAGGTTGTATTTTATACCCCTTAGTGTGACCCCTCCCTACCCCACAGGGTCCTGCGCAATACTGAGCACACAGGAGTTTAACAAATACAAGTTGAGTAGGTCCATGCGAGGCTGTGGAATCAATTTGGTTAACTGCAGGGCTGGGAGGAGACCCAGTGAACAAAGGACGTCATCCTATCCCTTAAGCAACAACAAATGAGCTTTCATAATGAAGAGTTCCTACCGCGAATGCAACACTTCCAGCAATAACACCTACTGCCACTGCCTACGGTCTGTTCCTGGAAGTCATCCCAATAAAACAAGTATGATGTTTATCCCAGTTCAAAATTCCAATTTCAGTGAGTGTCAGTTCCTGGAGAAAAAGGAACAGGAAAGTTTATTTGGGGGTGGTGGGGAGGAGGGGACTTCCTAAAAATGCGGTTTACAAACATAACATTCCAATGACAGGAAATAAGAGCAGAAAGCCTCTCTTGTTGGCCTAAATAAGAAGTGGTTAATTGTTCCAACTTCTGTCAAGAGACCTCAGTTGCTCTGTTATTCTGAAATGTTCTGAGTTCATGTTTTTCAAACCCTTTAGGCTGAATTATCTGGGATGCCTCAAGGCCAACCAGGTGGCAGCCAAGGGGTGACAGGAAGTGGTACAGAGAACCTGAGATTTGGAAACAACACAGAGCAGGGTTTGCAAACTGGCTCTGACACTTGCTTTTCTGAGCCTCAGTGTCCTTAGCAAGAAATAGGGGGAGCAATGCTTTCCTCAAAAAATTAAATGAGATGAGAATAAGAATAGCTAATGCCCACTGAGTGCTCATTTTGTGCCAGGCACTGATTTAATGTACTTTAAATGTATTATCTACCAACAATAACATTATTAGATAGATACTATTATTACCTCCATATTATACATAAGGACACTGAGACACAAAAAGGTTAAATTATCTGTCCAAGGCACTCAGCCTGTAAATGGCAGAACTAGGATTTAAATCCAGGTACTAGGAGGGGTGCGGTGGCTCATACCTGTAAGCCTAGCACTTTGGGAGGCCAAGACGGCAGATCACTTGAGGCCAGGAGTTCAAGACCAGCATATAGGGCAATATAGGGAGACTTCTTCTCTATTTTTTATATTAAAAAAAAAAAAAAGAAAACAAAATACACACACACACACACACACACACACACACGGTGGGGGTGGGGGGTGAGGTGGGGCGGTGCTAACGGATCACTCTAAAAGATGCAGAATCCCAAGGAAAAATTTTGGACCAGAAACTCCTCATTTTGTTGAAGAAGCTCCATCAACTCAGCTATCAAGAAAAGGACCCATCTGCACCAAATAATAGCTCCTGTCCTAGACATGACCCTGTTTTGACCAAATTCCCTATGTGAAATTAAGCATAGGTTCTTTCCTTTGATAAATAAAGTAACTTTATTACCATAATTTGGTGCCCCTAGATTCAGTGTGGAGGATGGAAGGCTCCCAGGCCAAAGGAGCAAAGGGTTGGGATTCTTCTTACTGTTGGCAGGGTTCCCAGCACAAGGGAAGAGAGGTCTCCTCAAGACCTGCAGGTCCCCCAAGTAGTGCTAGGAGGGGTCCCCTAACCAGAGAAAGACAGCAGCCCCATCCGGTGGTACTAGTGGGTTCTCTGGTCACAGCACGGACTAGAGAGCATATCCTGTTCCTCAGGCTGCCCTCCAGAGAACCCAGCGGGCTCCTTTGATGGAACCAACTCGGGGGAGTACTGGCTATACTGACAGTAGCCTCGCATTTGGGCGCTAGGGCTAAACTCACACACATACCCATCAGTCTTCTCAAATTACACCTAAAACCAACCACCTCTTTTATGTCAAACATATCATTTGCACTTTCATTTTTTAAAAATCTCTTTCATAACTCATGGCCTACAGGCTTCAGCTAAGTCAGGTGACACAGAGAACTGGCCTCATTGTACAGCAGCTTTTGTTTGGAGGGCCTAGGTTCCACAAAGGATATTTTCTTAGGAGCCTCTGCAAACCAAGACCCCATGAAACATGCCCATAAAATATGCTCCACGCTTTGACAGATCTGCAACCATAAAAGTCAAGAAAGGAATTAGAAACTGAAGCAAGACAGATGGGAATTATTTTTATGATGTTTAATGACACAGATCTTCCCAAAGTAATCCAAACCCCCAAACATCACAAAATTATTCATACTATTATATACTCCAAAAGCAAAATACTTCAACTGCAATCCTTGCCCCAGCATGATTCCTCAAAATTGAGATAACTCCTTGAGAAACAAAAAGTAAAAATGATTATAATTTAAGGAATAGAGTTAATAAATGCGAAAGTAGAGGGAAAAAAGTATAATTTAGTGTGAAAACCAAAAATGACTTTAAATAAGAATGTGTATTTAAGATCTTATTAAATTAAAGAGTTATGCTCAAACCATTTCAAAAAACACTTAATATTGAATGCATGGTGTATATTTTAACAATAAATGAAATGGGATACCAATTCATTAGGGCTGCTTTCCTTTAGCTGAGACTTATAGCATAACCTTAATGTAATACAGTATTTTCTTATTTTTGATGACTACTTAGAGGTAACATCAGAATAACAAATTGACAACTATAGTTTCAGAGAGACTGAGAATATATTAGCACATGTAATTTAAGCTTGCTGTTGGCCTTGCCAAGGTGGAATACTGGTTGTGATACAGGTTGAGTCTCCCTCATCTTTAATGCTTGGGACTGATCAGAAGTGTTTTAAACTTGGGTTTTGGTTTTTGATTTTGTATTTTGGAATATTTACATAAACACAATGAAGTATCTTCGGGATAGGGGATAGGACCCAAGTCTAAACATGAAATTCATTTATGTTTTATATACACTTTATACACATAGCCTGAAGGTAATTTTATACATGATTTTAAATAATTTTGAGCATGAAACGAAGATTCAAATGCATTTGACTGCAACCTGCCACATGCGGTCAGATGTGGAATTTTTCACTTATGGTGTTATATTGGTGCTCAAAAAGTTTTGGATTTTGGAGCATTTCAGATTTCAGATTTTTAGATTGGGAGGTTCAACTTGGATATATCTTTATTTGGCTGAAATTCTGAGAAGAGGATAAATGAATTTTGTTTTGTTGTTTTTGTTTTTGGAGTTCCTTTTCTAATTTTTAATTTCATTTCCTTAATTTACCTAATGAACCAATCCCTATGATCACAATGAGAAAAGAAAACTTGGCTCTCACTGAATCTTCTAAAAACTGAACAAGTTTTAGGGTACTGTCTTACTCTATTCAGGCTGCTATAACAAAATGTCATGAACTGGGTAGTTTACAAACAACAGGAATTTATCTCTCACAGTTCTAGAAGCTGGGAAGTCCGAGATCAAAATGTTGGCAGATTCAGAATCTGGTGAGGGCCCTCTTCCTGGTTCAGAGATGGCGCCTTCTCGCTGTCTCCTCGCCAGTGGAAATGGGCAAACGAGCTCCCTTGAGCCTATTTATAGGGCACTAATCTCTTTTAGGAGGGGTCCACCCTCACAACCTCATCACCTTCCAAAAGACCCCATTTCCTTAGAGGTTAGGAGTTCAACATACAAATTTTGAGGGAACACAAACATTCACGCTATAGTAGGGCTGGTAGAGGAAAATGCTATGGTTATACTATGAAGGAGGGACATAAGTTTCCATTTTCAGGCCCCTCTTCTCTGGGTCTGTATCAATGAAGACAAATGTGCCTCTAGTCTCCCTTTATCCCATCCCCTTCCTCTTCCTGCTTCCTCACACTGTGTAAGCATTTCATAAATGCACCTTCCTAACTAACTTTAAAACCTGGCACTGGCAGTCCTATCTGTAGAACCTATTTACTTAATGTGTAGTTCTTTTGGAGAAATATTTGAGGAAGGTTTTGTTCCTCATCTAAATTTACAAAGAATTGCTGGAACAAAGGAGTAGGAAACAGAAGGAGCAGTTTAAACTACACTCCAAAGGAGCTAGCCTCCTCTTACAAATTTATCACAGAAATTCAACATTTAAAACAAGATCTGAATTATCCAGATGTAATGCTCTGTTTTCCAAGGTTTTTAGTGGGCTTCATGTAAATCAAGCCTAACACTAAGAAATAAACAACAACAAAAAAAGGATATACCAAAAAGAGAAAGTCAGGTTGACAGTCTTTTCTGGAGGATTTATCAGGTTATTCCTGTGAATACCAACTTCCTCTAGCTCATATATAATTAATGAGAGACAGAGAGAAAGGGATCAGAAGGAAGAAGAGAGAAAGAAAGAAGTTTTCAAGAACACATCCACTGTCAAAAATGAAGAATACCTTAAAAGGCATCTCGACATTTTTGTTAGAATTCTTTTTTTTTTTTTTTTTGAGACGGAGTTTCGCTCTTTTTGCCCAGGCTGGAGTGCAATGGCACGATCTCGGCTCACTGTAACCTCCGCCTCCTGGGTTCAAGCGATTCTCCTGCCTCAGCCTCCCGAGTAGCTGGGATTGCAGGCATGCGCCACCATGTCTGGCTAATTTTGTATTTTTAGTAGAGACCGGGTTTCTCCATGTGGGTCAGGCTGGTCTTGAACTCCCGACCTCAGATGATCCACCCACCTCAGCCTCCCAAAGTGCTGGGATTACAGGCTTGAGCCACCGCACCCGGCCTGTTAGAATTCTAAGAAGTGCTTTCCAAATGGATAAGCACCTGCCACCCAACTACAGTGCTTTCTCTTTCATGTTCAAAATAAACATGCAAAAACACAAATTTTCCAGCTTGACAAGAAAATGTGAGCCCCCAAACAGCAAACACTTTAATCAACAACTCTTACCTGGGCACAAAAGACTGAGTACAGCATTTGGTTTAAAGGGGATTAGACATCAGTGATTCAACATAGACAACAAAAATTATTCATTTCTTTAAGGATGCTTCAATTGTCGTAGTGAGTGAGCTCTTCATGATCCTCCTTCAGCTTTCATTAATTTCCCCTGCAAAATTTGAAGCAATATATTCTACATATGGTATTGAGAAAAAGGCAAACAACCAATACAAGTAAGGAGAAAAAGATAATTTCATACTACCCCAATCTTGGCATGTAGCTATGCCTTGGGATCACTTAGTCTCCCCGGATTCCCACAACAGAATAACCCAGTGAGCACAGTGAGCATCTGTGCGACCTTGGGCAATTTACTTGACGTCTTTGTAAAATATCAGGATGATGACAGAGTATCTACCTCTTACTATTATTGTGAAGAGTTAGCACAGTCCTTGCTACATAGTAAATGTGCCAAAATAGGTGTTATTCAGTTGACCTGTTAAACATGTTCCAATCAACTATATTCTACTGAACAAATTTCCTTCCTTCCTTCCTTCCTTCCCTCCCTCCTTTCCTTCTCTGTTCTTTTCTTTCTTTTTCTTTCTTTCTCTCTTTCTTTTTTTTTCTTTTTCTTTTCTTCCTCTTTCTTTCCTTCCTTCCTCCTTTCCTTTCCTTTCCTTCCTTTCTTTGCTTTCTTTGTGATGCAGTCTCACTCTGTAATTTGGCATTGCACACTGGGGGCCATGATGTCATGGCAATCATGCCTTCCAAGAGAACTAGGGATAATCTGATGGGTTTCTTTGTGGGAGGTTTTGTTTGGTTTTTTGGATGTTTGTTTTTTGTGTGGTAAAATTCACCAATTTTAAATATACAAGGGATACTCTGTTTATACCAAAACCACAACGTCCCAAAAGATCCAGAAGTAGATGTATTCCAACCCCTTCAACCCATTTCTTTCACTCATTCCCTCCCTCTACCTGGTCAGATAATTTGACTCATTGTTTTTGGCTAAAGAATCCCTGACCTTTTTGTGGTAAGAATCTACTTTTTCATCTCCCTGGGATCTCGAGATCACTGGGGAGCCAGGACCTGGCAGTGAAACAGATATGGAGAAGGGGAGAGACAGGAATTGGTGCTGCCATTAGAAGAGAGTCCTCAAGAAAAGCCAGAACTAGGACACACCATGGGAGCCACTGGGTTGTGTGTGGGGGATGCCTCCTGCCTGGGGTCTGTCCTCCCAACCCACAGGAGTGGCTCTGGCTGTCCTGTTCAGTTATTTGATCTTGCCTGTTTGGATCTTTCCTGGACTCACTGAGATGGATGCTCAGCATCTTTCAGATAAACGCCCTGTTTGCTTAAGACTAGCCAGAGTCACTTGGGTTTTTTACAATCACTAAACCTTCACTAAAATGACCCTCCAGGATCCCAGCCTCTCCAGGAATCCATGACTCAAGAAGTGGTGTCAGGGAGGATGGTATGGAGACTTCCAGAGAAGGTCTTCTAAACTTATGTCAAACCACTGGGTGGGAATTCCTGTTATGTATGAAACCTATTTTCCAAGACAGAATTGACGTGTTTTTTTCTTTTCTTACTTTCTCTCTATCCCCCGACATCAGTGTCCACATATCAGCTGGTTCAAGGCTCTGTGTAACCTGATATTACCCATGTTGAAATTCAGCATAATTTGGCATTTGATGATCATGTGGGCTATGTTCTGTATAACCACCTAAATAATGGCCTAGACAGCAATTACTTTGGTAACCAGAGAGTAAATGGCCCAGAATCCGACCTTTAATCTAGCAAGCAGAACGTTCTAAGGTAGAAGCCTGCAGAATGGGCAATTACTGAGCTGTCCTTCCCATTCCTCTGTGCTAAAGGTAGGGAGCCCTGGCCACCCCTAGGGCAAACCAACTTGTTCTGTAAAGCATGCGTGACCCTCAAACCAGACTTTCAGGAGCCTGACTACGGTGAAAACTTAGCAGGTTATCCCACACTCCTTTATTGTTTAGAAAGATGCATAATTATTCTGATCCTGCTGACATGAGGACTATACATTATAAAGCTATAGGATCCTAGTGGGAGCCTTCTGAAGGCAATGCCCACAAACTCTGCTTGGGTTCCAAAGGGCCCTCCTTCACACACCTGCTCTTTCTCTGCATGGATTTCCATGTATGATTACACTCAGCTTTGAAAATGCAATAGAATGTAGCGGTTAAGAGAATAAAGCTCCACCATTCACTAGCCATGTCACCTTGAGCAACGGACCTAACCTATGCCTCAGTTTCCCTAGTTGTAAGATGGAACTAATGATAGTACCTATCTCATCAGGTTGTCCTGAGAATTAGATATGAACTTGTTTAATACATGTGAAGTATGTGTACTAGTCTCAGCACTCAGGCCGCATGCCATAAGGAATAGCGATTATTATTCTGAGCTTGAATGGAAAAGAAAAGAAAAGAATATATGAGAAACTATGATGTCCCACAATGTGGCTATTTGCCACAGATCTGAATTCCACAGTTTCCTTGTTACATGCATTCATAATAAATGCATATTCAACATGCATTTATAAAAACCCTTTACTGCAGCCAGGCGCAATGGCTCACGCCTGTAATCCCAGGACTTTGGGAGGCCAAGGCGGGCAGATCACCAGGTCAGGAGTTCGAGATCAGCCTGACCAACATGGTGAACCCCTGTCTCTACTAAAAATACAAAAATTAGCTGGACGTGGTTGTGTGCGCCTATAATCCCAGCTACTTAGGAGGCTGAGGCAGGAGAATCACTTGAACCCGGGAGGTGGAGGTTGCAGTGAACCAAGATCATGCCATTGTACTCTAGCCTGGGCAACAGGGCAAGACTCCATCTCAAAACAAAACAAAACTCTCTTTACTGAGCAGCAACCATTGTGGAGGGTCAGGTGATACAGGGACAGCAGCAGGGTGGAGATGGGAAGGCAGGTTCTTGTTCAGTGCACACACCTAGTACATGTGTTTGAAAAGTTAAATGTGATTCCATTGTATGGCACTAAATACTGGTTATAAAGCAGTGAGCAACAGAGACAGATTCTCTGATCTCATAAAGGTTTCATTCCAGTAGAACAGACAGATTTTAAACAATCAGCCCAGATAAAAATATAATAATAAATTGTGTTATAATTTATGAAGGAAAAATGCAGTGTGCTAAACGGTATGCATCACAGAGAGAGGGAGTGTCGTGTCGCAGAAAATCACGAGCCTGGAAGGACAAATAGAAGTTATCCAGGCAGAGTCAGGAAGACAAATTCCAGATGGAGAAAACAACATGTGCAAAGACCCCATGGTAGGAAAGAGCTCGTGTTCAAGGAGCTGAAAGAAGGCTGGAAGGTCCATTAGACAAAGGGTGATGTTGGGGGCAGGAGAGATGATTACAAAAGGCAAGAGAACTGGAAGACACATGCATTGCCATTATCAGAGCTCCATTATACAGAGCAAGGGAAGAACATGGTTCTCAAGTCTCCTCCAAGTCTCCCGTCCTCCATACTTTCTAGTTACTTCATATTGATAGGAGAAAACTGAAATTCTTTTAGCAAACCAAGATAAGGAGAAGTATTTAAGCTGCTTACTTATATAAGACAGCAGCTTAAAAATATCTCTGTTCATGCAGTGGGTATTTCTTCAGAGGGCAGCTTGGTCTTTCAATGATATAATTTACTTCAGAGGTAGACTCTTCCTACAATAAAAACAAATCCAGCAATTATGTTACCCATAACATAATAGAGATGGATGATACCCAGAGGTGTAGTTTTGCATGTAGGAGGTCTGTGCATCCCATTTATGCTGTTATATGGGGTTCACTATATATGTGAATCTTTCTTTTTTTTGTAGAGACGAGGTCTCATTATGTTGCCAGGCTGGTCTTGAACCTCCTGGCCTCAAGAGATTCTCTCTCCTCAGCCTCCCAAAGTACTAGGATTATAGATTTAAGCCCCAAACCAGGCCTTTGTTTACATTTTAAAGAGAGTCCTTGCCCGAAAAGGTTAGGAATTAAAGCAAAGCCTATGACTTTGCAGAAAAGAAGTAAAGTAGTTCACTACCCTCATGGTTAGGGCAAACAACATTCATTTTTAAGCATCATCCTGCAAATCTAGCATATGCCAGTATTTAATAAGTCAAGATGACTAATTCAAATACATGGCATCATTAAAGTCAGCCACTGGGGGCACTGTTATCCTTTATTTGAATTCTTTGGAGCTGGTAAACGGCCATTTAGCTGTGTGTCTGAAGCAGTGACAAAGTACTGGGAATACCTACCAATGGATCAGAAGCACTCCCCATACCCCTGTAAAAGTCATACAGCCAAAAACCACCTTATTAAATTTTAGAACAACTTTCTTCCATGTTGTGGCCTTACATAGCTCAAACACAACTGTATTCTTCACTGGATTGGGATTCATGTGTGCAGGGGAAAGGAATGCTCTGTGGGCCAGTTAACCTGCTTTCTCTTAGTCCTTTGAAAGGACCTCCACTTGATGAGTGCCATGCACCAAATTAGCTGCTACTCCTCCGTTGCATCCAAGTCCCACTGTCTCATCCTCAGGAAGCCAGCCCTGACTCTCAGTCATGTCAAATACCCGCCACCATTCACTCTCAGGACAACAGGTAATCTCCTTGGTAAGCCTCACAATTTTTCACTTATTTCTGTGGTTATTTGATTAATGTCTGTCTCCCTGACTAGACTATAGGTCCCTGTTCCCATATTATTTAGTGAGCAAAGATTTAGTTTTATAAGAAAGTCTAACCTTATTTTGGTGCTGCTGTGCTCTGTGGGATGTCAGAAGACTGCATACCCTCTCATGGATATTCTTCCAAGTGGACTGAGAACCAGGATGGAACCTGCTCAACAGATGGAACAGGGTGGAATATTAAGCAGCTACTAAAAACGACACTTAAATAAAGCACATGACAATATGGATTGATATTTAAAACTTAATCATAATAAAAAATAGCAGCATGCAAAATGGTAAACATAGTGTGATTTCAATGTCTTTCTTAAACCTACCCATAGGAAAAGCACTGGGGAATAAAAACTGCTCAGATGTCAAGAATTTTTGGCCAGGCGCAGTGGCTCACGCCTGTAATCCCAGCACTTTGGGAGGCCGAGGCGGGCGGATCACAAGGCCAGGAGACCATCCCGGCTAACATGGTGAAACCCTGTCTCTACTACAAATACAAAAAATTAGCCGGGTGTGGTGGCGGGCACCTGTAGTCCCAGCTCCTCAGGAGGCTGAGGCACGACAATGGCGTGAACCCGGGAGGTGGAGCTTGCAGTGAGCCAAGATCGTGCCACTGCACTCCAGCCTGGGGGACAGAGCGAGACTCCGTCTCAAAAAAAAAAAAAAAAAAAAAAAAGAATTTTTCGTGTTTCTATGTGTGGCTATGAGTGATTCTTTTCTTCTTTGTACTTTCCTGTGTTTTTCAGATTATTTCTCTCATGAACAAACTCTACTTTTACATTTAAAATTTTAATACAAAAACTTTTAATATGAAATTTAAATCCAAAAAATTTTAATATAAAATTTAATCCCAGTGGTTGTTTTAGGGAAAGATTATCACCCAGGCTAACGTACAGTGGCACGATCATAGCTCACTGCAGCCTTGAATTCTTGGACTCAAGCAATCCCCCAACTTCAGCCTCCCAGAGGATCAACTAGGTACATGTTGCCATGCCTGGCTATTTTTTTTTCTTTAAGAGATAGGGTCTTGTTACCCAGGCTGGTCTCGAACTCCTGGGTTCAAGGGATCCTCCCACCTCAATCTTCCAAATAGCTGGTACTACAGGTATGCACTACCATGCGGAGCTAACTTTTAAGTATTTTGTAGAGACAGGGTCTCCCTGTGCTGTCCAGGCTGGTCTCAAACTCCTGTACTCAAGTGATCCTCCTGCCTCAGCCTCCCAAAGTGCTGGGATTACAGGTGTGAGCCACTACACCCAGCCTCCAATCCTGGTTGTTTCCTACCACCAGGACTTTATCTCATATCTCATTTACTTTAGGCCACCCAGACTCCAAACTGAACCATAGGTTTGATAGTCTCTTTCAGTTCCCCAAACATAGAGCATTTTCTACCTTCCATAGGCATTTGGCAACACTGTTTCCTCTTCTACCTCCCAACCCTGCTCACTACTCTTATTAACTCCTACCCACCCTTCAGAGCTCAGTTCAATTGTTCAGTTCTCAGCAAAGTCCTTTCTGAGCCCTCTCCTGCAGAGGAGGTCAGCTTCTCTGTTATACGCACTTGCAGTTTCATTTATCTATACCTCATTAATACCATTTGCACCAGTGGACATTTTGTCATTATTTGGTTAATGGCGGTCTTTACTCCTAGAGTGAAATTGAGACTGAGACTCTTTGCTTAATAGCTCATCCCAGGGCAGAGTAGGAACTGAATAGCACAGTAAGTAGTTAATAAATATTTATTGAGTGATTGAATTCATTCTCTCATTCATTCATTCATTCATTCATACATCCATTCATATTCAGGAGGCGGATGGTCACCAAATCCTAAAGTCTGAGGTATATAACTAATCTAAAAGTGTACATAGCAATTTGATAATGAAAGGCACAGATACGGTTTTCTAAAAATACCCAAAGAATTATAGCCACTTGGGGCCAGGCGCAGTGGCTCACACCTATAATCCCAGCACTTTGGAAGGCTGAGATGAGTGGATCACTTGAGGCCAAGAGCTCCAGACCAGCCTGGCTAACATGGTGAAACTCCATCTCTACTAAAAATATAAAAAATTAGCCAGGTGTGGTGGTGGTACATATGTAGTCCCAGATACTGGGAGGCTGAGGCATGAGAATTGCTTAAATCCAGGAGGCGCAGGTTGCAGTGAGTCGAGATGGCACCACTGTACTCCAGCCTAGGCAACACAGCAAGACTCTATCTCAAAAAAAAAGAAAAGAAAAGAAAATGGTTCTCTTTAATTAATGTGCGGTACACACTGGAAATGACAGGAACATCTGGAAATCCAGTTGTTACTATGGCTACCATATAAATGACCACCCTGTGCAGTTGCCCCTCTGCTTGGCTGGTTCCGGCCCACATCCGGGCCTCCATTCCAGCTCTCTCTGTGACAAGCATGTCCCGCTGGTTTTTCCAGGGAGACAAGACCAAGAGTATGAATGGATCTACACAAATCCATTGCCGACCCAAGAAAACAACTCATAGCAAATGGAAGCACCACCTAAAGCACTGCCCATGTCACTACAAACATTATTTCTATGCTTCTGTAAGATTTTTTTTTTTTTTTTTTGACCCAGAGTCTTATTCTGTCACCCAGGCTGGACTACAGTGGCGTTACCTTGGCTCATTGCAACCTCTGCCTCCCAGATTCAAGCAATTCTCCTGCCTCAGCCTCCCAAGTAGCTGAGACTACAGGCATATGCCACCACGCCCAACGAATTTCTGTGTTTTTCGTAGAGACAGGGTTTGGCCACGTTGGCCAGGCTGGTCTTCAATTCCTGATCTCAAGTGATCCACCCACCTCGCTTCCCAAAATGCGGGGATTACAGGCGTGAGCCACCGCGCCTGGCCCTTCTCTAAGAATGTTCAAGAGGAAGGAATAGAAATATGTTGAAGCTATAAATGAAGCTAGCATTTAAAAACAGCCACCAGCTGGATACTGTAAATGTTTTTTCATAGATCTAGAGTAACCAGTACCAAAGCGACTCCTATATTTGTCCATTATCGTTACATGCAATTTATTTTTTTTACATTTGAAGATCTCAGAGAATGATGAGTCAACAGATGGGAGCAATGCTATGCCTTTACTAGAGCCCTCTCCATGGGATCTACCTTCTCCTTTAGTAACGTGCAGAGAGAGGGTGTGCTGAAGGGGCATGACACTATTCAGATGGTGGATACAGGGAACAGGCTTGGCAGTGTTTCTCCCTCCTTTAGTACTCCCATTGTTCCCTTTGATAAAGTGTTTTCTACTTCGTCCATCAAAACCTTGGGCTGACTCTCACTCCAAAATTTGTCTCCCAACTCATCCCTAAGACATTGATCCTTACTGACTTCAGTATTAAGTTAGCAGAAACACAACAGGTATTCTCATGCACCCTTGTAAACTGGGCACAGAGAAAGAGTGGTCCTGATAACACTGGTGTGAAAAGAACACTGAGTGAGTGGAGACACAGTGCTGGCAACCCCCAGGGTCCCAGGAATCTGCCCTGGTGATCACTCTAAAGCCAACGGGCAATGTGTTCTGCAAGGACATGAAGGGCATATCCCTCGTTCAAAAGAACTGTTTTTAAAATATTATCTTCAGAGCCACTTCTCTAGTGTTAAGGTGACCAGCTGTCTTGGTTTAACTGGGACTCAGGGGGACTCAGGGGTTTCCCAGAATGCAAACTTTTGGTACTAAAACCAGGACAGCTATGGGCAAACTGGATGGCCTTTCTGTGGCTGTGTTATTCTTTGTCACTGATAATCATGGCCTTATTTACCAACTCATAGTCCAACTAGGTCCCAAGCTACCAGTTTAGAGAGACTTTGGGCACAAAGAATTTGCTGCCTCATCAGAGATGGCCAGTAAAACTCTGGTCTGCAGCTAAGACTCATCTTTCTAAAGTCACTTGTGCCAACTCCCGTGACTAATATCACAGAGCTCCTCACTCCTTCCAAGCAAAGCCCAAACTCCTTAGGTCAAGCAACCAAGGTCCCCCTCAAACCTTTGAGTACTGGCACCAACTTTCTCCAAACTTCTTAACTGCTGGAAGCTGACAGTGCCCCTGCCTCCCACCTCCCATCACTCACCTCCATGAACCCCATCATAATCCAATCTTCTCCCCTCACGGTCACATGAAAGCATCACCTCCTCCATTAAAACACTCCAAAAGTTCCACCCTTTTTCTTTATACTCCAGTAACTTTTGTTCCACACTATTCACAAAGTTCTGCTTTGTAGAAAGCTCTTCGCATGCTTCTTTTTTATTATTATTTATTTTTTTTATATCCTCTACTAGGTTGCAAGTTTTCAGAGATCAGGTGAAATGTCTTAAATATCAGTGTTCCCATTCCAGGCCTAGCAGATTGAGTATCAATCCTACTTTCCTCTTAACCACAGATTTCATGCACTCCCCGCCCACACACTCAATTCCAATCCTAGTTGATTTTGACTCAGTAAACAAGAGGCAATTCTTCTGTTGGCCAGAGTTGAGAATTGCTGGCCTGCTGCATAAAGACGTTCAGGAAAGGCTGGCTGAATGAATGTATAAACTATCTAACATGTATTTAAAGAGAAAAGAGGCCTTCTCAGATCTCTCTCCTGATGGAATTGATTTCCTCCCACTCTGTCTTTCCCCTGCATTTGGATTGTACTTCTGTTAAGTGTTAAGTGCCTACCACAGTCTATCTCATATTCAGTGACATGGTGTATGTCTGCCTTCCTGTCTAGTATGTGAGCCAGTGGAAAGCAGAGATGTGTCATGATGGTGTCCATTGTCCACAACAGTTACCCAATAACAGCATGCTCAATACAGTCTCTCAGAAAAGCTTGCAGTACTGATTTTGAGGAGTTTGGGAGGTGTTATAGATAGAAAGCACAGGGACAAAAAAAAACCACGGGTTTTCCCCAGTTCTGGCAGCTGACAAGCACTTTGTGGCTGTATGCAGATGGATCTTTGATCATCACATCCATTTTAAAGATGAGGAAACTGAGGTTTAAAAGGTTGAAGCTGAGCACAGTGGCTCATGCCAGTACCCAGCACTTTGGGAGGCCAAGACAATTGTTTGAGCCCAGGAGTTTGAGAAGAGCCTGGGCAACACAGTGAGGCCCCATCTCTACAAAAATAAAAGTACGAAAATTAGCCAGGCATGGTGGTGCGCACCTGTAGTCCCAGCTACTCAGGAGGCTGAGGCAGGAGGATTGCTTGGGTTGGGGAAGTCAAGGCTGCAGTGAGCTGTGATTGTGCCACTGCACTCCACCTGGGTGACAAAGCAAGACCCGATCTCAAAAAAAAGAAATTAATTAATTAAAAAAATTAGGTCAAGTAGCTGTGTGAAATCACCCAGCACTTAGAGACACATGAGCGCTAGAGCCCATGTCTCCTGATCACTGCCAATTGAAAGTTCTTTCCACTCTTCATTTAAAATCAATCCTTTACAAGTCTTTAAATCCAGGATAACCTCCTGTGCTTTGCCAGTCTGCTGAATTCCAGGCTGGTGGCAAAAGCATAAGACAGGAGGGGACAGAGGCCAGGCACAGAGCGGTGTAAGTGTGTCTCTGACCACCTGTCTCTGTGTGCCAGAGCCAGTTTTTTTATTTGTTTGTTTTAAACGGAATTTTGTTCTTGTTGCCCAGGCTGGAGTGCAATGGCACGATCTCGGCTCACCACAACCTCCGCCTCCCGGGTTCAAGCAATTCTCCTGCCTTACCCTCCCGAGTAGCTGGGATTACAGGCATACGCCACCACGCCTGGCTAATTTTGTATTTTTAGTAGAGACAGGGTTTCTCCATGTTGGTTAGGCTGGTCTCAAACTCCTGACCTCAGGTGATCCACCCGCCTTGGCCTCCCAAAGTGCTGGGATTACAGGCATAAGCCATCGTGCCCAGCCCAGAGCCAGTTTTTTTTTAATCTATGTTGTATTATTTTCCTCTAATAAAGTAACTAATCAAAAGCTCGCTATATATTAATGGATTTTATTAAAATATGTGATCTGGCTTCCTTAAATCCATGATTTAACATTTGAATATAGAGTTATTTTGTCATTTCTGAAAAACGCTAAGAATAGACAGCCATTTTCTTAGTCTACCTCGAAGTTAATATAATTCCTGTAAAAATTTCAGGGCCACTGTGGTTCTGGGATATATTTACTCTGAGTCCCTTGTGAGCAATTGTGTTATTCTGGTATGCACAGTTTGCTTCTTATTCTCATCACTAATAATGCAGAGAAAAGCAGATTGGCACATCCTTCATTCAAAACAACAATCTTATAAATATTATTGTCAGTGCCACTTCCCTGAAGTTCAAGTAACCAACTGTCCTGGTTTGCCTAAGACTCAAGGGTTTCCCAGAATGCAGGACTTTCAGGGCTAAAATCAGGCAGACCCAAGCAAACCAATGGTTACTTACCCTACTAGAGTGTGTCATTTGGCAAATAAAGGTTTCTGTTCTTACTCTCTGGCCTGCTCTCCAGACATATGCAAATATAATTTTATTATTTGTGAAAATAATGTAAACAGAGAAACCATGTCTAGAAAAAGAATATACGCCCATATGTTAACATTTGTCTTTGGGTGGTAGGACTATGGGTAATTTTTTTCCCCTTTTTTTTCTGTAATTTTCAAACTTTCTGTAGTGAACATTTCTATACTGGTAAAATAAAAAGGTTTAGTTTTTAAATGTATGACAAATAAAAATGGGTAGATAAATAGTACCTATGTCAAAGTAAGTTGTCTATTCCATTCACAGCAAATACTCTGAGATATGCCTCTGACTTTTGGGTAGATTTTAAAAGAAATAATCATTTTTTCATATCAAGGTGTCACTAGCTGAATATTCCTAAGAAAGGAAGCTGATGAAATGACCCAACTTTACCCCTGCCAGGCCACAATGCACTCTTCAGGCAAACAGATGGGTGCTTGACACTGACCTTTCTCTAAGAAGGGGCTGATCCAAGGGTCCGGGAGAGCTGGAATGCTGGGAGGTGGCAAATGAAGCTTTCCGGTGGAAATCGGCATCCCCTTGTTTACTGGACGAGGACTTTCCAAACTGACTTGAATCTAAACGTGATGATGAGTCACTCCTTAAAATAATCCGTTCATCTGGCTCTCTGATAACCTGAGTGAATGCGCATTATTTAATTGTAATTTTGCTTCTGTTTGCTTAATTTAGAGCTGGGGGTGGGGTTGAACAAGGAAGACAACTAGGGCTAAGATGACAGAACATTTGCGCCAGGGATCTCCTGCAAATAGAAGAGGATCTGGAGAAGAGAAGACTAGTGACAAAATGCTCAGGAGTTAAGACTGATAAAAATAACCAAAAGTCTGTATGTTTGGGATATATTAACAAACCAAAATAAACTCACGCTGTAAACTTTGATTTCTGAGGACTAGGGATTATTGATCTGGGAAAAATATAACTTTAACAAAATATTTAAGTGCTATGGCATAAGAAGCATAGTATATTCCATCTTCTCTGCATAAATCTATTCTCATGTTGTTACACAGAAGTTTGAGCCTTCACTTTCACAAACCAATCAAACTTCAAGAACAAATGATTTACCACCTCTATGTATAAAATTATTTGCTTGGAGAAAAAGCAATAAAAATCACTACAAATAAAGTAGGTATTGGGTCTACATACACCCTCTGTGGTGACTCATCCTACTTATATGAGGGGCACAAACCAGCTAACCCCAAAGCAAAGTATAACATGGAGTCTGGGCACATCTTCATACAAACACTAAACTACAGCAATTCCACCTAAGCAGACTAACTAGAAATATCCACCACTGATTGGAAAAAGCACAATAATTGACATAAGATAGCTGGAAGTAAATAATTTTACAAATTCTATTTCTAAAATTACCTTTACGTTAGCTGCAAGGCTGTCAAGAGAAGAAGCTAGAAGAAAGAGGAACAGGTGTTTCAATGACTCATTATTACCATTTAGCTTTAAAACTGCCATTATATTTATTCTACAGCGGTACAAAAATTTTAGACAATGAATGAATTATTTAAAAACTTAAATGCTCCCTTGTAAGTTACACTACCAATTTTAAGTCTCCCTTAAGCCACTTCAATTCTCTGGGTCATGGGGTTTTTATGTTTTGTTTTGTTTTTGTCTTTTTGAGGTTAACAATGAGGTGTTCTGGTTTGTTTGTTTGTTTTTTGGGTTTTTGTTTTTGTTTTTGTTTTTTGAGATGGAGTCTCACACTGTCGCCCAGGATGGAGTGCAATGGCATGATCTCAGCTCACTGCAACTTCCGCCTCCCGGGTTCAAGCGATTCTCCTGCCTCAGCCTCCAGACTAGCTTGGATTACTGGTGCCCACCACTACGCCCGGCTAAATTTTTGTATTTTTAGTAGAGATGGGGTTTTGCTATGTTGGCCAGGCTGATC
Source organism: Mandrillus leucophaeus (assembly GCF_000951045.1). Taxonomy (NCBI): domain Eukaryota; kingdom Metazoa; phylum Chordata; class Mammalia; order Primates; family Cercopithecidae; genus Mandrillus; species Mandrillus leucophaeus. Next base: position 2,867,627 of record NW_012103465.1, read on the forward strand.
TCGAACTCCTGACCTCAGGTGATCCACCCACCTTGGCCTCCCAAAGTGCTGGGATTACAGGTGTGAGCCTCTGGACGTTTTGTCTTCAATGACAGCACGTATGGAAGAGGGAAGGGTAAAGCAAGTCTAAAGTGAATGAGTAAGTTCAATAACCCTTAAGCAGCCTGAAAAACTCGTATTTGAGTAGGTGCCCAGAACCTAAAAAAAAGTACTATGTGTCTAATATAAAATTTGTAAGCTGTCTCCTCTGACATTTTCTTTGGTTTTCATGGAATCCTATTTATGCAGGAGCTCTTGAATATATTTGTCCAAGGTAGACACAAATGTTAAATTGAGACAACAAATACGTAAAAGCTTGGAGAAATACAGAACATAGCAAAAATGGAAATCACTATCATGACTGTAAATGATCATGATAGGTAAGTAGACCTAATGCCGAAGTATGGCAAGGATGACTAGGAAATGAGGTAATAAAGACACAGAGAAAGTGAAGACTAGGTTGGATTTTTCCAGGTTGATTAAAAACTGTTTTTAAAATTAGTATTTGTAAGGCAATGCTAAGGTCACCATGGCTTCCCCCAGTGTGACCGGGGCTCAGGCAATGACAAAGGACTTTTTCTGGACTGCTGATCCCCCTCCCCATGTCACTGGTAGATATAAAGAGATTTTTAAAGCCAGACCATTTTCATATCCTTTAGGCATATAGATATGTATGTACCACTTTGTCCCAGGAGCTCTCTTTGCACCCACCCCCAGCTGGGCAGGGAGTCAGCAATGCTAACGCCCTTTCAGCTATAGCCACAAACTTGCCCTGTGGCCTCATAACCTCCTTCTCATAACCCCCTTCTCATAACCTCCTTCCAGTGTGGCCTCATAACCTGTGGCCTCATAACCTCCTTCCTCCTGTGGCCTCATAACCCTGTGGCCTCAGAAACTCCTACCTACTGGTTTTGAGCCCTTCCTTTAACAGGGGGGCTCGCCTTCATTCCCTTGCTTCTCAAAGTGCAGTCCCTGGACCAGTAGCATTCATATCACCTGGAAGCCTGTTAGAAAAGGAGAAACCTAAGCTCCACCCCAGCCCTAATGAATCAGAATCTGCAGTTTAACAAGAGCCCCAGGTGATTCAAATGCACATTCAAGTTTGAGAAGCACTGCTGTGTTCTACCTTAGGCCTGGATGAATGAGCTGACAGGTGACCTAAGCAAAGTTCTGGCTTGAAAGCTACAGGGATTCCAAGGATCTGAGGCCAGAGGTCTGAATGTCTTCTCTAAATGTAGGTATGCCAAAAGCTTGGTGTGTGACCTTTACACACATTGTAACCTCTCTGGAACCTTAGTTCTCCACCTGCGAGGATTAAGAAAAGACAAAGGCCGAGACCAATGTGATGTGTGAGTCCCATGATAATAGAGCCTGCATTAAACCCAACTTGTCCGCCCCAGGAAAGGACATTTGCTGTTGCCTGATTTCACTGCAGTAGGGAAGACAATGCTGCTTTATAAGCTACCCGGGTGACTTTCAATTCAAAGAACTTAAATTAAATGTCAGATGTGATGAAGCACATTCTGCTTCAAACCCGGTACTCTGTCCTTGGCCAGCTGCTGTCAAAGAGCTACCACAGTCTAAGAACACTGGCTTAAGTTACCATAAGAGGCTTAAAAGTAGACCCTTAAAAGTGTAAACCTTTAAGCCTAAGATAAAGAACTCTACTGTCAGGGATGGCAATAGATGGAAAGTTCAGTACTACCAGCGGCAAGAGAATGGACCACCACCATTCCTTTCCAGCCTAAGAATTTTGATTAATTTCAGGAATGACTGATCTTCACCAACACGACCTTCACTAACAACATGATTCATGGATTTCAGTCAAAAGCCTACAAGGAATTCCTTAACCCAGTGACTCTTAATGTGTGGTCCAGGGATCTCCCCCAAGGGTCCCCAAGACCTTTCAGGAAATCTGCAAGGTCAAACTGTTTTCATAATAATACTAAGACATGATTTGCCTCTTTCATTCCCATTCTCTCACCACTGCACAATGGAGTTTTCCAAAAGCCACAATGATGTTACGACATCATCATCATGATGATGGCTAATGGAATGTGTACTAGTCTATTCTTTTTTTTTTTTTTTTTTGAGACAGAGTTTCACTCTTGTTGTTCAGGCTGGAGTGCAATGGCACAATCTCGGCTCACCACAACCTCTGCCTCCCATGTTCAAGCAATTCTCCTGCCTCAGCCTCCCGAGTAGCTGGGATTACAGGCATGCACCACCATGCCTGGCTAATTTTGTAATTTTAGTAGAGATGGGGTTCCTCCATGTTGGTCAGGTTAGTCTCAAATTCCCAACCTCAAGTAATCTGCCTGCCTCAGCCTCCCAAAGTGCTGGGATTACAGGCGTGAGTCATTGCACCTGGCCGTAGTCTATTCTTATATTTTAAAAATGTATCAGTTTTAATTTCTAACATGCTAACTACTGATGTTATCCACATCAAGAAAAGCTCTTTGGGCTCCTCAACAATATTAAGAATGCAAAAGGGCCTGAAATCTAAAGGTTTAAAAATACCCTGCCTTCATCTAACTGCTTCAGATAGAGTTGGCTTCCCACCTCACTGACATGAAATCTTGTAAAGCAAATGTTACATCTCCTGATCACCATCAATCTCCTGTTTTTTCCCATCCAGAAAAATGGAAAGCCTTATTTGTTAGGCATCAATGGTGACTTTGCAAAGGGTTCACAGCAGGACAAGTTGCACTCTGCTTTCCCAGCCCAGCCAGGCAACAGCCAGGGAACAACTGCAACCACAGCACACTCAGCACGCTACTCAGAACGGTCCCCTTCAATGACAAAGGGAACTCTCAGACAGAAGCTTCTTAGCTGACTCTGCTTCGTGGGACCACTGCCCTGGAAATTCCACAGCTGGAGAGGACTTGAGAATTAGGCCCACAGTTCCGAACATAATCTGTGATTCCTCAGAATGAAAGAGTATACACAGGACACATTTGTTGCCACAGGGAAATGTACAGGAGTAACAAGAAACTCAAGTACCTCTTCTCATTGGAAACGGAAAGTCTGAAAACTTAGATTTTCTTCTACACCTCCTCAAATGATGCTCTGAAATATTCTCACCAAAGGGCTTTGCACTGTCCACCTGAAAGTAAAGGAAAGAAATAAGACTAGAATCCACTATAGCTTCTAGTACCCTCCCCATATCACTGGTAATGCCTGTCTCCCCCTCAATCACTGATTACACAGGTTGGAAAAAGAAGGCTGGAAAACCACCTAGATCACAGTCTCCAAGTTTGCTACATGTTACACCTAAAAGGAGAAACTCTCTGTCCTTCATTGAGGCTAGAACATGAGGACATAGGCTAAACATTAGCATAAGGAACTAAAGTTAGACACAAATTACATTCCAACAACTGGTAAGGATACAGCACAGAAAGAGGGCAAGTGAAGCTTTATTTCACAATCTCTTAAAATAGGACAATGTTTCACATTCCTTAAACAGTGTGAGTAGTGGTGGCCTAAGTGGGGTCCTCACTGACAGCAAGGGATTCCCACAAGATGACATTTCTACTTTCCAGATTCCTCTCTGGTCCGAGTGTCTACATTTTTGAAAAAAAGAATAATGGTAGCTAGGCCGGGTGCAGGGCTCATGCTTGTAATCTTACCACTTTGGGAGGCCAAGGAGGGAGGATCACCTGAGGTCAGGAGTTCGAGACCACCTTGACCAACATGGAGAAACCTCATCTCTACTAAAAATACAAAAATCAGCTGGGCGTGGTGGCACATGCCTGTAAACTCAGCTACTTGGGAGGCCGAGGCAGGAGAATCGCTTGAACCTGGGAGGCGGAGGTTGCGATGCCCCGAGATCATGACATTGCACTCCAGCCTGGGCAACAAGAGTGAAACTCCATCTCAAAAAAATAATAATAATAAATAATAATAATAGAACTATATTATTTTATCTATGGTAACTGACCATATTTTCCTAAGGAAAAATTGGGTAACATGATCTGCAAACAGGTCAAAACACGTGAACTAGGGACTCCTCCAAATATCTACAATATAGAGTTGCTGAATTTTTTTTATTTCTGTTTTTTAAAATTTTAATAAGGCAGGTTATAATGTTACTTTTCATTTTACTTTAATATATTGACTTGAATTTATAGTCTTTATAACATCAGGTTTTCTAAATTTTAATGCTTCTACTTAAGGAAACATCACATATCATCAGAAAATCTGACTAAATAAAAAAATTAAATATGTCAAATCACTGATAAAAGACTTTGGCGCATAGGAAAAACTATATAAGAATTTGTTAAATAAAATAAGTATCAAGCAAGTTTTAATCCCCTAAGAAATCTACCAAGATTTTAAGATTACTTAGTTCATAATGGCATGGACTAAAGTTGTATTTTACAATAATTTATATCAAATGAAGTAAATCAGATATATTTTCAACAAAATGAAATAAATGAACTCAATTCGATATTTTTATGGCCCCATGTTTAAAGATTGGTCGTTAGATTTTTGCCAGATGTCATTACCCAGGCCACCAAGACAACAGCTGTTGTGTATCTTTTGTAGATAGCTCTTCTGCAGTTTCTAGCCAAACAGTTCTACAAACCAATTCTACATACAGTCATCTCAGCAGCACCTTCACTTCAAGACTTACTACACTTCACAGTCTCTGCCTAATACACAAACATCACCACTGGTGACTTTAAATCAAAATATCAACTTAATGATACTATCAATAGTTAACATTCTGGAGAATAAGTCATTAATTAGAACATGAACTGGTGTTCGTGTAGACTACAAAATAACACAGGAAATTTTTTTAATATAATGTTAATCGGAATATGTAGGAAAACTAATCTGTATATACAGTATAATTACAACTTTGTGGAAAAAATAAAGCCTATGAATGCAAGTATAATGTAGAGAAATTGAGTCAAATTAAATCAAACAATGATTTTATTATGCTGGTGAGCCAATGGATTAATTTTTTTCCTGAACTTTTCTGTTTTCCATTACTTTTATAGTAGCAAAAAAGTTGTAGGCCAGGTGCAGTGGCTCATGCCTGTAATCCCAGCACTGTGGGAGGCCGATGTGGGTGGATCACCTGAGGTCAGGAGTTCGAGACCAGCCTGACCAACATGGTAAAACCCTGTCTTTACTAAAAGCACAAAAATTAGCTGGGTGTGGTGGTGGGCACCTGTAATCCCACCTACTCAGCAGGCTGAGGCAGGAGAATCACTTGAACGTGGTAGGCGGAGGTTGCAGTAAGCTGAAATTGTATCACTGCACTCTAGCCTAGGCAACAGTGCAAGACTCTGTCTCAAAAAAAAAAAAAAAAAAATTGTAAAGAGACTAAGAGAACTAGTGTGATTAAATTTGCCCACCATTGCCAGAGGACATAATCTAAGATGACTTTAATTAAGTGCTTTGAGTATTGCACAACATTGCTTCTTCCTGCAAACAAACTTTTCTGGCTCTTCAACATATGGCCACTGAGCACCAATCTCATTAAGAAAACTCATGTAGTTTTCTTTAAAACTGATGAAGCTTTAGTTTTGGATTGATACAGAGTGCATGCCAACCTTCGTTACGTGTTTTCAACCTCTGTCAGTTCACTGACTCTTCAAGATAATAGCAAGTTATCATGTGTAGACATTATACTCTGCTAATAATTTTCAAAAATTAAAAATAGGGATGGCTGACATTTACTGAGCAAGTCTACTGTATAGGGCACCTTTCTAAGAGTTTCCTGACAATCATCTAGGAAATTAACATAATTTAATCACAATTATTATTCAATTTGAAGTACCTTTTTATTTAATATTATTCATTTGTTATTATAGCTCAAACTTCCTTTATTCCACCCTCATCCATATCCTCACTATTGCAAAATACTCTAAAAAATAATTTTAGGCTCACATGTCTAACAACAAATGGAGGCTTGCTTCCTCCAGAGATTTTGAAATTACTTCCAAGGTTCAACTGAACTGGCTGGTCCTGGAAGAAATGCCTGGTAGAACATGGAGAGGGCTCCCGGGCTTGCATGCCTTTGGGCAGTCTGTTGAGGTTATTCTCCTTTAGTTTCATCTTTACAGTATTTAAGGGAAATATTGGTTCACGTGATGTAGATAAAGGCCTTCGTGACTTATGTCTTTCTTCCTGAAATAAACAAAAAAAAAGAATATTTTTAAAAATAAATAAAGAAAAGAAAATTCAATCAGAATATAACTGTATTTAATTGAACTTTAAAAAATTAAGGTCAAAGATAGAACACCTCAGATTTATAAAACATAAACTTAAGGAAGGACATTTCTCTAATTTTTTTCCTGTTCAGTTCAACATCATTAGTATTTATACCTTGCTAGTATAATGTATTCAACTAATTAACAGTGAGATTTATTTATAACGGGAAAGTTAGAAAGTGTCAGACACCTCCAATAGATAGATAATAGAGAATTTGACACATACAGGGGTCTAGCAATTTCACTTCCAGGAATGTATTATAAGGAAATAACTATGGCTATATGTATAGCTCCAAAAATGCTTATGGTAATTCAAAAGTTAAAAACCAACTGTACTGGTGAGTAAGCAATCGCGCTCAGTTGCAAATCCACCTCAGCTATACAATACTGACCCAGGGACTCTACAAACCCCCTTTTTGCTTTTCCAGCTGGTCTCTGTAGGCTCTGCCACTGGAAGGTGCTAGAGAAAGCGCAAGGCTGGAGGAGATACAGTGACTGGCTACTTCCAGTTTTGTATTCTATTCCTGTTAGCATCATTCCAGCAACAATTCTTCCCCTTAACAGCTGCAAGTGGCTCCAGATTATAGCCTTTCCCCTATTATGCCAGAACTAGCCCCACTGCACCCCTCCAGACATATCAACAGCAGCGGGCCAGAACCCCCTGTTCAGGTTTGAGTCTAGACCCACAGGAACCTTCCTCCAACCTCCGTGGCACCAGCAGGGAGCAGTGCCCCTCCTTAGAGATCTGAGTCCCAGCTCATCAGAGTCCCACCTTCGAATTCCTGAAGAAGCATCCAGGAAAGCAGCCCTTCTCCAGAGGTCTGGGTCCCATTTCTGTTCAGTCTCTTCTTTAAGCTTCTGTGTTCTTGCTGACCCAACATCTTCCCTTTGTTTCCCCAGCCCTAGGGGTGCAAGCTGCTTCCTGCAGTTACTCTTCATTTCAGTGTTCCCCTTTTACCTTTCAGTCTTTCAACCCCTGTTTAGCCATTTTTTTAAATTAAATCTTTCTGTTACAATCACAAGTTTGGTGTGGTTTCCTGACTGGACCATGGCTGATAGATCAGTTAAGTGCTCAACAAAAGGAAAATGAATGGCCAAACAGATTACAGTACTTCCATACAATGGAATACTATGAAACCATGAAAAATTGTCTGGCACAAGAATACCTGAGGACATGAGAAAATGTTTATGATAAGTTAAGTAAAAAAAAGAAGGGTACAAAATAATATGCAATGCAGTGTGATCTCAATCTTTTTTAAAAGTGTGTATGTGTGTACAGAATATACCAAAAAAAAAAATGCTGATCTCTAAATGGCAAAAATGGGACAGGTTTTTAAAATTTTGGGTCCTTTTCGCTTATTTATCTTTGTTTTCTAATTTTCCAAAATAAAGTGATACTTTTGTTTTAAGAAAAAAAAAAAGTGACAGATTGGATTAAGAAAATGTGGCACATATACACCATGGAATACTATGCAGCCATAAAAAAGGATGAGTTTGTGTCCTTTGTAGGGACATGGATGCAACTGGAAACCATCATTCTTAGCAAACTATCACAAGAACAGAAAACCAAACACCGCATGTTCTCACTCATAGGTGGGAACTGAACAATGAGATCACTTGGACTCAGGAAGGGGAACATCACACACCGGGGCCTATCATGGGGAGGGGGGAGGGGGGAGGGATTGCATTGGGAGTTATACCTGATGTAAATGACGAGTTGATGGGTGCAGTACACCAACATGGCACAAGTATACATATGTAACAAACCTGCACGTTATGCACATGTACCCTACAACTTAAAGTATAATAATAATAAATAAATAAAAAAAAAAAAAAAAAAAAAAAAAAAAAAAAGAACAGACTGAGTGCGGTGGCTCACGCCTGTAATCCCAACACTTTGGGAGGCTGAGGCAGAGGATCTCTTGAGGCCAGGAGTTCAAAAAAAAACAATAAAGCTATTTGTTTAAAAAGTTAACACTGAAAGGAAGACCTAGGAAGTTAAAACAGAATTAAAATGGTAGAACAGAAGAGAAAGAAACACTGAAAAATTGCTATGAACACATCACAAATAAATTGGAGGGAAAAGAGGATAAATAAGGTGAAACTAAAAAGCAGATAACGCCTTCCTTAAAATTAATCATTGGTCTCCCATTATGAGAGTTATTATGCTGTGAGGTTTGATAGATTTGCAGAGATTATTGGCCCTTCTTTCTCATTCAGAATCCCATAACACACAGCCCACATTTTCAAGGTCTTTTCTAGGACCATACATAAGATTTGGGATAAGCATTTTGTTTCACATACAGGTTTTACTCTACCGTGTCCCAGAGTATTTGGAGAAGCTTCACAAACTACCTTTATTCCTTCTCTATCTTGTTCTAGAAAAGATTTTAAGTGGCAACAATATTATATACAATAAGGTAAAAGCAAAACAGAAAGAAATTGGGGTGAGGGGGACACTAGGACTGAAGAAGAGAGTAAAATTGAGGTAGTACACATGGATGCCCTAAGACCCTTCACGTTTACCAAAGATGGACCATGAATACAATCTGAGCATCAGCCTCAGCAAAAGAAAGATGGCCCCATGTTTACTGCAGCATTATTCACAATAGCCAAGATTCGGAATCAACCTAAGTGTCCATCAACATATGAATGGATAAAGAAATTATATTACATACACACGATGGAATACTGTTCAGCCACAAAAAATAATGAGATCCTGTCTTGCAACAACATGGATGAAGTTAAGGTCATTATATCAAGTGAAATAAGCCAGGCACAGAAAGACAAACTTCATATATTCTCACTTATTTGTGGGAGCTAAAAATTAAAACAATTGAACTCATGGAGACAGACAGTAGAATGATGGTTACCAGAGGATGGGAAGGGTTGTGGGGGCTGAGGGGGAGTGGAGATGGTTAATGGGTAAAAAAAAAAAATAGAAAAAATGAGTAAGATCTAGTATTTGATAGAACAACAGGGTGACTATAGTCAATAATAATTTAACTGTAAATTTTAAAATAACTAAAAGAATATAATTGGATTGTTTGTAACTCAAAGGATAAATGTTTTAGGTGACAGATACACCATTTACCTTGATGTGATTATTACACACTGTATGCCTATATCAAAATATCTCATGTACTCCATAAATATATACAGGTATTATGTATCCATGAAAAAATAAAATTTCTAAATTTTTATTTTATTTTTATTATTTTTTATTTATTTATTTTATTTGAGACAGAGTCTCACTCTGTCACCCAGGCTGAAGTGCAGTAGAGCCATCTTGGCTTACCGCAGCCTTGACCTCCCAGGCTCAGGCGATTTGCATGCCTCAGCCTCCCAAGTAGCTGGGATTACAGGCGTACACCACTATGCCCAGCTAACTTTTGTATTTTTGGTAGAGATGGGGTTTCACCATGTTGCCTGGGCTGTTCTCTAACTCCTGACCTCAGGTGATCCATCGGCCTCCCAAAGTGCTGGGATCACAGGCATGAGCCACCATGCCTAGCCTAAAATTTTTAAACTTTTAAAAAAGAAAGATGGAAACTGCTGTTCATAAGATCAAAAGTAAATGTCATAGAATGACAATAACAAAAGCTAATTAGCTCACTTACATCAAATTTGTAATTTTAGCTTCTGAATCACCCTGCTTCCAGCTATATCATGCTGCCAAACATATGTGCCAAACATACTCTAATATGACTGGCTGAGTAAACAGTTTGAATTATAGAAATTCAAACCTAGTAAAAACTTTTCAGGTTTCTACTTGTTTAGTTTCATGTAAACTTGATAAACTGAGTTTGGGCAAAAATTCTTTAAATTAGGGAAAAAAAAAAAAAAAATCCGGTCATTTCTATCACTAGATTTGTATTGTACTTACAAGAAATCTGTTTCTGTGCAGAAACACACATTCTCTGATGGCTGTCCTTGTAGAAAACTCTATTTTAGGAGCAATTCCCTAAAAATAAAACAGCATAAGAAAAGCAAATAAAATTACTAGAAACAGTTCTTTGGCCATCTCATTCTAACTTAAAATCATACAAGAACCCAACTGCTCTTCTGTGTGGTTGGCATAATCCACACACATTATCTAAAATATATATGTAATAAGAATAGCTAAATACTTATGTAATATATATTATGTATCAGAGCCAGGCCTAAGTAATTCATATATATTAACTCATCCAATCCTATCACAACCCCATGAGGCAGGTTTTATAATAGTACTCCTCAATTAAGACACAGTTTAAGTAACATGTCCATCTAGTAATGATGGCTGTTAATTGAACCCAGGCATTCCGGCTCCAGTGTCCATGATGTTAGCTACTCTATTTAAAACACCGCACCATGGAATTGAATGCGATTACCTAGAGAGAGGTATGTATAATGTATAGAGTCTTCCTCTCTACCTACCTGCTTTGAAAAACTTGCTTTATATCTCATATCAGATATTTGTATTCATTAGACCTAATTCCAAATTAATTTTGTTTCATTGATTTGATATTTCTATTTTTTGTCCTCAGTACCATACTGTCTAAAATATTGGGTTATATATATATGTGTGTGTATATATATCCTATCCTGTTTAATTCTTATAATCCTATAGGGTAGGTACAATTATTATAATCATCCTGTTTTACAGATGTTAAAACTGAAAAATGGGCAAAAACTAGAAACAATCCAAACACCCTTAATGGGTGAACAGATGAACCGTGGTGTATTTACATAATGGACACTACTCGGTAATAACAAGGAACAAATGAACGACACACACAACTACATGGATGGATCTCAACAGCGTTCTTCTAAGTGAGAAAAGCCAGTCTCAAAAGGTTACAGACTGTATGATTCCATTTATGTAACATTCTCAAAAAAACAAAACTATGGTGATGGAGAAAAAACTAGTGCTTAGGGTCAGCGGAAAGGTGTGCCTATAAAGGGGTAACATGAGGGGGATTTTAGGAGTGATGGGATTGTTCTATATCCCGATCGTAGTAGTGGTTTTACAAATCTATACACATGCTAAAATTCATAGAACTGTAGACCAAAAAAGCATCAATTTTATTGTATAATAATTTTTAAAATACAACTGCTTTCCCCAAAAAATGAGGCCTAACGAGACATTAAGGCAATTTTCCCAAATTTACAAGGCTTATAAATGGCACTACAGCGACAGGACCTGGATCTGACTAAATTACACTGTCTCCATCTGACCCCATCGACTCACCAGTGGCCCCTCTGCATGACCTCTCTGCTCTACTCTCCCCCAGAGAATACCACCTGGCCAAGTTACTTCTTGTCCTGAGGGCACCTTCCTTCTCTTCTTTTCCATCCAAATTTTACCCATCTCTCAATGTCTGATCTCACTCTAACTCCTCCAGGTAAGCCCATAGTAGTCTCTCCCTCCAGTCTCTAATATTTCATTTTCATTTATACAACTTATACTCAAGGTGCTTCCATAACAGGGTCTGCCCCAGCTGAAGCCCTCGAAAGAAAGGAAGCCAACATCGACTGCATGCTTATTACATGTGCCAGCTTCTGTTAAGGGTTTCCAGAGGCATGATCTCATCTAATCCTCACACAACCTGTGTAGTAGACCACTGTATTCCCATTTTACACAGGAGGGAACAGACTTGGAGAGGTTTAATAGTATGCCCAATGTCACACAGGTGGGTAGAGCCAGGATTTGAAACTCTGCTGAATTGGCCAGGCACGGTGGCTCACGCCTGTAATCCCAGCACTTTGGGAGGCCAAGGCGGGCAGATCACGAGATCAAGAGATCGAGACCATCCTGGCCAACATGGTGAAACCCATTCTCTAATAAAAATACAAAAATTAGCTGGGTGTGATGGCGTGAGCCTGTAAGCCCAGCTATTCAGGAGGCTGAGGCAGGAGAATCGCTTGAACCCGGGAGACGGAAGTTGCAGTGAGCCGAGATCGCGCCACTGCACTCCAGCCTGATGACAGAGAGAGACTCAAGAAAAAAAAAAAAGAAAGAAAGAAAGAAAAAAGAAACTCTGCTGAACTACTACAAAACCTACCTTCTTTCCATTTCCTCATGCTATCTCTTCAGGGGCCTTGTGAATCAGCTAGTCAGCTTGTTTCCTGTGCATTCATTCATTCCTGTGCACCCATCCTGTCTACACAAGTCCTCACAGGTACAATCTATATCCTTAACTCCTTTTTATATTGCCTGTAGAATGCACAGTATGCACACAAGAGTGCAAAGCTTGGACAGACAACTCAAGAAAACATTTCTAGGCTTATAAACACATGGGCCAAGATGCTACACAGAGTCAGACAATGCAGAGGGACATTTGATAAAGAATGTACAATCATATGACTAGTACAGCCTCATATTTTCTTAACCAGATGGCTTACATGAAGAAGAAGGCAAGGAGAATTTCAGTGTCCACAGTGCTACTGGTAGAATCATATGACCCTCACATGTGTGCCAAGCCTCAGGTCCCCCACAGCCCAGTGGCCTGGAGCCTGAACAAGTCATCTCTCATGCCACAGTCTTGTGCAGTCTTCTCATTGCCTCACAGGGAGACAGTATTAACCCTTGGATGACAGCACAATAAATAATAACAGCTTAGATTTATTGTACACTTAACTATATACCAGGTATTGTGCTAAACACTGTATGTTACCTCATCTAACACTCACAATAATCCTGTGAGGGATGTACCATTATAGTCCCATTTTACAGATGAGTAAACTAAGGCACAAAGAGATTAACTTACCCAAAGTCTCAAAGCCATTCATGACAAAACTGGGAATGAACCCAGACAATCTGATTCCATACTAAACCACTGTACATGCAGCTGCCTAATAGATTTTCAAGTTCCTGATCCACTTTGCCCAGAGAGGAGGAAGGAAGTCCCCTGCTGGTAAGGAACCCACATTCTGTAACACATTTTTGTTCACCTTATATGACCTCCACTCCTTGCCATGACTTACAGACAATAAAGAAGAAATGTATTTTCTTTTTCATACCGTGCTGCTTTTAGCATAACATTTTACTTTAGAGTTGAAATTTAGAGACTATATCTCATCCAGTCTCCTTACCAATGAAATGATGTTGATAACAGTCAGGTCAATGAAAGGATTTAACATAACAAATAACATAATAACATAAACAAATAAAAATAATTTTTAAATGCTTTTTATGCTCACTTTACAAGGTCAGTCTTAACCTAACATAATAATAGATAATTGTGCAATCTTCTCATTGCCTCACAGGGAGACAGTATTATCATCTTTTATTATCTATTATCTAATAGATGAGAGAGTAATATTATCTATTATCTAATAGAGAAGACTAGATAATATTGCAAACAAAAAAAATTCTTGACCTCACCAGGAAATAAAAAATACTGTTAAAGTATCAATTGAAATAAAACAGCAAAATACAGAAACACAAAGAAAAGCCACATGCTAGTGGAGGAAATAAATCTAATTGTTAATAAGTTGATAAATTAGGAGAAAATAAAGTGAATTTGTCTCACATATTCATTCTTACTTCCTACAATATTAATGAAAAGAAATCAGATAGTGGGCTGAAATAAATATGAGAAAATTAGCATCATTCAGTGAGTAAGAGCACAGGCTCTGAAGCCAGTCAGGCCAGCATGAGAATTCCTGCTCCATCACTCACCTGTCCTGTGACCCTAAGTGCATTTCTGAAACTCTTTACACCAGCTTCCCTCTCCTTTAAAGTGGGGAAAGAACACGATAGTGAGCTCAACACAGTGCCTGGTATACAGTGAGCACACAGTGAACATCAGCTATTTTTTTTTTTTTTTTTGAGATGGAGTCTCACTCTGTTGCCCAGGCTGCAGTGCAGTGGCATGATCTTGGCTCACTGCTACCTCTGCCTCCTGCCTCAGCATCTCAGTAGCTGGGATTACAGGCGTGCGCCACCACGCTCAACTAATTTTTGTATTTTTAGTAGAGACGAGGTTTCACCGTGTTGGCCAGGCTGAAACATCAGCTATTATTAAAGTGATAGCTCTTTTTTGTGGTATCTCGGGGGCAATCAGCTGCTTCAAGATGAAGCTGAAGGCTGCGCATGGTGGCTCACGTCTGTAATCCCAGCACTTTGGGAGGTTGAGGCAGGAGAATCACCTGAGGTCAGGAGTTCGAGACCAGCCTGGTCAACATGGGGAAACCTCTTCTCCACTAAAAACACGAAAATCAGTCAGGCGTGGTGGTGAGTGCCTGTAATCCCAGCTACTTGGGAAGCTGAGGCAGGAGAATCGCTTGAACCTGAGAGGCGGAGGTTGCAGTGAGCCGAGATCACTCCACTGTACTCCAGCCTGGGCAATAGAGCAAGACTCCATCTCAAAAAAAATAATAATAACAATTAAGTGTGCTGCTCTTTCATCTTACACACTTTTGAAGATTTGCAATGTGTCTAGCACGTAGATTACAGCCAGGGACATTGGTTAAGAGCTACTGGAAACAAAACTAAAAGCAAACAACATATGTGATGTTTATGGCCCTCAGATCCTTAGTATTGTGTGATTTTCCCCCCTTAACATGTCTTTCTGAAATTGTCTATTAAAGCAGAGGAAATACCTGACAAAGGAAGTATGTATTGCATTAATCAGGACATAACTAATATTCTCCTATTCAGAATAATACTTATTTATGTGTGAAAGCAACATGGATGTGATCTCCAACACAGAATTTTCATGACGCTTTTATTGTATACAAATAAATACATAACAGTTACTTGGTTAGACATCAAAACAAAAACAAACAAACAAACAAAAAGATGAAGCTGAATATTTCCTTTCCAGCCACTGGCTGCCAGAAATTCATTGAAGTGGATGATGAAAGCAAACTTCATACTTTTTATGAGAAGCATATGGCCACAGAAGCTACTACTGAGATGCTCTGGGTGAAGATTGGGAGGGTTATGTGGTCCAGATCAGCGGTGGGAATGACAAACAAGTTTTTCCCATAAAGCAGGGTGTCCTGACCCATGGCTATGTCCACCTGCTGCTGAGAAGGGACATTCCTGTTATAGACCAAGGAGAATTGGAGAAAGAAAGTGCAAATCTGTTCAGGGTCACAATGTGGTCACCAATCTGACTATTCTCAACTTGGTTATCATCAAAAAAGGAGAGAAGGATATTCCTGGACTGACTGACACTATGGTGCCTCATCGCCTGGGGCCCAAAAGACCTAGCAGAATCTGCACTTTTCAGTCACTCTAAAAGAGACGATATCTGCCAATATATTGTAATAAAGCCCTTAAACAAAGAAGGTAAGAAACCTAGAACCAAAGCACCCAAGATTCAGTGTCTCGTTACTCCACATGTCCTGTAACACAAACTCTGGCATACTACTCTGACAAAAGAGACTACTAAGGGAAATAAGAGAGAGGCTGCAGAATATGCTAAACTTTTGGCCAAAAGAATGAAGGAGACCAAAGAAAAATGCCAGGAATAGATTGACAACAGATGCAGGCGGCCCTCTCTGCAAGCTTCTACTTCTGAGTCCAGTCAAAAATAAAATTTTTTGAGTAACAAATAAGATCAGATCCCACACTCCAAAAACCACTACTATGCAATTGGTTTTATTTTGCTTTATAGAATGGTTGAGAGAAATTGAGTCCCTCTATCTATTCACAAATTGTTTAAAATATAATTTGATTAACTTAATTATAAGAATACTCTACCTCTAATGCATGCAGGTGTTTCCACATATTTAAAAAATCTATTCTCTAATGACTAACTGCATGTATAAATAACTATAAATACAACCTCCTATAGGTTATTTTTCCTATTTATGACCATAAAGTTGAACAGAGATAACAACCAAGAAAATATAAGAACGTTTGCTTCTTTTTATCTTGATACTTGACTGGATACCAGCTCAGTGTTTGTAGATGCCTTTTATTTAGCAGAGAACTAGGCAAACCAAAGTTAAAATAATAGAGTATCCCCTACCTGATTCTCATCAGTTTTTTATCCCTTTTAGCTTCTGAAGAGCAATATCCCAATAACTCAAAATAAAATAATTAAAGGCAAGCTTATCACATGTACCATGGATTTAAATGATACATGAAGATCTTGGAGAAACAAAGACAGTTTCAGTGAGATTCATCAAACCTCTCAAAGATAATGAAGGGCTTGAGGTTTCAGTTATTAGGAATTCTGATTAGGGCAACCTTTAATGAATGTTTGCTGTTTGAAGTATTAGAAGCTCTGTCATGATAAGCTTCATAGAAACAGAGGTCCTGACTGTTATATTAAATATATTCTGCACAGTACTCTCAACAAAGTAGGAAACGATAACAAATTATAGTAATTGTAATTCATGGGGCAATATGAGAAAAGCTGAGTATCAAAATACTTTTTATAATTCTCAAAGGCATAGCCTTTTAAATGGAGATCATTCAAGTGATGTAACAGTCAAGAAAATCGTCAGGGTTGCCGTGGGAATAGAAATTGTCAAAGACAACATCAAAATGTGTACCTTGAATTTGGGTTCAGATAATGCCCCCCAAAGAATTAAATTACCAGTGGAATATCTGCTATATCCTTCAAGATTCTTCAGTAATATCAATTTGTGAGCCTCTGTCAGTTTCCTCTCTGTTAAATGGAGACCATATCTGCCTTGGCTAACTTGAGAATTGTTGGGAGAAAAAATTGAAAGTGCAAAATAAATGAAAAATAACATAACTGCTATTGCTACTCTATTTAGTCATAATAGCTATGACTAAACAAACAAATCTTTCTGTTAATCTGCAACAAAAGGAGGCTTTTATAACTATGTGACAATGTAAATATGGAAAAGATTTTAGCCTGATTAGATAAAACTTCCACCTCTCAGATCAATACTGAAAATCAGTATAATTTGGTACCTTGAGTTGGGCATCTAAACGGAGCCACTAAACAGAACAGCAGGGGTACTAACCAAAATAAAGATCAAACCCTGTCAGGAATAAAATATTCAGGTCCCAAGACTTTCTCTCCTAATAGAAGCCCAGACGGACATGAATCACTTACTGGAAAACCTAGAGCCGTCTTCATGAGCACTTCCCTATACCTCCTAGGGTGCGAAGGTGTTAGCTTGGGCTCTGGGAAAAGAAAATCCCGTGTGTTTTCTTCATAGTAGGCCAACTCATCCCACACTAGAAAGAAAGGAAAAAAAGTATAAATATCTGTATTTACACCTTCAGGTTTAACAAAATAAAAGTTCAGGCAGATGATGGCAGAGATGGCACTCAGGTAAAAATAGACACATTGATCCTAGCACCTGTTATTCAAGAGGAGACTAATTTCTATTACTTTTTATCTTTTGGATAATTTTTTAAAGCCTTCCAAAGTCATAACAGAGAAAAAAAGACTAAAGAGGTGTTCTACAAAACAGAACAAATAGGAAAATCTATCTTTCCATCTATCCATCCAATTTTTCCTTCAACAAATATTTACTAATGATAACCCTTAAGCCAGGTACCGGGGATAGAATAGGAACAAGGCGAACATAGCATTGTTCACACAAGTTTACAGTTTAGACTGGGGTTCAATGTGTTCTGTGATGCATGGATGCCAAGGGCCCAGATGACAGCTACAGCTGTGGTTCTCAGCAGGGGTACCAATCCCAGGGACATTTTGGACATTTGTGGAAATATTTCAGGGGCAGGAGCCAGAGGTGTGAGGGAGTCCTGCAGTGCTCAAGACACTCATGCACATCACACAATCTCCCCCATCCCCAATGACTTTCTAATAGCTTGCAAACATTCTTGCAGGCTAAAAACTATTTTATAATTATCTGAGCCTAGAACTTAACTAACTATGTAACTGAAAATAATTATGTAACTATGTTACATGTGAAGACGAAGCTTTTTTGTTGTTGTTGTTGTTGCATGATTTGGAAATACACTGAATTTTTCCAAGTACTGTGTAAATCAAGGAACAATTGTATTTTGTTTTGTTTGGATCTTTAACCGGATCTGTTTGATATTTTGAAAATCATGTCCCATCTAAATGCTTCATTATGCTTGACACTTACATATTAACATATACATTTTATCATACACCACTTTCATTTCTACTTTATATTACAATCAGATTATGTTAATTTTTTACAGTGACTTGTATAAGTTGATTATATTAACTACAATTATTTTTAGTATCATAAAAGGGATACTACAAAATACTCATTACCAAAAGATCTCGGGTCTAATAGGATGAACAATTACTGAGCCGAAGGACAGAAAGCTACCATCTGAATCATCCTTGACCACACAGCAGGTGCCGCAGAAGTGATCTGAACTGAGAGTGGTCCCTGCCTAGAGGACCATCAAAAAAGTAACTGTAGCCAATGAGGCAGTTTTGCTATTTAGTGACTGCCACTTTACTTATGAGAAGAATTCTGATGAGGGTTGCTTCGTTTTCAGTACATCAACTGTAGAACATAATTGACCTTACATCACATAATATGATGCATTAAATTCTTCCTCCTACTAACTCCATTAATACGAATGTTTCGGTTCTACTGAGGAAAGAATCAAAGTGCAAAAAGAAATTATTCTATATTTTTCATCATAAATAGCATTTCTTTCTACTCGTGCGCTCCCAGCCACACTCCAGCCACAATGGATTGATGTTCCCTCCTGAGCAATGTACTTCCACCATGCATGCTCTCCTGCATTACTGCCATGGCCTTAGTTGATCTCCCTGCCTCCATTCTCCTGCACTCAAATCCACTATCCGCACACTGCAACGTTTTAAATACATCAGACTGTGCCTTTCTCTGCTTAAAACCTTCCAATGGGCTTCTCATCGCATTAGAATAAAATCTAAGCACCTTACCCTAGACTTCAAGACTCTATATAATCAGGCTTCTAATAATCTCTCCTAATTCATTTATTGCCACTCTCCTCTTGATCGTTGTTCCCTGTCATCCTTTACCCATCTTGCTGTCCCTCAAACACACCAAGCTCACCTCCACATAAGGGTTGTGCCTTATCATTCTCCTCTCTGTAAAGTTCCCTCCCCGGGTCTCTGCAGGGCTGGCTCCTTCCTATTGAATAACAGGCTTGGTTTAAATGTCATCTTATCAGAAGGTGGCAACCCAATCCAAAAGAGCACTCCTTCCCAGACACTCCCCATCACATCACCTGATTTTACTTTCAACATAAGATTTACCACTAATTGATATTTTTGTTCATGGATTTATTCATGATCTGCTTCCAACAAGGCTCCATGAAAGCAGTGACTTTGTCTTTTCTGTACATTATTCTACTGCTGGCAGGGTTGTCCCTAGAAAGGTGTGAACTCAGAGCAGTTCAATCAGTACAGGGTCCAGCCAAGACAATCACACCTGAAAAGGGGCCTCACTGTCAGCATCTTCAACAAGCCCCTTGAAATATCACTAAAGATAGACATTTTAAAATTGAACTTCAATGATATTCACAGACGAGTGGTGAAGTGCAGCATCCTGGATGCTGCCCCTAAACCTGTGGAACAATGCTTAGGACATAATGGGTACCTGATAAATGCTTCTTAAATGAATGAACATGAGGACTAAAGGAAGTTAACTAGCGTAAGTGCCAGCTTACGTTAGCCACTCAATAAGCATTAGTTACCCTCTTTGAGACTCAGTTTCCATACTATTTTAAAAAAGGAGAAGAGAGACTAAATGTTCTCTAAAAGCTTTTCCAACTCTTACCCTTCATTCATTTTTCAATTTATTTTCATTCATATATTCAAAAAACACTTCATTCATTGAGAACCTCCTATGTAGTAAGACTTATAGACACTGGATGTATACTAGTGAAGAAGGTAAATATAATCAATGCCTTCCTGGAGCTTATAGTCTATAAGTATTAAACAATTATACAAATAAATGTATAGTTAAAAATTAAGCTCCATAAGAGTAAATTGCTAGGAATAAAGAGATAGAGAGGGTAGGAAGACAGGAGAGAAGATGGGTGTAATTCCTTTTTTTTTTTTTTTTTTGAGATGGAGTCTCGCTCTTGTTGCCCAGGTTGGAGTGCAGTGGCACAGTTTGGGCTCACTGCAACCTCCGCCTCCTGGGTTCAAGCGATTCTCTTGCCTCAGCCTCCCAAGTAGCTGGGATTACAGGCACCCTGCCACCACATCTGGCTAATTTTTGTACTTTTAGTAGAGACGGGCTTTCACCATGTTGGCCAGGCTGATCTCGAACTCCTGACCTCGAGTGATCCACCTGCCTCAGCCTCCCATGTGCTGGGATTACAGGCGTGAGCCACTGCGCTCAGCCAATGGGTGTAATTCTAACATTAATTCTCTGCTTCATTTACTAGTCTCATCCTGGCCTTCTTCATCAATGCTCCTCTTACAATGCTCCCTGTGATGGGCATAATCCTCCCACCTTTGCTGGTCAAAAACAGACTCTGCCTCCATCCAGAAACTCTGAAGTACAACCTGCAAATGGAAAGCGATGTGCCAATTTCCCCAG
The DNA here is from genome assembly GCF_000951045.1 of Mandrillus leucophaeus. NCBI lineage: Eukaryota > Metazoa > Chordata > Mammalia > Primates > Cercopithecidae > Mandrillus > Mandrillus leucophaeus. The sequence continues at coordinate 2,888,359 of NW_012103465.1, forward strand.
CTATCACTAGCAACAAAAGACAACTTTCTCCTGAAGCCTATAGTATAGAGTTAAGAACTTTTTTTTTTTTTTTTTTTTTTTTTTTGAGACGGAATCTCGCCCTGTCACCCAGGCTGGAGCGAAATGGCTCAGTATTGGCTCACTGCAACCTCTGCCTCTCGGGTTCAAGTGATTCTCCTGCCTCAGCCTCCCGAGTAGCTGGGATTACAGACGTGCACCACAAATTTAAAATTCTAGGGTCAGGCAAGGTTGGGTTCAAATCCCTGCTCCACTACTTACCAACTATGTGATCTTGGGCAAATTACGTAAACTACTTAATTTCAGTCTCCTCTTCAAGAAAATGTAAAAACTGTCATTGTACCTGCCCTTTAAGACTACTCTGAAGACGAATGACAAAGCCATGTATAATGCACAGCATGGCACCTGACATTGCCTACCATTACCAGGATTGCTCTCTGACACCAGCCCAGCAGTGGCCCCAGAACTGCTCTGGCTTCTATAAACATCATTACGTTCCTACTGGGAACAAACACCTAGATTCCTGATATGATGTTCTACACAGGAGGCCTTTCCTTTTCCCTCTTTCCTTTCATATGCTTTTGGCTAGATCTTGTCACTGCATCTAAATGATAGCTGCAAATTATTATTCCTGTGTTTAGCAAGAATTTAGATAAAAGTAAGAGGCTAGAAAATTGAAAGCGAGCTCATACCCTATCTTTAGAATCACAGGAATAAAAATAGACGGAAACAGGGTTAGACAAATAAATAGAAGGCTATGAAGCTTCTCAAGACAGTCTCTCTGGTGTGGTCACTTTCTAGAAATCCAAACTGCCACCCAGAGTGAAAATGTCAGCACACTAAGAGGACAGTACAGCAAGAGTCTAGGTTAGAAATAATAAACATATTCACAGGCTGAACAAGTCTTATAGGTCAAGGGAAGTATCTGAGAGAACTCAGCGTTCTTAAGAGTTCATTACACAGACAGTGACATCATCAATGGCATCAATGAACTTCTCCCCCAAAAAGGAAACAAATGAGACTTCAAAAGAAATAACAATTGTAATAACAACATTGGTTGGAGGAATATCTAACATTTTTAGAGCATGTCAGAATTGACAGTGTGCTTCCAGATACAGGATCACATTTGATTCCCTCTTTACAGATAAGGAAACTGAGGCTCTGAGAGTTTGACCTGTCATGATGCCACATGGCTAGTGATACCACATGGCAAAGTAGGAATTCAAAACCAAATCATCTGAGACAAAAGGTCCTTCCTTGCTAATGCCTATAAAAGTATAAAAGCAGTGCTACAAAAGTGTAAAATATTGCTATAAAAGCATTGCTATAAAAGTACAAAAATTAAGCTCTGTTAAGTGAATGGGGGCCCATGAGAATAGACTTTTACAGTTGGACTGAATATACCTGACTTACCCAAAGTGAAGGTATTTATCTCAGCGGTTAATAAAAAGAAAGCGTCAAGCTCACTGTGGAATAGGATCACGCTGCCCCCCTGTGTCCATTCCCTTTTCCCACCTTTGCAAACTGAAGAATAGGAAGGGTCTCTATTTCTTGGCAGCAAAGATCACTGGACTTCATTCTTTAGCAGTAAAGCCATATGCACATCTGGATATCATTACTTGTATTATTAATTTATTTGTACTATTAACTTAATGATCATGTCTTTTGAGTATGTGTGTTTGAAAGCAATGAGAAAAAATATTAAGCAATAAATACAGCTAAATGAAAAGGTAACAATTCAGCCAACAGAGAAATTGGTCCCTGAGAACCCAAATGTGGGCCATGTGACCCCACAGCGCAGTCCGCAGGAGACTTTAAGAAAAAAAAAAATTAGCTAGTATCAAGGATCAGCAGATCACGAGGGCTCACTGCCACTGCTACATGCCTGGTGGGTGCCACCAGCATCACACTAGGAAGACTGGCACAGTGTACATCGTGTGTGCAAAAGTATGCCTGTAATAACATATATGGAACAAATTAATGGATCAATCTGTACCACATCCGAAGCTAAGTAAAATCAATTGTTATTTTGCGCAATTCAAATTTAATTCCACTAAAATTACAATCTGAAATTGAGAGATTGTAAATTAAAAAAAAAAACAAGTATAACACAGCTCCCATTTTGCATCTGATTAATTTTTGAGTTATAACCAGTATTTACGCACTCAGTTAGAATATTCTGCAATCATTCTTTTCAAACAACTATTCTCGCAACCTTCTCAGAGATGGGCTTCTGGTCACATGAAAAACTTATAGCACTCCAAGACATATTAAGTTTTAACAAGGAAGTTGCAGAATATATATAGTCAACATATATATAGGTGTGTGTGTGTATATATGCTGAAAATACATATTCTGCACTTGACTTTTTAAAATGTGGTATATCTTGGACTGTCATATGTCTTTCGAGAGACCAGAAAACCAACATTTAGTGTATTCAACCAACCATAAAATATATACACACACAACTATATATACTAAATACTAAATATATTTATGTTTATATATACTGTATTTAACATACAGTCATCCCTAAGTATCCACAGGAGGTTGGTTCAGGAACCCTTGCAGATAAGAAAATATCCATGAATGCTCACGTCCCTGATACAAAATGGTGTAGTTGGGGTGAGTTGGTTGAAGGTAAAAAGAGCATAACAATAAAAAGTTAAAAATAAGAAACAAAATGGTGTAATATTTGCATATACCTATGCACATCCTCCTGTATACTTCAGATCATCTCTAGATTACTTATAATACCTAATATAATGTAAATGTTATATAATAGTTGTTATGCTGTATTGTTAAGGGACTAATGACAAGAAAAAGTCTGTACATGTTCAGTACAGACACAACCATCATAGGCCTAAATACATTTTCGAGTCATGGTTAGTGAATTCATGGATGTGGAACTTGACAATCAGAAGGTCCAACTATATATAAGGTATGTGCATGCATATGTGTATATTTTAGGGTTGGCTGAATACACCAAATGTATTTTAGAAGGTTTAAAAAGATACACATCAAATTGTTTTGTTCTGTTTTGTTGAGACAGGGTCTCACTCTGTCACCCAAGCTGGAGTGCAGTGGCAAGATCACAGCTCACTGCAGCCTCAACCTCCTTGGCTCAAGTGACCTCCCTAACCTGACCTCCCTAGCTTCCCAAGTAGCTGGAACTACAGGCACGCACCAGCACACACAGCTTATTTTTTTATTTTCAGTAGAGATGAGGTTTCACCATGTTTCCCAGGCTGTACCTGAACTCCTGCGCTCAAGCAATCCCCCCACCTTTGTCTCTCAAAGTGCTGGGATCACAGGCGCGAGCTACCGTACCTGGCCCACATCAAATTGTTAATGGTAATTATCTGTCAGGGATTGCTGAATGGGCTTTTGACATTTTATTTTACATACTTTCATGTTAGTTAAATTTTTTATACTGAGATTACTTAGGTATTGGGTAACTTTTAAAAAATCCATGTAAAATTAAATAAGACGAAAGTGGGCATGCTTCTACTTTCTCAGCATACTAAAATATAATTTGCCAGCAGTGATATATGTTTGAACATAAAATTGGGTCAAATAAGAATAAAAAACTTATGGAAAAAAACTCAGTGCCCTGATTTCAGCCTGTTCACTTTTAGGCTGAAAAACATTCAGTGAGAATTTCTGAAAAGCAGGCAGGAGGCACCTGCTCAGTTCCGTCTATCTATGAAGGTAATGACATCTCCAAAAGCACCTGTTTTTAAATTCACAGAGTGGGGTTCTTGTCTGTTTCCAGTGGCAGCCTTTGCCAAAGAACCAAGAAGCACAAGAAAGAACTACAGACTCCTGGGTTCACTGCACTTCACTTGGGCCCTTGACCTGCTCCAGTGATATCCACAGTAGGCAGGACTACGATCCCTATCAAAAGCCTCCTCAGTCCCCTCTGCTTTAGCTGAGACATTTGCTAGTCTCATCTTCCTTCTCCCATGCTCTCTTAAGAAAAAGAAAAGCACACACCACAAAACATCAAAATAACACAAAAAAACAGGGAAAATGTAACTGTTTTAAGCATAACTGATTTAAAACTTTGTTAAAAATAAGAATCTATACCAAAATACAACATTTATGTCAGACATTACTCCATAAGTAATCAAAGGACAGTGACAGTCACTTTATACAGAAGAAAAGAAAGAAAACAAATCATAATATGGGAAAATGAAAAATTTTCAGAAGTTTTAAATTTAAGGTTGTCACAGTCATATCTAAAAAGGAGACAGATCACAAAATAGGATAAAATATATTTTTATCTACTTATTTATTTAGACAGAGTCTGGCTCTGTTGCCCAGGCTGGAGTGCAGTGGTGCGATCTTAGCTCATTGCAATCTCTGCCTCCCGGGTTCAAGCAGTTCTCCTGCCTCAACCTCCCAAGTAGCTCGGATTACAGGCACCTGCCACCATGCTCAGCTAATTTTTGTATTTTTAGTAGAAACAGGGTTTCATTATGTTGGCCAGGCTGGTCTCAAACTCCTGACCTCATGATCTGCCCGCCTCAGCCTCCCAAAGTGCTGGGATTATAAGCGTGAGCCATGACATACTTTGCAAACACAACAAATCCAATTGACAGTATCTAGCATTAACTAGGATATGGAGAATGGGAATGCCATGCACTCCTGGATGCAGTAGAAGTATTGGAACCTTATTGGGGATCAGCTTAACCCAGTTTAAAAGGCATGGTTCAATCTAAGAATTCTATTATTTGTAAATATACCAAGAGATAAATATTTTTATAAAAATGTGAAAGAAAAGAAAGTCTAAATGCTCAACAATATTAATTTATGGATAACACCACCACTATGGAAAAATACATAGCTATTGAAAATGACAAGTAAACTATAGGTAATAATGTAAAGAAAGAAAAGTTAAACCCAAAATACTATGGAAATACTGTTTAGAGACCTATAAAAAACACATACATAAATTAATAAAATTATTTATAGCTATCAAAATAATGATGTAGGCCGGGGGCAGTGGCTCACGTCTGTAATCCCAGCACTTTGAGAGGCTGAGGCGGGCAGATCACCTGAGGTCAGGAGTTCAACCTGGCCAACATGGTGAAACCCCGACTCTACAAAAAATACACAAAAATTAGCTGGACGTGTTGACAGGTGCCCATAATTCAAGCTATTCAGGAGACTGAGGCAGGAGAATCACTTGAACCCAGGAGGTGGATGTTACAGTGAGCCGAGGTTGCATCACTGCACTCCAGCCTGGGCAACAGAGCTAGACTCTGTCTCAAAAATAAAAAACTAATTTTTTTTTAAAATGTAGATTTATGCTTTTAGAAATGACAACATAGGCAAGGCATGGTGGATCACGGCTTTAATGCCAGCACTTTGGGTGGCCAAGGTGGGAGGATTGCTTGCATCCAGGAGTTTGAGACCAGCCTAGGCAAAACAGTGAGATCCCAGCTCTACAAAAAATACTACTAATAATAAAAATTTAGCTGGGCATGGTGTATGTCCGTAGTTTCAGCTATTGAGAGGCTGAGGCAGGAGAATTGCTCAAGCCCAGGAGGTCATACCACTGCATTCAGTCTGAGTGACAGAGTGAGATCTTGTCTCAAAAGATACATATAAAAAATAAAATTAAATTTAAAAAAATTAAACAACAATATAACAGTGACATACAATGGGGAAAGCTAATAACAGAAAAAAAATGTATGTGATGCTATGCAAAAATTCCATATCTATGTATTCTTCTATCTACAGAGAAATATCAAGAAATATGTTCACCAAAATATAAATAAAGGTTCTCTCAGGATTACGTAATTTAGGAATGCTTTTTACAAGTAAAAATTATGAAGCTATTTTCATTTTCAGAAAGAAAAAAAAAGCAGAAATGTGTAATAACAAAGATCAGAAGAGAATTTTCTGAGTTTTCAGTGTTCTCTCTCTTTCTCTCTCACAGACACACACACAAGCGCGCACGCGCACGCACTTCTATGCCAATAACCCTAAAATCACTAGATAGCTATAATGAAAGACTATTTATGAGAATTGGTGCCACTGAGTGGCAGGTCCTAACCTCTCTCACCAGCTCAGGTCTTATGTCACTCAAGACATACTGCAAAGCAAAAGTACCACAGAACAGCTTCCTCCTAGAATCTCATGATTCTAGCACAGGGGTCACAGACTCTTTCTGTAAAGGGTCAGACAGCTAAATGTTTTAGGCTTTGTAGGTCATCTGTTCAAAACTACTCACCTCTGTCATTGCTCTGCAAAAGTGGCTATAAATACTACTTAAACGAATGAGTATGGCTATGTTCCAAAAAGACCTGTATTTAGGAATAATGAAATTTGAATTTCATATAATTTTCACATCACTAAATATTCATTTCAAAAATTCTTTCCAACCATTTAAAAATGTAAAAACCAAAAATAGTTTGGCAGTTCCTCACAAAGTTAAACAGTTATCATATACTCCATTCGCTAGGTATATACACAGAAGAACTAAAAGCAAATATACAACAATTTGTACACAAGTATTCAAAACAGCATTATTTATAAACATCCAAAAAGTAGAAATGTCTTAGTCTATTTTCTGTTGCTTGTAACAGAATACCTGAAACTGGGTAATTTATTTTTAAAAAGCTATTTATTTCTTGCAGTTATGGAGGCTGAGAAGTCCAAGGTTGAGGGGCTGTGTCTGGTGAGGGCCTTCTTGCTGTGGGGACTCTGCTGAGTAGGCAGGTGACACAGGGCATCACATAGTGAGGGTGCTGAGCATGGTAGCTCAGGTCTCTCTTCCTACTCTTATAAAGCCAACAGTCTGACTCCCATGATAACCCATCAATACATTAATCCATGAATAGATCAACCTATTCATAACAGCAGAGCCCTCATTACCCAATCCATATAGCAGAATATTATTCAGGCACAAAAAGGAATTAAAATCTGATACGTGCTACAACATGGCTGAACCATGACAACATTATGCTAAGTGAAAGAAACCAGACATAAAAGGTCACATATTGTAGGCTTCTATTTATATGAAATGTCTAGAATGAGAAAATCAACAGAGACACAATTAGTGGTGGCCAGGGCCTGGAGGAGGGAGGAATGGGAAATGATTGCTAACAAACACAGAATTTCTTTTTGGGGTAATAAAAATGTTCTGGAATTAGTGGTGATGGCAGTCCAATCTTATGAACATACTAAAACCAACTGAATTGTACATTTGAAAATGATGAATTGTATATGATTTAAATTGCAATAAAAAATGTGGAAACCATTTCTAGTTCATGGGCCATACAACAATGGCCTACAGGCTGGATTTGGCTAGGGACTATAGTTTACCAACCTTGTTCCAGCAACTAACAAAGAAAATGTCTTAGGGTTTCTCTCTCTCTCTCACACACACACACACACACACACACACACACCCCACAAATTAGAACACAGCCAAAGGTCAAAACTTGAAATCAGCTAAGCCAGGACTGAAAAATTATTTAATAATTAAATAAAGTTATTAAAAAATGGAAAGACAAGGAGTCTGTTTAAGTTATGCTCCCTGCCACCAAACACCATAAAGTTATTATTCTGAAAATAGACAAAATTTAATAGATTGGCAGAAAAAAGGCATGTGTTATATAAACTTATAGATATATAAAGTTATGTGTTATTTTAAAACACAACTCTTAAGTACAGTACCCATTTTGTTAGGCCAAATTTATTTTAAAATTATATTAAGCTAATTTAGAAATGTATTTACTGGCACATTACCTGGAGGAACTAGCTGTATTAATTCAAACCTGGTTAGGAAGCCTAAAAAGGAAAAAATGAGATTTTAATACTTCCAAAAATTGCCACGGTCTTTCAATAATTATTGAGTTTTAAACGGTTATAAAATCCATTTAATAGTAATAATAAAAATAATAATTAAAAATAACTCCAAACCAACATCAAATCAGGTATTTCTAGAATTAATCAATCAAGAGAGTGTAATGAGAGTAACAGAATTATAAAAATAGCATTTCACTAACCATAAAAAAGAACAAGGGTTCATGTCTTTTGAAGGATCTGGAGGTCGTTATCAAACTAACACGGAAACAGAAAACCAAATGCAGCATGTTCTCACTTAAAAATGGGAGTTAAATGATGAGAACTCATGGACACACAGAGGGGACCAATACACACTGGGGCCTACTTGAGGGTGGAGGGTGGGAGAAGAGAGAGGATCAGAAAAAATAACTATTGGATACTAGACTTCATACCTGGGTGACAATCTCTACAACAAATCCCCATGACACGGGTTCACCTATATAACAAACCTGCACACGTACCCCTAAACCTAAAAGTTAAAAAAAAAAAAATAGCATTTCACCTCCTGAAAAGTATTAAAAAAAAAAAGATGCAATATTTGTCTCCTAAAAGTGCATACAATAAATAAATAAGTGTATATATACATAGAGCTCTAAAATAACAATGCAATTTTCATCTTAAATATTCAAAATCCACTTGTTATCCATTAATGTACAAAAGTTTATCTTGCTTAAAATAGTGTGCAATATGACTATACAAATTAAACATAAAATATAACTTTGTAAGGCCAGGCATGGCGGCTCGCGCCTATAATCTCAGCACTTTGGGAGGCCGAGGCGGGTGGATCACCTGAGGTCAGGAGTTCGAGACCAGCCTGGCCAACATGGTGAAACCCCGTCTCTACGAAAAATACAAAAATTAGCCGGGCATGATGGCAGATGCCTGTAATCCCAGCTACTCGGGAGGCTGAGGCAGGAAAATTGTTTGAACCCGGGAGGTGGAGGCTGCAATGAGCCAAGATTGTGCCACTGCACTTCAGCCTCGGTAATGGAGTGAGACTCCATCTTAAAAAGAAAATATATATATATATATAAACTTTTTAAATTTTCTTGAGTTCAAAATATATTTAGAAATAGCGAGCCTATGTACAATGACAAGAATAAAATTAAAATAAGGACAAGATTAAAGTTCAGATCTTTAAGATAACTTAAATGATATATTAGGTTGGTGCAATTATAACAATTAAAAAATCAATGAAGATAATTCTCACAAAATAACATAACAAGTGAAAACATTTTAGTTATTTGTTTTTGTTTTGTTTGAATTAGGGTCTCGCTCTGTCACCCAGGGTGGAGTGCAGTGGTGCGATCTTGGGTCACTGCAACCTCTACCTTGCAGGTTCATGCGATTCTCTGCCTCAGCCTCCCAAGTAGCTGGGACTACCGGCACGTACCACAATGCCCAGCTACTTTTTGTATTTTTAGTAGAGATGGAGTTTCACCATGTTGGCCAGGCTGGTCTCAAACTCTTAACTTCAGGTGATTTGCCCACCTCAGCCTCCCAAAGTGTTGGGATTACAGATGTAAGCCACTGTGCCCAGACATGAAAACATTTTAAATAGACAACAAAAGTAAAATTCTAACTTTGTAGATTTATGAAAAAATTTTGAATTTATATGACAAAACTTTAAATGCCAAGAAACCTAAAAGCCAAGACAGCGTGACACTTTAGGTTTTCAAAATGAGAGGAGGGAATATATATTTGCCAACCATCACCCTGATGGTAATTTAAGCACTTAGTTTGATTCAGCCTCTAAATTCTTTCTGTTTAATTTTTAATTTCCACAGGTTATTGGGGAACAAGTGGTATTTGATTATAAGTTATTTAGTGGTGATTTGTGAGATTTTGGTGCACCCATTACCTAAGCAGTATACACTGCACCCTATTTGTAGTCTTTTATCCCTCACTCCCTTCCCAATCTTTTCCCCTGAGTCCCCAAAGTCCATTGTGTCATTCTTTTGCCTTTGCATCCTCATAGCTTAGCTCCCACTTATGAGTGAGAACATACGATGTTTGATTTTCCATTCCTGAATTACTTCACTTAGAATAATAGTCTCTAATTTCATCCAGGTCATTGCTAATGCCATTAATTCATTCCTTTTAATGGTTGACTAGTATTCCATCATACATATATATAATGGAATATATATATATGTGTATATATATATGTACTCACACACACACCACAGTTTCTATATCCACTCGTTGATTGATGGGCATTTGGATTCGTCCCACATTTTTGCAATTGCAAATTGTGCTGCTATAAACATGCGTGTGCAAGTATTTTTTTCATAAAATGACCTCTTTTCCTCTGGGTAGACAGATACCCCAGTAGTGGGATTGCTGGATCAAATGGTAGTTCTACTTCTAGTTCTTTAAGGCGTCTCTACACTGTTTTCCATAGTGGTTATACTAGTTTACATTCCCATCAGCAGTGTAGAAGTGTTACCTGTTCACCACATCTATGCCAACATCTACTATTTTTGATTTTTTGATTATGGTCAGGCTCTAAATTCTATGCAGTCAATTAATTCTCATCGTGACTCTATGAGTCCAATGCAATGGCTATCCTCATTTTTATGAATGAAGAAACTAAACCTCAAAGAGGAAACTATAGTAATGTGGGCAAGGTCAGACTGGCTAACAGTAACAGGGTTATACTGGAACCCAAGTAGTGTGTTCTCAGGGCCTGTCCTCTTATCCGCAAGATACTTCATTGAAAAATCCTATTCTTCCATAGAGCAAGTTAATTAGGATGCTTGATAAAATAACTACACCTTTTAATTGCCTTCTGGAATGGCATCACGTAATTCACACTTGCTTTAAATATCAAGGACAAAAGGAAATCATTAATGAGTGACCTAGAGAACTGTTCTTATGTTCTTTTATGCTTCATTCTGCCTCCCAGGGTTAATACTGGGAAATGAAATGAAAATATCCCAATTCTTGCAGGATCATTTGAAATGCTGGATTTTTTTTCTGAATTTAAAGAGTCTTGAGAGAATCAGTGCTCTTACAGATGTAACCCATCTCAGAGAGATGTTTCACCTTCCTGTTTTTTAAGATTCAGGTAGAAATATAAAAGCAGTAAATCAACTTGGGTATTGAATCTACTTTTTAAAAGGCCAAATGCCAAAGGCATCATTTTTTATACCCAATTGCCTTGATGGCTTCCTGAGACACATACTTGCTCAGTGACTACCCTAATCTATGCTACCTCTGTAGGTACTGACTCACTCTTTGCCTAATTTCAAACTCTTTAATCTACCTGGTATGTCAGCCTGAGACCTAGCCTGCTCCCATTCTGACTTCTACCCAGGATGACATCCTGTCTCTACAAAACAAAAACAAAAACAAAACTAGCTAGGCATGGTGCTGTGTGCCTGTAGTCCCAACTGCTTCAGAGGCTGAGGTGGGAGGATCGCTTGAGCCCAGAAAGTTGAGGCTGCAGTAAGCTATGATCGTGCCACTGCACTCCAGGCTAGGTGACAGAGCGAGACCCTGTCTCAAAATAAACAAAAAAATAAAGACAAATGATCCCATTAAAAAGTAGGCAAAGGATCTGAATAGACATTTCCCCCAAAGAAAATACACAAATGGCCAATTATCTCACGAAAAAATGTTCAACATCATTGGCCATCAGGGAAATGCAAATCAAAACAATGATGAGATACCACTTCACACCCACAAAGATGACTACCAATCAAAATGACAGATAATAACAAGTGTTGGCCAGGATGTGGGAAAATGGAACCCTCATACATTGCTGGTGGGATGCAAAATGATTCAGCTGCTTTGGTAAATAATGTGAAACTTCCTTAAAAGGTTAAACATACAGTTACCATATTGAAACGGGAAAAGCTCCCTTTTCCCCTTCTCAGGACGTGCGATGCGGGTGTGGCCTGCTTCTTCGGTGCTCCGCTGCTCAAACCTCTAGAGGAGCAGACAGAGGGGGACAGGCTGTGGGGTTCCAATCCCATGGCAGTATCTAGGGGTGAATGTTTACAGCTCCTGAAGCCCCAGTGGGTGTGTGTTACAGGGTGCTCTTTTAGTTTACCATCTATAGGCAGCTTGTGTTAGTCAGCTCAGTTAGACCCTCTACCCTGTTGCAAGGACATAGGGGCTTTCTGTATCCCCGGGTTTCTTGCCTCGGTGTACTGGAAGAATCGGATCACACATGGGCTTGGAGAATGAGTGTGAGGTTTTATTGAGTGGAAGTAGCTTTCAGCAGATGGGGGAGCCAGAAGGGAGATGGTTTTCCCCTGGAGTTGGGCCGTTTGGCGGCCCCGGCTCTCCTCCAACCGCCCCAGCCAAACTCCGTGTCGTTCTGCTAGTGCCAATGTGCTCCTCTCGATGTCCAGTCGCTTCTGTCTCTGCCTTGCTAGGGTCTCGGGTTTTTATAGGCACAGGATGGGGGCGTGGTGGGCCAGGATGGTCTTGGGAAATGCAATATTTGGGCGGGAAAGCAGGAGTGCCTGTCCTCACCTAGGTCCATGGGGATGGAGCCCTAGCCAGGGATCACACCCTTCCTCTACCCAGCACTTCCTCCTTCCATATTATTTAAAGGTACCACTCTCTCTCTTCCCAGCACTCCTGTATCAATGTGACCCAGCAATTTCACTCCTAGGTATACCCAAGAGGCATTAAAACATACGTTCACACAAAAACTTACACACAAATATTCACAGCATCATTATTCATCATAGCCTAAAAGTGGAAACAACACAAATGTCCATCAATTGATGACTAGAAAAACAAAATGTGATATATTCATCCAATAGAATACTATTTGGCCAAACAAAAACTTAAGTTCTGGCACATGCTACAATATGGATGAACCTTGAAAACATTACACTAGAAGTCAATCACAAAGAAGCACATGTTGCATAACCTCATTCATATGAAATATCCGGAATAAGCAAATCTATAGAGATGGAAAGATTAGTAGTTACTGATAGCTAGGAGGGTTGCTGGGGAATAGGGAGTGATTGCTAATGGGCATAGAGCTGCTTTTTGTAGTGATAAAAATATTCTAACTTAATGAAATACACAAAAACAATTTTTAGAAATAAACAACCAAACAGAATCATACCATCCCCATCAAAACCCATCTATATCTAGCTGCTTTTTTTTTTTTTTTTTTTTTTTAGATGGAGTCTTGCTCTGCCACCCAGGCTGAAGTGCAATGGCACGATCTCGGCTCACAGCAAACTCCACCTCCTGGGTTCAAGTGACTCTCCTATCTCAGCCTCCTCGGTAGCTGGGACTACAGGCATGTGCCACCACATCCGGCTAATTTTGTTGTATTTTTGGTAGAGATGGGGTTTCACCATGCCGGCCAGGCTGGTCTCAAACTCCTGACCTCAAATGATCCACCCACCTCGGCCTCCCAAAGTGCTAGGATTACAGACGTGAGCCACCGTGCCCGGCCAAGCCCATTTATATTTAGAAAGGGTATGTAGCAGAATCAAAAATGTGATTCAAATTTTACATAGGCTGTCTTGAAATAAATATTTACCAAACATGAACATATCACAGTCTAGAAAAGAGCAGACTTTTAAATCTGTGAATTACACACAATAGTCTTTTGGTTTTTTGTTTTGTTTTTCAGAGTACCTACTTTCCAAAAGGTCTACTACAGCTCCAGGATCTACTGCACTTTCAAATACCTGCAGAGAAAAATGGAGAAAATAAATTTTCAAAGTTGTATTAATAAGTGCATATAGAAACTGTAAATGCCAGGTGCAGTAGCTCACACCTGTAATCCTAGCACTTTGGGAGGCCAAGGTGGGTGTATTGCTTCAGCTCAGGAGTTTGAGACCAGCAACATGGTGAAATCCTCTCTCTACAAAAAATACAAAAGATAGCTTGGCTTGGTGGCTTTTGCCTGTATTCCCAGCTACTTGCAGGGCTGAGGCTGGAGGATCATTTGAGCCCAGGAGATAGAGGTTGCAGTGAGCTAAGATGGCATCACCACATTCCAGCATGGGAGAAACAGTGAGACCCTGAGAAAGAAAAGAAAAGAAAAGAGAAGAAAAGAGAAGAGAAGAAAAAGAAAGAGAGAGAGAGAGAGAGAGAGAGAGAGAGAAAGAAAGAAAGAAAGAAAGAAAGAAAGAAAGAAAGAAAGAGAGAGAAAGAGAGAGAGAGAGAGAAAGAGAGAGAGAGAGAAGGAAGGAAGGAAGGAAGGAAAGAAAGAGAGAGGAAGGGTAAATTAAATTCTTCCAAGTAATTAACATATGTGAAATCCAGTCACATAACATTTTAGAACTCAGCAGATGTACCTTTAATAAGTGTCTGATTAAAAGTTCAACAAGTGATTATAGAATAAATGAAGGTTAACACAACAATAAGTGCAAAAAAATCTCAATTAGATAAATCTACCACATGCTAAAAATGTCATCAACTTGACCTAGCTCTACTGTTTGTTGCTGAAAGCCCATCTTGAATCAACCTCAAAGAGTCTTGTTTGACTACCTAGCAAAACATTCTGTATACAACAGATACTCATTAAATGTTAACTGAATGAATGGTTTCTCTTCCCAAGCAATTGGTTGTGCTGAAAAGGAACATAAAAAGAAATTTTACCTATGCGTAACACAAAACAAAAGCTAAGTACTAGCAGCTACACTCACATAGAATAAGAAAAGAAAGAAAGGAGAGTCTCAAAAGTTTTAAGTGTATCTTGAAGCACAAGAAAAACATTGTAATATCTGTCTAGCCATTGCCAAATCTTTACATTTTGTTCTTGAAATAAAAGGGCCTGGGATAGGATTGAAATAAAGGTACACCATGCCTTTCCCCCTAAGTTCTAGGCCCTAAGAAAAACAAAACGTTTTCAGCAGAGCTTGATTTCAGGCTTCAAAGTTATGATTTAAATGGTATTTAAACTTAAACAAAAATGAAAGTGTCTCATATAATCAATTTTTGTCCTACTGACTGGATTTATCAAGCAAATGTGGGTAAGTGAGTTTTTTTGCCTAAATTATTTTAATAATCCTTTCGTTTTACCCATTCTTATGGGCTGAATTGTGTCCCCCCAAAAATTCATGGGATGAAGTCTTAAACCCAGTATCTCAGAATATGACCTTAGTTTGCACATAAGGTCACTGCAAATAAAATTACTTAAGTTAGAATAAGGTCATACTGGGATAAGGTAGGCCTCTGATAAGACTGGTGTCCTGAGGAGGGGTGGAAATTTGAGCACAGAAACTGTTTTAAAAAAAAAAGAAAAGAAAAGAAAAAAAACTTTAGGCAAAATTAAATTTATTTGAGCAAGGAACAATTCATAAACTGGGCAGCACTCAGAACTAAAAGAGGTTCAGAGACCTCCACTGCTGCATTATGGACAGCAAGCTTTTACAGGCTGACATGAAAATAAGACAAAGAAAATACATTTAATTGGTTGGAGTAGAAAGACCCTAGTTAGAGATCATTGGCAGTTTCTGATAGGTAAAGTCTCTAGTTAAAGGTTAGCTGGCAATTTCTTATTGGTAAAATCTCCAGTTAGAAGTTCATTGGTGGCATCTGTTTGGTAAAAGTCTATAGTTTTACTGTTTACATTGGGCTTCAGTTTGCTTACGCAGGAATTTAAAGCACTGGAGCCGCCCCAGCCTAATGACTTCCCTCACCCCAGTCTTTTTTAACAGTACACACACAGAGTGAATGCCATGTAAATATTGGAATTACACTGCCACAAGCCAAGGAACTATACCAGAAACTGGGAGAGAGGCCTGGAATAGGTCTTTCCCTAGTGCCTTTAAAAGGAATATGTCCCTGCTGACACTCTGATTTCAAGAATTGTAGCCTCCAGAACAGCAAGACCATGTTTCTGTTGTTTAAGCCACTCCATTTGTGGTACTTCTGTATAGCAGCTCTAAGAAACTAACATCCATATCTAAGGATTTTCTCAAGTATGATCTTGGGGAGTAAATGATCAACATGAACTGCTTGAACAATGGCTCATATATTCTTATGAGTAATTTGTTTACCCAAATGCCTCAGAAAATTCCACTTTGAATTAAACAGATCCAAAGAAGAGAAAATTTTCACCGCCTGCTGAAAGTAGTTGCAGCTAGAGAAGGGAACAGATACAAGGAAGCTAAAACCAACAGGAAGAAAGGAATATGAACCCAAACAACTCATGCAAGAGGACAATTAATTGAGTGAATTTTATAAAATGAAAAAATGGTTCCATGATTTGTTTGACTAGTAATCTCAAATGTACAGCTTTTCAACAGAGCAGAAGTGGCATCTGAAATGTGACTCAGGCTCACTCTTCTCTTTGACAAATCAAGGAGGTTGGAGTTATCTAGTCGTGTGCTTCTATGATTTTCTATCTTTGGGCTTCTTATAAAAATATTTTTAAAGGCTTTTACAGGCCAGACGCAGTGGCTCATGCGGTAATCCCAGCACTTTGGGAGGCTAAGGTGGGCAGATCACTTGAGGCCAGGAGTTTGAGACCAGCCTGACCAACATGGTGAAACCCTGTCTCTATTAAAAATACAAAAATTAGCCTGGTGTGGTGGCAGACGCCTGAACCTGGGAGGCAGACGGTGCAGTGCCCCAAGGTCTTGCCACTGCACTCCAGCCTGGATGGCAGGGCAACACTCTGTCTCCAAAAAAAAAAAAAGAGGCTTCTACAGAGCAAATTCAAAATTGATATAACTAATAAGAAAATTATTGGGGGGGGAGGGGAAGACTGCATTTTTACCACCAACTTTTTACCACTTTTTTTTTTTTTTTTTTTTTTTTTTTTGAGACAGAGTCTGTCTCTGTCTCCCAGGCTGGAGTGCAGTAGCATGATCTCGGCTCACTGCAAGCTCTGCCTCCCGGGTTCATGCCATTCTCCTGCCTCAGCCTCCCAAGTAGCTGGGACTACAGATGCCCACCACCATGCCCGGCTAATTTTTTGTATTTTTAGTAGAGACGGGGCTTCACCGTATTAGCCAGGATGGTCTCCATCTCCCGACCTCGTGATTCGCCTGCCTCGGCCTCCCAAAGTGCTGGGATTACAGGCGTGAGCCACCGTGCCAGGCTCTTTTTTACCACTTCCAACATCTAAATGGGAGAACTGAGTTCCTTTAGATTCTGATTATATGTACCAAGGTTATAGCCATTTATTTCTCTCTTCTTTTATCCAGCCAGTTTGGTACATTCTTCATTTAAATTAATAGGTTGTGATTTATAAAAATATTACATACAATCTTAGCCCTTCAGAAAATTGATCTTCATCTCCTCTCTCAACCTCAGGTTGAAACAGATAGGTCACTTTCTGGGCCTCAATTTCCAGACCTTCAAAAATGACATGCTCTACTCTGTAGCCTTCCTTCTCCCCAGATCTCCCTTAGTGATATTGTTTGGGGCAACATCATTAGACTTATTAAGGTTAAAACTGATTCCATCTCTAAATTCCAAAACAAAAATGTTAAGAGATTGTCAGTGATGACATAGTAATAACATCAATATTCTATGAAATAATTTAGTGGGAAGAGGGCTGGTAATGTTGTGATTATTTATATCACCATGTTATTCACCAGAATGGAATCTAGCTTTTATCACTGTAGCTAAGTAAACCAGGTGTGAGCTGAGGAAACATTAAATCTGAACAGCCTTTTTATTTTGTTACAGGATTTTAATTACAGGATTTAACTAATTTCATTTTTTTCATTATTTTTCTTGGTCTAATACAGTTTTTTCTAAGGTCCACAGTTTATTAATAATCCCTTTCATAAATATAATGCAACTACCTCTAACACCTCCAAAAACAATCAGAAACGCTCTCCTTGCTCTAGTTAAAAAATACCATGGGAGTTCCAAGAATAGGAAACATCAACCGGGGTATTTAGCACTAGATTGACAGAACTTGGCTCAGACCTGCATTACAAAAGCAAGTCTTCCAACTGTGGTTTTGCTTCAAGGCCGACTGCGGTTTTGTACTGTGCTGAAGTGCTTTTGGATAATTTTTTTGAAGGAAATTTACAAAATAATGCTGTAAGACCTGTGTTCTTTATAAGAACTCTTAGGTTACCTTCAGACAACAAAAGCCAATGAGAAAGTCAAGATCACCTTTTCAAATCTCATGCTCTGCTGAATCATAATGGGGAACGCAGAGGGAAAGCTGTTTGTCTCCAGGTACTGATTCAGGAGGTAGACCCCGAGGTACACATCTTGCTTGCCAGGCAGGAACACCCCTGGGCAAGAAATCTTAAAAAGAAAGAAAACAACAAACAAGAGAGAGAAAACAGACTTTCCTTTGTTTTGTTACACGGGGCTCTATTTCTTTTAAGCTCCTACAAACACTGACATTTTCCCCATCACCTCATTCCCTCACCTGTACCTCCCAGCGCCAACGTCCTCCCCTCTGCTCTCCTCACATTGGAAATTCCAATTCCCTCACACGTCTCCACCAGGTGTCACAATCGCGCTCTCGCCGGCTCCTCTCCCCGCCCCTCCAGGATGGTAGTGCGGAAGCGGAAGAGGCTGCAGGGCCGGGAGGCCTCTGTTTAGTCCGGCCTGGTACCGGGGTCCGGGCCGCCATCCGCGATGCCAAGTCCCCGGAGGAGCGTCGAGGGACGGCCGCTGGGTGTCTCCGCTTCGAGCAGCAGCAGCAGCAGCCCCGGCAGCCCAGCCCATGGCGGCGGTGGCGGCGGCAGCAGGTTTGAGTTCCAGTCCCTGCTCAGCAGCCGCGCTACCGGGGTGGACCCCACCTGCGCCCGGCTCCGTGCTTCGGAGAGCCCAGTGCACCGCCGCGGCTCCTTCCCCCTGGCCGCGGCGGGCCCCTCCCAGGCGCCCCCGCCTCCGCTGCCCGAGGAGGACCGCATGGACTTGAATCCGTCCTTCCTGGGCATAGCCCTGCGCTCCCTGCTGGCCATCGACCTGTGGCTGTCCAAGAAGCTGGGGGTGTGCGCGGGAGAGAACTCGTCGTGGGGCAGCGTGCGACCCCTTATGAAGCTGCTGGAGATCTCGGGACATGGCATCCCCTGGCTGCTGGGCACCCTCTACTGCCTGTGCAGGAGCGACAGCTGGGCCGGGCGCGAGGTGCTGATGAACCTGCTCTTCGCCCTGCTGTTGGACCTGCTGCTGGTGGCCTTGATCAAAGGGCTGGTCCGCAGGCGCCGCCCGGCCCACAACCAGATGGACATGTTTGTCACTCTCTCGGTGGACAAGTACTCCTTCCCGTCGGGCCATGCCACAAGGGCTGCCCTGATGTCGAGGTTCATCCTGAACCACCTGGTACTGGCCATTCCACTGAGGGTGCTGGTGGTTCTGTGGGCCTTCGTCTTGGGCCTCTCCAGGGTCATGCTGGGGCGGCACAATGTCACCGACGTGGTTTTTGGCTTTTTTCTGGGCTACATGCAGTACAGCATCGTGGACTATTGCTGGCTCTCACCCCATAATGCTCCGGTCCTCTTTTTACTGTGGAGTCAACGATGACACCATCTCATTGATGATGGCACCAGGAGGTCTGAAGGTTTCCACATTCGATGATGCCAACCTAAACCAGCAGCCATCCCGCTTGTCCCTCTTAGGCATTTCAGGCTTCCTTTGGGATTTCAGGTGTCCCACCATCTTGATGTGCTGCTAGGCTGGAGCACACGCTGGCCATTACTGAACACAGCCATATTAGGGAAAGCAAAAAACCCTCTATTGCATATTTATTCAACAATTGTTTATGTCTCCAGGACAACTGCAAAGAAACCAAGCTGAGGTGGTTATACTGTTGCTGTTAAAAGTTGGTATCAATAAGATTTGTGTTTTGTGGTAATCCCTAAATCAACATACCACTTGTAAACTGAACTTTGAGAAAGAAACATGATGTTCATTCTGTAAATATACATGCAGACAGGCCATGTACTAATCCTAGTCCTTTTCCTGAGGTAGATTTTAAACAGTATTTTTAAAGTTCAAGACATAGGTTTTTCTAGTTTATTCCCTGAAGATCTGTTGCCATAGTTGGGACGATTTCTTCTTAATCCTGATTTTCTTGGTAAGCTTTTTTACTTTATTTTCTCTTTATTATCTCTATCCATATTTGTGGATCGGGTAGTGGGAAAAGAGATTATAATACTTGTCTTTCTCTCCTCTCCCTCCACCCCTCAAAAGATCTTTATGTGTTTCCCAATACTCCCTGTCTTTTAGCATTCAGAGAAAAAGCCAAGAACTTGCTTAAAGAGGAAACACTTAAAAGGTAGGCATATCTAAGATGCTCATAGAAAAGGAAGAATGGGACATAGCCCCATGCTTATTTCTGTTTACAACCTAACATGGCATGAGAGAGGGCAGAGGAACTAAGTTGCTGGGGAGAGTCAGAGGAACTGAAAGTTTGGGAATAGGCTGACCATATATTATGCCAGTGACCAGTATAACAGGAGGGGCCCTGCTGCCAGTCATCTCCACTGAATAAAGAATAATGCTCCTCTATCAGGGTAATAAAATGGGGAAAGAACATCTTCTCAATGCAAGAACGTAAGCTTTCTCGTATATACCTGTATGCTACAGTTTTTCACATGGAATTCCGTTTTCTGAGGTACAGCACATTTTAGGTAACAGTATTTAACTTGAAATTCATCAGGGGAGTCTGCTGCTGTACCAGGCACAAGGTATAATTCCAAAATTTCTGTTTACATTGATCTTTACATTTAAAGCTGTTCATCCATGGTGCCTCCCCAAATCATAAGACCAAAGACCACCAAATGCAGGGTAGACTCTGCTCATTATTCTTTGACCCAGAAAGACTGGAGAAGGCATATGCTTTAAATACTGCTCTACCTGAAAAGAAATCCTTTAAATTACCTATGGAAGTGATGTCCTTAGATAATCTTAATGACTGTTTTGGCATTTATAAATAGAAATTATTATGGACTTTGATCTACCATACTGAGATTCGGATAGGAACCTGGAGAATGGCTGTGATAAGTAGGTTTTGATTGAGTGAAAGCATGAGCTTGTTCAGAGTGAGGGGCACACTGAAAAAGAAACAGCCATGCCTCAAAATCAAATCATTTGCATTCCCACAACATCCTGAACACCGACTACCTCTTCACTTGCTAAAGCAGCTAAACTGTGAAGCTCTAAGTGGGTTGGGTTTGTTGTTTAACCTTAGTGAGATCCTTTGTTTTAACTGCAGCAATATTCAGGCCAGATATTTGGAAGCAAATGATATTTCCTCTTGCGGTGTCCACAAATCTGAATATGAGGGGCATGAAATTAGGCTTACCATCTAGTTCATAATTACAATTTTGGAATTCCCTGTTTTAGTTGCTGGGGCCTGAGTTTTCTGACTTTTAAAGCATAGATCAATTTCACCTGATGTTTTTGAAGCATCCTAAGTACTGTAGAGTAGAAAACTGATTTCTTTGTTAATTGTACACTGAGGAATGCCTTTTAAAAATCAAAATAAAATTAACCAATAATGGTGAATGAAGTGAGATGAAAACTTGCTTAATTTTTGCCTTGATGAGGAGGGAGACTGATTTATCACTTAGCTTCTCAAGAGTTCCTTCATCTTCCTGCACAATTTTTAGAGCTTAAAACTGGTATAGTACGACTTAATATGGTCTAGCCCTATTTGCTGACAGCAAAGTGGGACAAATCCAGGAAATTTTGATCACCTTTCACACCCACATGTATGATGAAACCACAGCATTTGCCAGTTGTATGGAGGCCAACCAGATTCCATGACAATTTCCTGTTAGCATTATGCTTGTAATCATAGCCAGTAGAAAAGCCCCTAGAGGAAAGGTGGCATGACATTCTGTTACTAACTACATGGAAGGATTGGAAAATGGAATCTGAAATAAAAGGGAATGGTAGACGCCCAAGTAGAAACCATGGAGTCACTCTGCAACAGCACCTCACTTAGGAAAGATTTGGTAATTACAAAATATTTGTTGATCGATTGATTTCCCTTTTGGAATTAGCAAGCCAGAGCCATCACTAAGGGGAGAATAGCATAGGAAAATATCTGATTGCTTCATAGAGTTGGCAAATAATCAGGAAGTGATGGAGCTTTTTAAAATTATTCCCTGGTTAAAGAAGTTTAAAATCCGTTCACAAATTTTTATCCAGGAGAAGAAAATAAAATTCTACCTGGACTTAATGCAGGGTTGTTTGAAAATAATTAAAAAAAAAAATCATGATAAAGATAAGAAACATGTTAACTTTAGAACAGGGGAAAAAAAAAAAGGTGGGAACAGGTGGAGCTGAATTAAATGTTAAGAAGTCAGGGAAAACCAATATGGAGAATCTTAAGGACAAAGGTACGATCTGTCCCAGAAGATAATGATGTGTTTGTGGTAAGTGGAGGATGTGGGGGAGGGTTGTTGAAAACCACCTGAGACTATTTAAGAGTCCGACTTGAGGTTAAGGAGGGGGAGTTCATCAATCTCTTACCGCCCGGATCTGCAGCTCCACCACCACCTCCAGAGGCATCGTTCCCTGCGTGGGCGAAAGGACTGGAATGAAAAGATCCTTTTGTGCCGAGCCTTGGACCAATTTTTCTTAGTTTAGCTCAATCCCTAGAGCAAATGTTCCCAGAAGCTTCCCCAGTCCCCATCCCCCTATTCCCCCACCGTCCCCCCCAGCCCAGGTCCCTCCCACCGGGACGGGTCTCTCACACTCGAAGCTGGAGTGCAGGCTTCCAGAAGGCGGAAGCGTGGCGTTGCCAGGGACACTCAAACGCGCAGTCTTCCATCGTGGAACGCGCGCGAGGCCCCAGCGCAGATGCGCGTACTCGCGGTTCGCCGCTTGGAGGCGCGGTCGCTGTCCCCCACGCAGCGCCCCCAACCGGAGAGACTGGCTCTGTCTGGCGTGGTAGGCGGATAGAGAAACGCCGATAATCCCAGATTTCTTTCCATCAGTTCCTGTTATCCCCAATTACCATGTTAAAATGTTTACCGTTTCCATTTTGAAAGTAGAATGAGATCATAGGTCTGTTATAATTTAAATAGTACACATGTTTAGTAGCTGCACGACCCCCAAGCCTAGGAATTTCTGTAACAATTCTCATTTAATATAGTTGTCTGTTCCTAAAAATACTCTTTTGCTTATTAGATGTTATGTTTGCTTCGGAAAACATGGCCACCGTCAATAGCAAACGTGTGCTAATTAGAAACACAAGGTTAATTCTTAAACAGATTTAAAAGTTAGGTACCCCCTGTTAGCAACAATAGAGGTATGTCAGTCTCTCCATAACAGTGTCCAGCCTTTTCTGGGGTTTAGTTTAAGGCAAGCGTTGAGTAGCCCAATGGGTAGTTACTGTATTTGCCATAATCACAGTTACACTGTAAAAACCGTCAGAGGTGGTGGGCAGAGCAAGAGTTCTGAATGGGTAGGGGACATTCACTATATATAATAGACAAAAATGAAGGAAAGGAGCAGGTAGTGGCTCCTTCTAGCAATCCAAAAAATCTAGGAAGGCCAATGCTGTCTCTGAAAAAAAATTAAAAACCCTAAATTGTGTTCAGTCATTTATTACCAGTATTTTGCATTAGAGAGTTATACAATTGGATATAGTGCAGAAGGATGGTCAAGACAAGATTAGGTATTAATTTTGGTAACTGAAGTTTATTTCCCTGGAAGGGAAAAACTTGGTGTGATAAAGAAGGGCATATTGTGTCCTTATCCAGTTCCTAGTGCTGTGTCTCTCTGCATACCAAGAGATACAGGTGGGCATCTAGCTACCTATAGTGTCCAGATCATTGATTTGTCACTCACAACTTGCTGACACCCCGAGTGATGTGGGACGGGACCTGTGATGATCCTAACAGGTAGGTCACCAACACCAATGCTAAGAAATCAAGGAGAGTGACAAACAGAACAAATTAATAAATAGCCAGAGTTGTATTGGGAGAGAAGAATCAGTCTTTATTAAGGATCTGCAAAGTGCTAGGGCCATTGCATATGCTAATTCATCTCATCCCTATAATAACTCTATCAGGGAGATATTATCCCTATTTTACGATGCAGAATCTGAAGCTAGATAGCCTTTTACTAAAAGCCACAGACCTAATAAGGGAGCAGCCACATTTGAATCCAGGTGTGCCCTACCACATCACTGGGTCTGCAACATAGACATCCTGTTGATCTCCAGAGACACAATGTTCCATCATATGCTCTTCTTAGTCTTAACTCTTGATCTAACTGGTCTCTCCTTGCTTGGCTGCTAGGGCACAGCTCTCTTCTGGTTTCCCTCCAACTTTCTGGCCATTCTTTATTTGTCTGTTTATCCTCCTCTGTCTGGCTAAGCAATGTTTCTAGGTCCTTTCCTTTCCTCACTCTGTACCCTTTACTTAGAGTGTCATCCATTGCAGGTACTGATTAACACATGTACACAGATTTACATACCCCACCAAGACCTCTCTTCTGCTGCCCCTGACAAGGTGGAATCTCAATATCATATCTTATATCATACATATATGTGTCTCCTCTTTGTAGCAACTGCCATAATAGCAGTTCTACATTTGTTCCTGTGACTGTTGATTACTATTTGTCTCCATAATCTATAAACTCTGCATGGCTAAGTGTTTATACCCTAAATAGGATAGAAGATAATAAATATTTTTGAATATTAAATGCAGAGATGGTCAAGCCAATCTGTGGGGGTTAATGTACATGGGTAAAGAGAGGTCCCATCACATGGGGTAAAAGAAATCTGCAGAATTAGAAAGGACCAGGCACAGCTACTTCTGCTGATCTTCTATGGTGATATTAAATGAGTTGATAGGGATACTTCACACTCTCCTAATTGTCCCCACCATGGTTACCTGAGGCTCTCAGCTGCTGTGGAGATGTGGATACCCAATGCCTCTCACTCATCTTGCAAAGTAATTTATCACTGAGGCTGTCCACCTCTGCAGGGGGCCAACAAAGCCTTTTAAGGATTGGACTGTCACCACTACAAGAGAAAGGCTTTGTTAACTGGGTAGGTACCTCTTGGTGGCAGCAAACAGATTTCAATGAACAACCTCTGTTTCCAGAGAGTGTCTGCAGTGCAGCTTGGCCAGTAGTGACATCAGCATTGCAGAAGTGATACAGCAGCACATCCTGTTCACATCCTGGCCCCAGACAAGAAAATGAAACATGCCCCAAATGGGGATTTTCCAAAGAGTAAATTAACAAAGAACAAGAATATGGCAGATAATTATGGCTCAGATTTTTTTAACTAAAAAAATTAATTATAAGACACAAAAATCATAAATATTTCAAATAATAAGTATATTCATATGAAAGGAAAAAACTATTAAAGAGACAGCACTAATGGGAAGGGTATGGGAAAACACATTGATGGGAGTGTAAATACATACAATGTATTCGTTTTCTATGGCTACTTAACAAATTTAAGGGCTTAAAGCAATACGAATTTATTATTTAATTTTGTGAGAAGTCCAACACAGATCTCACTGGGTTAAAATAAAGGTGCCAGCAGGGCTACATTCCTTGCCTTTTCTGTTTCCTTGCTTTTCCAGAGGTTGCTCATATTCCCTTGGCTTAATGTTCTCTTCTTTCATGTTCAAAACTGGCTACATAGAGCCAAGTCCTTCTCATGCTGCCATCTCTCTGGTTCTCCCTTTCTTTCTTTTTTGTGTTTTTTT
The DNA here is from genome assembly GCF_000951045.1 of Mandrillus leucophaeus. Taxonomy (NCBI): domain Eukaryota; kingdom Metazoa; phylum Chordata; class Mammalia; order Primates; family Cercopithecidae; genus Mandrillus; species Mandrillus leucophaeus. The sequence goes on from NW_012103465.1 coordinate 2,913,828, forward strand.
TTTTTTTTTTTT
>NW_012103465.1:2913889-2974626 GCF_000951045.1 Mandrillus leucophaeus
TTTTTTTTTGAGACAGAGTCTTGCTCTGTCACCCAGACTGGAGTGCAGTGGCACAATCTCAGATCACTGCAACCTCTGCCTCCCAGGTTTAAGCAATTCTTCTGCCTCAGCCTCCTGAGTAGCTGGGAGTACAGGCATGTCCCACCATGCCCAGCTAATTTTTGTCTTTTTAGTAGAGACAGGGTTTCATCAAACTGGCCAGACTGATCTTGAAATCCTGATCTCAAGTAATCCGCCTGCCTCGGCCTCCCAGAGTGCTGGGATTACAGGTGTGAGCCACCGTGCCTGGCCTCCCTTTCACTTGTAAGGACCCTTGTGATTGCACTGAAAACACTCAGATAATCCAGGATAATTTCCCTAATTTAAGGTCAGCTGATTAGCAACCTTAATTCCATCTACAACCTTAATTTCCCCATTACCATGTAAGATAACATATGCACAGGTTCCAGGGATTAGGACATGGATATCTTTGGGGGCCATTATTCTGCCTACCACATATAACTTATCCGGAGAGCAATTTGATAATGTCTATCAAACTGTTTAATTTGACTCAGCAATTCCACTGCTAGGAATTTATCCCATGGGTATACTTTCACAAAAATATATGGTGCACAATTATTTCTATTTGAAAAAATACTGGAAACCAACTAAGTGTTCATTAGGTAGGATCAGATTAAATCAGTTATGTTTTAGCCATATGATGGAATATTATGCAGCATGGAAAAAGAATGAGGCAGACAGCTATACATTCTAACAGTAAATAGTCTATAAAATACAGAGTCAAGAAAATGGCATAAAAATGTATACACTGTGCTGCCATTTGGGAGAGAAGGAGAATATTATATCTACATATATGCTTAGAATATCCCTGAAAAGATATGCTAGAAGGTGCTAATAATGTGTTCCTCTGGGGAGGGACCTGGGATAGGGAGGCAGAGAGGAAGTTATTTTTTCATTGAATATCTTTAGGTACTTAAAAAATATATTTTTGCCAAGTACTTGCATTATTTAGTCCAAAAAGGAAACCGCATTAAAACAAGTAGAAAATGTAAAATAATAGAAAGGATTGGTCTGGGAATATAGAAAGGAGCAGGAACTGACTTCTTCAGCTTTTGGAGCTATATCCTATATACTGCATGCCATAAAAATATCCATGCAAGTGTGTCTGCCACTTCTGCTTCCAGTGCAAGGCTTCTTATCCTGTGATTCCTAGCTATCTCAGGGGTCTTAAACCTCCTGAAATGATAGGCAACATTTCCTACATGTGCATATATGCATCCAGGAAGAGTCTAGCTTTCATAATCTGAAAGAGGAAAGGTTAGTCAAGTCAGGTTTTATGGCACTGTTCAGTGCATGCTGAGTCCTCTTCCTGCCATTGGTTCCCCACCTGAGTTATCAGACAAGCCGACAGGTAAGAAAAGAGGGCCTGTTCTCTCCATCACATCCATACTCCCTTATTAGAGCAAAAGGGCAGCTGTATTTAATAATAAGTGATAAAAAAACAAAAAGACCCTCAAAGTCCTATTCTAAGCAATTTGTTTATGTCTGGACTCAACAGACTCATTTGTCAGGCCCTACAATCTTTTGAGCAGTGAATTATTCATTAGCAAGTATGAATAACACCAGCAGACTGAGTTTCCAAAGTGAGTTAGTCATTTGCATTTGTAAGAAATGCCTGAAAAGGAAGAAACACAAAAACGAAAAAACACCCAAGAACATGAAATGATCTGGATTATTTCAGTAGTAGTGCATTTCCAGGTCACTGATTTTTCATTTCTTTTAAAGCATGGGCCCAGTCTCAAGACCCAAGAAATAATTGTCTTATATTTGGCCTTCTCTAAAGTCTTTCTCTAAAATTTTCTGTAATAGTTTAGTTTTCTCAAACTCTGATATACAGAGAAGAAAGTTTTACCTTTCTCACTTTCGTATGTATAAGAAAGCTCAATGAACTACATTGAGTTCATTCTTTGGTTCTAACAAACTGCCTAAGGATGAAGTATAGCAGGGCGCAGAGGCTCACGCCTGTAATCCCAGCACTTTGGGAGGCCGAGGTGGGTGGATCACGAGGTCAGGAGATCGAGACCAACCTGGACAACACATGAAACCCTTCCTCTACTAAAAATGCAAAAATTAGCGGGGTGTGGTGGCACAGGCCTGTTCCACCTACTTGGGAGGCTGAGGCAGGAGAATCTCTTGAACCCAGGAGATAGAGGTTGCAGTGAGCCGAGATCACGCCACTGCACTCCACCCTAGGCAACAGAGTGAGACTCTATCTCAAAAAAAAAAGTAAATAAATAAAAAAGATGAAGTGTGTATATAGTTCATACACACATACATATATACATACATACATACATATACACATATATAATTTATATATATTAATGTTAATATCCTTTAGGCAGACTTTATATTCTTTGGGCAAACTTTACATTAGCAGAATCTGGCTGTCACCATATGAACTCACTGATCAATTCCAGCCCCAGTCTACATCATTATACGTATGCTTCCCTATGTGATTTATAGGAAGTACCTGTGAAGCACATTTATCAAGAAAGTTGTAGTTGAATCTAATCAACTACACTGAGAGTTGCACTGTCTGATAATAAAAGTACGGTAGCCATTTATAGTTATTTAACTGAACTAAAACTAAATACATTTATTTATTTGGAGATGGAGTCTTGCTCTTGTCACCTAGGCTGGGGTGCAGGGGCACAATCTTGGCTCACTGCAACCTCTGCCTCCTGGGTTCAAACAATTCTCCTGCCTCAGTCTCCTGAGTAGCTGGGTTTACAGGCACTCGCCGCCACACCCAGCTAATTTTTTATGTTTTTAGTAGAGATGGGTTTTCGCCATGTTGGCCAGGCTGGTCTCGAACTTCTGCCCTCAGGTGATCTGCCCGCCTCAGCCTCCCAAAGTGCTAGGATTACAAGTGTAAGCCACCGCACCTGTCCAACTAAATACATTTAAAATCCAGTTCCTCACTTGCATTAGTCACACTTAAAGCACACACAGCCACATGTTGCCAGTGGCTACTGGTATTAGATAATGCTGGCAGAATATTTCCAACATCACAGAAAGTTCTAATGGGCAGCATTGTTCTAGAGTTCACTTAAAGGAAACATGGAGGATAGAAAAACATGTTAATGACAACACAAGGAAGCAGGCAGACATATCTATAACAGAATGCGGGACATTCCAATACGTACATGCAGTCCCAGCTACCTGAAAGGCTGAGGTGGGAGGATCACCTGAGCCTGGGTGGTTGAGGCTGCAGTGAGCCATGATTGTGCCATGCACTCTAGCCTGGCCCACAGAGTGAGACCTTGTCTCAATAAATAAATAAGTAAACAAATAAATAAATAAATAAATAGAGCTGGGCGCGGTGGCTCACGCCTGTAATTCCAGCACTTTTGGAGGCCGAGGCGGGCGACTCACCTGAGGTCAGGAGTTCGAGATCAGCCTGACCAGCATGGAGAAACCCTGTCTCTACTAAAAATGCAAAAAAAATTAGCCGGGCATGGTGGTGCAAGCCTGTAATTCCAGCTACTCGGGAGGCTGAGGCAGGAGAATCGCTTGAACCCGGGAGGCGGAAGTTGCGGTGAGCCAAGATCGTGCCATTGCACTGCAGCCTGGGCAACAAGAGCGAAACTCTGTCTATAAATAAATAAATAAATAAATAGAATCTGGGACATTCTATAGGACCCTAACCCAGTTAATCTGCAATAAGTCAATGGCATTTAAAAAAAAAATAAAAAGGAAGAGGTGAGGGAACTGATCTAGATTAAAAGATACTTAAGAGACCTCACAACCAAATGGAATATGTGGACTTTGTTGGGACATTAATTCAAACAAACCAAATGTAATATTTGAGACTATCAGGGAAAATTTTTTTTTTTTTTTTTTTTTTTTTTTTTGAGACGGAGTTTTGCTCTTGTTGCTCCAGGCTGGAGTGCAATGGCACTATCTTGGCTCATCGCAACCTCCGCCACCATGTCCGGCTAATTTTTTTGTAGTTTTAGTAGAGACAGGGTTTCTCCATGTTGGTCAGGCTGGTCTCGAACTCCTGACCTCAGATGATCCACCTGCCTTGGCCTCCCAAAGTGCTGGGATTACAGGCGTGAGCCACCGCGCCCAGCCTATCAGGGAAACTTGATTATGGTTTGGGCATTTGATAACACCAAGCCATTAATTTATATATATGATAATGCCCTTGTGTTTATGTAAGGCAAATATTAACATTGTTTAGAGACATATATTAAGGTATGTAGTGGTAAAATGATTTAACATCTAAGATTTTGCTTTTAAATATTCCAGTCAATAAATAAAAGGAATAGATAAAGCAAATGTTGTAAAATCTTGATAATTATTGACTGTGAGTGATGGATGAATGGGGTTTCTGTAATTCTATTCTTTTGTGTGTTAAAAAAATATTCATAATAGGCTGGGCATGGTGGCTGACACCTGTAATCCCAGTGCTTTGTGAGGCAGATGCTGGAGGATTGCTTGAGGTCAGGAGTTCAAGACCAGGCTGGGCAACATAGCAAGAACCCATGTCTACATTTTAAAAAAATTAGGTGGGCATAGCAGCATGCACTCATAGTCCTAGCTATTCAGGAGGCTGAGGTGGGAGGATCCCTTGAGCCCAGATGTTGGAAGCTGCAGTGTGCTGTGATCTTGCCACTGCACTCTAGCCTGTGCGACAGAGCACAATCTTGTCTCTTAAAAAAAATCGTCATAACAATTTAAAAAAATCTTTAATGTATAAAATTCCCTTCAATATAAGTCTTACACATACTGAAAAAGAAAATATAGTGGATCTGTTCACCTCAAATGCAGATAAGATGAGAAAATTATTGTGGTGTGTAATAATACTTTACAAGTAATTCAGAGGGACATCCACTTAAAGGGAAAAAAGTAGTGCTGTATTATAATAGTGATCTCTGCATGAATATCCAAAACAGCAGCTGGCAATTTGAGTATTTCTTTACATATTCACACTTCTCAAGAATTTTTTCAGGAATCTTCCAAGGAAGGAATCAAGTTGCAATTGCACAGCTTTTAACAATCTTGAAGTCATTTGGGATCTGGACCCACACATGGGTTCTGTTTCACACAACTTTATTAGAGTTCATGAGTCAGACTCATATGTTACTCTTTGGCTTGTGCTTTGATTTACTGGCATTTGTAGGCTCAATGCTTACATAATGATGCAACACAAGTCCTTCTACAAGGGCTGCCCTTGGGCATTTTGGATTACATAGTCTTTCCATTTAAAAGTAATTTCTACTCAGAAAAAAACCTAATTTGCTCCTTTGAGTTCAGCTGGCTAGCTCTACATCCACGGGAGTAATAGGCAAATTATGACCCAAAGCATTTTCCAACTAGTTTTATTTATTATCCAAAATAAGAAAGTAAAAGAGTATGATTAAGTTCCAAGACTTGTTTAAAAAGTGTCTACGGGAGCTAGACCTGGTGGTGCATGCCTGTAATCCCAGCCACTTGAGAGGCCAAGGCAGGAGGATCTCTTAAGCCCAGGAGTTTGAGACCAACCTAGGTAACATAGCAAGAACTGTTTCTAAAAATAAGTGTTTACTATGTCAGGGCACAGGATTCAGATCCTGAAGTCAGCAATGGCTCAAGATGAGGCTACTTCTGATATCATTATACCCACTCCTTATCTCCTACCAAAATATACTTCTTTGTGTTCCCTTTTCACCATCTTCCGCCTTTATTTAATCTTTTCTTTTATCCTTGTTTCCATTCATTCATTCTCTATGCATTTATTCAGCCCACATTTACTGAGTGTCTACTGTAAGCCAGATACTGTTCTGAGCCATGTAAGTACAAGAGTGAATAAGAAACAGTTTGTGCTCTCATGGAGCTTACATTCTATTGGGGGAAGAAACATAGCTAAGTGAACATAAAATAATACTATGATAAATAGTAGAAAGGAAATATACAAGGTGGTAAAATAGAACAGGTTGAAGAAGAAATGAGAACCTCATTTAGACTCACTGGCCGGATTGGCCTAAGAGTATGAGATTTGATCTAAGATCGAAGAAGAGAAGCATGACCACTAGCAAGCCTTTCAAAGTAAGAAAAAAGATATTCAGGTAAAGGGAATAGCAACTCGAAAGGGCCATGAGTTAGGAAAGGAACTGCCATGTTTGAGGAACTGAAAGGAGTCCAAGAGAAATTTTGGGTGGGAGAGGGCAAGGAAGGTGTTAGGGAGAGGGTTTAAGAAATGACACTCAGGGCCAGGTGCAGTGGTGCACACCAGTAATCCCAGCACTTTGGGAGGCCAAGGCGGACGGATCACCTGAGGTCAGGAGTTTGAGACCAGCCTGGCCAACATAGTGAAAACTGTCTCTACTAAAAATACAAAAAATGAGCTGGGTGTGGTGGCGTGCACCTGTAATCCCGTAGGAAAACTGCTTGAACCCAGGAGGCGGAGGTTGCAGTGAGCTGAGATGGTGCCACTGCACTCCAGCCTGGGAGACAGAGCAAGACTCTATTTCAAAAAAAAAAATAAATAAAGACAGGAATGACACTTAGGAATTAGGCTGCCACTAGGTTTCACAGGAACTTTATCAGTTATGGCAGAAAATGTGATTGCCTACCTTACTGCCACAAACTCTTCCTCCTTGCTAACAGAACTCCAATTTTGTTTAGGTAGCAATGCATCCAGCTCCAGAGAACAAATCATAATTTATTTAAGCCAGTTCTGGCCAATAAGATACAAGGATTTCACTAAAAGATTTCGAGAAATACCTTTATTCTTCATATGAGAATCACAGGTGAATACAGCTGTTTTGCCTCCTCCTCTCTCTTCCTGCTTTAGCTTCTGCCATATTTTGATGTGATGTCCAGAGCTGTAGCAGCCATCCTGCAACAATGATGTAACAAGCCTGAAAATGAAAGTAAACAGATTTAGGATGCTAGAGATGGGGGATAGGGATTGAAAGAATCTGAATCTTTCTTTTTTTTTTTTTTTCTTTTTTTTGAGACACAGTCTCACTCTGTCACCCAGGCTGGAGTGCAATGGTGCGATCTCAGCTTACTGCAAACTCCACCTCCCGGGTAGCTGGGATTACAGGCATGCACCACCATGCCTGGCTAATTTTTGTATTTTTAGTAGAGACAAGGTTTTGCCGTGTTGGCCAGGCTAGTCTCGAACTCCTGGCCTCAAGTGATCCACCAGCCTTGGCCTCACAAAGTGCTGGGATTACAGGTGTAGTCCACCACGCCTGGCCTGAACCTGAATCTTTAATGACATCTTTGAACTGCTAAGCCTATCCTGGCATCATTGTTTTTGTTAAATAGCCAATAAATGTCCTTAGAGTTTAGGTTTCTTTTAGCTGGGGTTTCAGTTATTTGCATTGAAAGCATATAATTGATATAGTAGGGGTGAGACACGATATATATATTTTTAAATATCTCTCTGGGACGAGTATAAAGAGATTGTAAGGAGCAAGACTGGAACAGAAGCATGGAAGACTACTGCAGTAGTTCTGAGAAGCAATCATAGTGTTCTGGCCTAGGGAGTACGCAGTAAAGCAGGAGAGAACATAGATTCAAGACGTATTTGGGGGTAAAAACAGCAGAACTTGCTGTTGGTGTGAGAGGTAAAGGAGAGGGAGGAACTAAGGCTGAACTCTAGGTTTTGGACTGGATGGTGATGCCATTGATTGACACAGAAAAGACAGAAGTTTGGGGAAGGGAGTGAGATCAAGGGTTTGGATGTGTTAAATTTAAGATGTGTATGAACCATTCAAAAAGAGATGACAAATCAGCGGGTAGACATGAGTCTGGAGCACAGGGGTAAGGTCAGGACTTGGATTTCAATTTGAGAATTATAGATACACAGATGTTATTTAAAGCCACAGAATTCTCCTCACTGGCCAAAATATGAGGAACTCTAAAGTTAGAGGTCAGCTAGAAGGGAAGAAGACTGAGGAGAAGTAGTAAAAGAGGTAGGAGAAAAACCAACAGCATTAGCGTTTATACAGGGCTTACTTTATGCCAGGCATATTCAAAGCACTTGGTGGCTTCATGGAAGCAAAGAGAAAAATGTTTTTCTTTTATTCCTCCCTTTCCAGTCTCTCCTGTTACTTTCACCCCTAAATTCAAAAGGTTTAGGTGCAAAAGTGATTCTCAGCTTTTATTTGTAATTAATTTTATAGTAATCTTGTACTGTTATAATTACCAATGTACATTCATTGGAAAAATTTCAAACAGCACAGTACAGGGAAGCTAAATGTGGAAAGTAAAGGTCCTCAGCAGCTTTTCTTCCTAGGCTCACCCACCCGAGGTAATCATTAACAGTTTTTGTATATCCTCCAGGAATGTTCTGCACACACCCCCACATGCACGCAAATACCATCTCTCTCTCTTGCCCTCTCTCTGTATACGTACACATATGTTTAATTCTGCAAGTTGCTTTAAAACTCAATGCCTTTTGGAGGTATTTATGTATCAGCATATTTAGATACAATTTACTTTTTTAAAAACGGGTAATATCCCATTGTATTAATATTCCGTAATTTAAGTTCCTCTATAGATGGACAATCAGAATGCTTTTTTTTTTCTTGCCACACACACACAAAAATTGCTGCCAAAAATCTTTGTAGATAAATCCTTGGATATTGGTACAAAAATAATTGTTGCATACTTCCTTAGTGGTGAAATTGCTGAATCAATCCGCTCAAGCCTCTCATATTGTCAAATTACTCCTCCTAAAAGGTTACACTAATGACATTCTTACATCATTTGCTTACGTCTTGGTACACATTTGGTATTAAGCGACTTCTTAAGTTTGCCAATCTAAATACATGGAAAAAAAATGGCGTCATGTTGTTTTTATTTGGGTCTCTTTATGAGTAGGGCAGCAAGACCTGATTGTTAAACGTGCAAGTTCTGAAGTTAAACTCCCTGGGGCTGGATGCTACCTCTTCCTTGTAAAATGTGTGGTCTCAGGCTTGTTAGGTCTATTGCCTCGTCTCCAAAAAAGGGGATAAAGAGGGCACACATCTTTAGGCTTAAACAAGATACGTAGGAATACAGGAAGCCCTTCTTATACGTTCGCTACTAGCGGTACTGATCCTAATTTTTTTGAAGCCGTGCTCGCTCTGGTACTTTATTTTTGGTGTACTCCTCCAACCAACCAACCACAGAATTCTGTTGTTGCCTGTAATTAGAAATGAGAGGAAAACTGGCTCCGCTTGCTCAAAATTCTCCTCCCTCCGCCCCAACTCTGCCTTAGAATCACTGGTTTAAATGTCAACGTAAAGGAACGAGTTGCAATTTCCAAGGAACATGCAAAGTGGACACCTGGGCTGCGTACCTCCAGGCGGCCAGGACCCGCCGTTTTCGGTATAGGGAACACCAGATAGCAATACCTAACGCTACCTAACAAACATTTCTCCACCCACAGCGCCATTAGCCGTTAAGTTTGCAGTGCCGAAAAGCTCAAAGAGAATGGTACTTAAAACAGGAATACAATTGTAGATCCACCCCCTACACGCAAAGAGCCCGGGACGCGCCTTCACAGCCCCGCCCCAACCGGAAGTGACGCACCGTGCCGACTATTTCTTCCGCCGTCCGCCGGTGGCGAGGCCCAGGCTATCGCGGGGTGTGCAGCGGCCTCGCGGCCAGTAGAGGGATTCTGGGTAACGGCCCTGGCCCCCGGCTGGGCTTCTGGCTCGGCTCAGCAGGTTCCACTCACGCCAAGTCTGTTGGCAGTGGCAGTTGTAGGGCCGGGGGCGGTTGTAGGACCCGGAGCAGCCGGACATGGAGCAACCGTGGCCGCCTCCGGGACCCTGGAGCCTCCCTCGGGCCGAGGGTGAGGCTGAGGAAGAGAGTGACTTGGACGTGTTCCCCAGTTCTCCCCGCTGCCCGCAGCTGCCGGGCGGCGGCGCCCAGGTGAGAGGGGGCCTGCGTTCTGCCGAGGGATGGAGTGGTGCTGTCCCCAAACCCCTGGAATGCCGCGTCTCCCAGACCCTCTTCTAAGCCTTTTTCTGCGCCCACCTCACTGCCGGGGCCCGGGGATCTGATGCCTGATGCCATCCCACCCCTTTTATAGCATTTTCGGATGGAGACGGGGTGGCCATGTATTACCAACCTCCACCTCCACGCACACCTTTTCTTTCACCTTGGCTGATTGCTGTTCACCCTTGGAAGACGTTCCTCCATCTCCCCTTCCTGACAGCACCCAGATTTGGGGCGGCTCATGGTGTAACATTGACCCTTTGTCCTCTTGTGAGAGGTTTTCCCGGAGCACTTTATTCTGTTAAAGGCTCTAGCATACTTGTGCACAGTTGATAGGAACAGTGAATGATTGTAGTTCAACGTCACACCGAGTCCTCACAAAGATTTCACATGCGATTTCAACCCATGTTGACAACTGAGTAAATTCTTCAAACCTCGCTTTTGACGCTGGCGTACACCTCTCCCATTCGCGTGACCATCTTTGCCTTACTGTGTAGTTTTGCTTCACGTCATTCTCCAGTGAAAATATATACGCATATACTTGCCTTTTCCTTCAGACTTCTCTTAGGTTCCTGGTATGTACTTGTGTTTTCAATCCAGCTTTCCTGCCTTCCTGCCATTGAAACGTATCCAAGTGTGATACTACTAAGGATTTTTCAGGGACCTATCTTAGGGGATACTTACATACTCGCATCACCTTTTCCTGTTTTTTTTTTTTCCTCTGAATCCCTGTGTGTTTTGGAAGTATATTTCAGGATCACAGTCTAAACACTAATATATTCAATGGATCATAGGTGTCTGTCGCCTTCTTGCAAAATGGGGTTCCCAAGAGTGTAACAGATTTAATAGTAGTTTTCCTCTCAACTTATTTTGCTAGATGTTAATGAGGATGAGTTAAATTGTTTGCCAGTAAGCGTGAGATTATCAGTCTTATGCCCAGCTAACAGAGTTAGTTGGCTTCACACAGAGAAAAATGCTGTTTCATAACCACTGTCTGTACTTTGGCCAGCTAGTCACTGGGGAACTACAAGACATTTTTTAGGAGGATAGAATGAGAGTTGATGGGTCCATCATTAGTCACCCACTAATTTTGGATCACCAGTGTCATCTTTATATACAAAATGTATTATAAGCATATGATGTGTTAGGGAGGAAAAAAAGAGTGAACAGCAGGTGCCATTGTCAATTTGGAAGGCATATGAAGAGGAAAAAGGGTGTCAAGAATTACAGTGCATTGTGGTTGAATTACAGAAGTAATCTAGAGAAATATCTGTTTGTTAATTTCTTACTTGTGCACTTATAAATTTGTTTAACTGAAAGATTTTTAGAAGTGAGTAAGCTTATCTCTCTCATTAAAAGTGATTTCCCTGAGACCGTATAACTAGTTAGTGGCCAGGTTAAAACTAGAACCCACTTATGACTCCTAGTCCAGTATATTTTCCCACCTACTGCACTGCCCACCCTGTGAAGTACTGTAAAACTTTGTCTGAAACTACCTTTAAATGGTATTAAAATTTGCAAAGTGGGTCGGGTGCAGTGGCTTACGCCTATAATCCCACGCTTTGGGAGGCTGAGGCAGGTGGATCACCTGAAGTCGAGAGTTCGAGACCAGCCTGAACAACATGGAGAAACCCCGGCTCCACTAAAAATACAAAATTAACCGGGCGTGGTGGTGCATACAGAATCAGCTGGGTGTGGTGGTGGGTGTGTGTGATCCTGGCTACTCAGGAGGCTGAGGCAGGAGAATTGTTGGAGGCAGAGATTGCAGTGAGCCTAGATCACACCATTGCACTCCAGCCTGGGCAACAAGAGCGAAACTCTGTCTCAAAAAAAAAAAAAAAAAATTTGCAACGTGATTATTAATTCTAAGTTCATGTGTTTATTACAGACCTACTTATTGGTTTTGCTGGCTTTAAGACTTAAATTTTTGGATTGGAATGTTTGGAAAAAAATAAAATGTTTAATTAATTAACATTTTATAATCCTAAAAAACAGCTTTGACTTAATTTTATCAAATAAGGGGGATCTAGACTTCTTAATGTATTATGTGATATGTAATTCTTAGATCCAATTAATGTAAAGGCAGATCATGTTTAATGTCTTTCTAAAACTTCTGTATGGTCATGGATTAGAATGTGACCTAATATTTTATTTAATCATCTGAATACATGTTGGATAGTTTGCCAAATGACCAAATGTTGTCTGGGTAGTTTGTGGAGAATTAAAACATAAATTATTTTTAGAATTGTTTGATTTGAGAAAAGAATATTTACTCCCAAATAATTTGAAAATGCAAGATAATTTCTCTTTATCCATATAACCATATTACTTTTCTTGATATATTGTCTTCTTTTTCCTTTTTTTTTTTTGAGACGGTGTTTTGCGGTGTTGCCCAGGCTGGAGTGCAATGGCACAATATTGGCTTACCGCAACCTCTGCCTCCCAGGCTCAAGTGATTTTCCTGCTACAGCCTCCTGAGTAGTTGGGATTACAGGTGCCCACCACCGTGCCCAGCTAATTTTTTTATTTTTTATTTATTTATTTTTTTTTTTGAGATGGAGTCTCACTGTATCACCCAGGCTGGAGTGCAGTGGCGCAGTCTCGGCTCACTGCAACCTCTGCCTCCCGGGTTCACACCATTCTCCTGCCTTAGCCTCCCAAGTAGCTGGGACTACAGACGCCCGCCACCATGCCCGGCTAATTTTATTGTATTTTTAGTAGAGACAGGGTTTCACCATGTTAGCCAGAATGGTCTCGATCTCTTTCTCATGATCCACCTGCCTCGGCCTCCCGAAGTGCTGGGATTATAGGTGTGAGCCACCGCTCCTGGCCATGCCCAGCTAATTTTAAAAATATTTTTAGTAGAGAAGGGGTTTTGCCATGTTGGCCAGGCTGGTTTCGAACTCTTGACCTCAGGTAATCTGCCCACCTTGGCCTCCCAAAGTGCTGGGATTACAGGCGTGAGCCACCGAACCCAGCCAAAAGAAGTTTTGTATACAAAATTTCTTATATCTTTTCTTACAAAATAAGTTTTATAGCTTAATTTTTCTCCTTTTCCTGGCCCTGTTTTAAGCATAGCTACTCTACAGTTATTCTTGATCCTATTCTAAGATAACAAAAAGTAAAAATAAATGTTTTATCTGGTTGGTTAGGGACATTGTTTATAGTACCTGGGCTCTAGACCTGCTGAATGAGCAAATAAAACATCTGAATAGCAACAGTGTCCACATTTGTCCCAGTACAAACCTGAGTTTGCCTGAAGACTCAGCTAAGAGGTAGGGTCCTTGGTTGCTACTTGCCTCAGAATTGTTTACCATCACCAGTCAGTAAACAAATAAGCATGATATTGTATGAAAAACACCACAATAGAAATAGACATAACTTGGGTAGGGAGAGACTGGGTAAGAAAAAGTTTAGGGTCTGCCAGAATCTGGATGAAGATAGGAGTTTCCGTAGGGGTTACCTCGAAGAAAGAGGATTGCCAAATTGAAGTGAGGGACAAGGGTAGGAAAGGGAAGAATAAGCAAACAAGTAGAAGAGCAATTGGAACTGAGTCTGGAGAGGTAATGGGAAATGATATCACAAAGGGCTATGCCACAGAGTGTGTCCTTTATCCCAAAGCTAAGAATGAAAAAAAAGATCAGATTCATTTGTTTGAAAGATCACTCCAGTCTAGTGGAGTGGAGAATGGCTTGAGATAAGAGAGTCAGCATTTGTATAATTCACATGTGAGATTATAAGGGCTTGAATAGTGATGAAGATACGGGAATAGATTGGAGAGAAATTATTCTGAAGTTGATCTACATTTGACTAAGAAGTCACAAAGAATGTGCCTTCAGCTTTTGTTTTATAGAGCCAAGGAATATAGGGAATTGAATCTCTATCACAGTATTTTACATGTAGTAATTAAGTAAATATTAAAACTAATTACTACTGCTTTTGACTAGTACAGTCAGCAGGGTGGACCATTGCTACTTTTAAGAAATGTAACTTTGCGGCTGGGTGCAGTGGCTCACGCCTGTAATTCCAGCACTTTGGGAGGCCAAGGTGGACAGATCACAAGGTCAAGAGATCGAGACCATCCTGGCCAACATGGTGAAACCCTGCCTCTACTAAAAATACAAAAATTACCTGGGCGTGGTGGCATGTGCCTGTAGTCCCAGGTACTTGGGAGGCTGAGGCAGGAAAATCATGTAAACCCCGGAGGCAGAGGTTGCAGTGAACTGAGATCGTACCTTTGCACTCTAGCCTGGTGACAGAGCGAGACTCCATCTCAAAATATAGATAGATAGATAGATATAGATATATAACTTTGCCTATTTTGATTAGGAATAAATTAAAGGATGTCTGTCTGATATAATCATTTATAAATAGAAATATCCAATAAGAACTTCTCAAATCACCAAGGATTAGAAAAATACAGATAGAAAATAGAAACCAAGAAGTGATTACTTCTAGATAAAAGGAGGTTTTTTTGTAGTGAAGAATTTGGAGAACAAAATTATAAAGGCCTGGTTGTCAGCAAGTTGAGTATTGAAGTGATGAACTAGATTTAAGCTTTGTTCTCGTTATTCTGCTTGTTCAGGATTATGAAGACTTAATTAAATGTTTGTTAAGCACTAGCTTTATGCAAGACACTGTGATAATTGCCAGGCTTTTTGTTGCTGTTAGTTGTCAGGGGATAGGCATAAATTAACAAAGCAGTTTAGAATTTAGTTGATGAAACAAGGACTAAGATATAAAAACATGACTGCAGACCTAGAACACAGGATATACTATATACCAAAATATTGTACAGAAATCCTTTGAATTAAAAAAAATTGAACTGTGCTGCACAAACATCCATTGCTTTCTTCATTTCTTACAAATATTGTTTTTATCCAGATGTATAGCCATGGAATTGAATTGGCTTGCCAAAAGCAGAAAGAGTTTGTAAAGAGCTCTGTGGCATGCAAATGGAATCTTGCTGAAGCTCAACAGAAACTTGGTAGCTTAGCACTGCATAATTCTGAGTCCTTGGATCAGGAGCATGCCAAAGCACAAACAGCAGTATCAGAACTGAGGCAACGGGAAGAAGAGTGGCGACAAAAAGAAGAAGCTCTAGTACAAAGAGAGAAGATGTGTCTGTGGAGCATGGATGCCATTAGCAAGGATGTTTTTAATAAGGTATGACCCTGTATTGAGCCATAATGAAAGAAGAAAAACTGAAGTGTTTGTACAAACCAGTTGTGCGTATTTGGTAGCAAAGCAGCAGAATCCCATAAACAGTGTTCAATTTTAACAGTTTATGAAAGGTGCTTGAAAAGTTATGAAAGTCAGAAAGTCTCAAAGCTCTTGTTGTAGAGCTGCAGACTCCAGGCAGTTAATTGAGCAGTCTGAAATACATATTTATATAAATGTACTGCCGAACAAATATTACATGTATTAAAAAACATTCACAAAAATTTGATATTTATAACGATGGGAAAATAGATCAGTTGTGAAACATTTTCCTCCACATCTCATATTTTGTACCCCCTACATTGATTATCACTACTTTAGAGTTCCTTTAATACAACTACCTTATTTTTATAAATGAATCAACTAAGTAGAAAACTAAGTAGAGTGACTTAATAACTTAGTGGTGGGTTAAATGTGAGAAATTCCTGACTGGGATGGAGAGATAAGATAATGAGAAGTGTTGAATATCCTTTATTCAGTGCCTTTAAGAATGAAGGCTTAGACTTTTAAAATCCCATGTTTTTCAAACTTCAGGGTTTAATACCTCAGTTTTCCATTTGAAAACTAGAGTTTCTAGAGATTAATTTTCAGATGCATGAAAAGGGGATAAAAGGCAAAACTTCATGAACTAGTGTTTTAAATGTGGAATAAAATGATATTTATTGAAAAATAGGCCAGGCTTAGATGTCCACGCCTGTAATCCCAGCACTTTGGGAGGCCAAGGCAGGCAGATCACTTAAGTCCAGGAGTTCAAAACCAGTTTGGGTGACATGATGAAATCCCGTCTCTATAGAAAATACAAAAATTAGCTGAGTATGGTGGCATGTACCTGTAGTGCCCATAGTCCCAGCTACTTAGGAGGCTGAGGCTCGAGGATTACTTGAACCCAGGAGGTAGAGATTGCAGTGAGCCGAGATTGCGCCACTACACTCCAGCCTGGGCAACAGTGAGACCCCGTCTCAGAAAAAGAAAAATTGTAGTTTGTATTAAGCCTTATTTTGGAGAACCATTTATAAAGAAGTCTATGAACATGCTGATGGATACAGATATTTTGGTGTTCATTTTTTTCACTATCCCATAATGGCTGAAGGAAACACAGTTCACAGAGCTGAAAGCTTTTAGCTTTACCACAAAGGTAGATTTTGTATGTTATCCACTATGAGTGTTCTTTAGGCCTGAAACATGCAGAGAATAGGGAGAAAGAGGCCTTCAAGTGTCGTCATTTTCCTTAATTAGCCCATGGATGTATCATCTAGGAGTGAATTTGGACTTTAGACCTGTTTTCAGCCCTTTCATCGTGGAAAATTTCAACATACACAAAGTGAACAGATAAACCCCACAGTCCACATCAATGACTGTCATCATTCTGCCATTTTCATTTCATGTGTACCTTCCCCTACACCCATTCCTGCATTTTATTGTTATTTTTTGTTTAATTTTTGGGTAAGATTTATATACTTTGAGATGCACAAATCTTAAGTGTAAAATTTTAACAAATAGATACATTTGTGTAGTCCACAATCCTTTGAATATATGAAATGTAGAACCTAGGAAAAAAGTATTTAAATCTTCAGTCTGTAACCTATGGGGCAATGAAATTCAGTCATTTTCTACTAATTTGTAAAGTGATACTTCTTTATATTTGTACTTCACCCTCAAGTTTCAGGGAGAGACTGCTCATTCTTGTCTAAGTCCACAATGAACCTTATCTTTAACCATCATTATTTTCTAGACTTCTCAGCACATAACCTACTTGTTAATTGTCCTCTTGGCATCTGCTTTCACCTACTCTCATGAGCTTTTTAAATTGCCTTTCCCTGGACCAGCTCTAGTTCTGCTACAGCAGTCAGTAACACACCTCGCCACTAGCCCTATCAGTACTTTAACAGTGAGTCATATCTTTCTCGACTTTCTCTGTGCCTCTACTAATTTACATATACTTTTTCTCCCCCTCCACAATGGGATCATTCTTTATCTGAGTCATTTGCTATATCTGTATATATTGTTTTAAGGGGTACATCTTAAGTGTTATTTTCTGTTCTGCATTTATATCCCAAAACTATTTAAAATAACTTTTTTCTTCCAGAAGGTTCAAGAAATGTTCAAAGTAATATTTCTTGTTTTGTAAAGTTGATGTCTCTTCTTTAACACAGTGGTCACAAAAAAAATATTTTCATTTTGTTGTTGCTTTTAATTATTTCTTTAAACTTAGGTTCTAAGATAGCCTACATTTATCTCACAAATTAATTAGGACTATCTTTATGTTCCAGTCATTTGCTCAAAGTCCTACACTGGTTTTGTCTGGGAGCTTGAGACTTGAGAGGACTGATCTAGATCTGCACTATCCAACTTGATAGCCACTAGCCACATGTGCTATTGAGTGCTTGAAATGTGTCTAGTCTGAATTGAGATGTGCTGTAAGTGTAAAATACACACCGGATTCCAATGACTTAGTGCCAAAAAAAGTAAAATATTAATAATTGTTTTGTATTGCCTACGTGTTGAAATAATAGGTTGGATATGTTAGGATAAATAAAATAATTTATTAATGTCATCTGTTTCTTTTTGCTTTTTAACGTGGCTAATAGAAAACTTTAAATTACATTTGCAACTTGGATTGTATTTCTATTGGACAGTGCTGGTCTAGATGGCAGACTGTATAAAGAAAAAATCTTTTATTTTGAAATATGTAAACTTTTGAGTGCTTCCTGATTATAAACTGGCAGTCATCTAGTTTGCAATTTTTATTTTTGGCAGTGATGATAACAGGGTATAAATACGATCACAGAATGTTCTAAGAAACTTCTGCCAGTTTTTCTAGCTAGATACAAACTTTATTCTTGGTATATTTTATGACTTATTTAACTGAAAATAAGTACTTCCTTAATAGAAATTTGTACTTGACTTTAAAAATCAAACTGTTTGGTCTCTTCTAAGAAGTTTATTAGAAATGCAACAAAGGGCCAGGCACAGTGGCTCATGCCTATAATACCAGCACGTTGGAAGGCCAAGGTGAAGGGATTGCGTGAACCAAGGAGTTGAAGACCAGCCTGGGCAACATAGCCAGAGCTCGTCTCTACAAAAAATTTAAAAATTATCTGAGTATGGTGGCTCACGCCTGTAGTCCCAGCTACTCTGGAGGCTAAGGTGGGAGGATCACTTGACTCCAAGAGGTTGAGGCTGCAGTGAGTTATGATTGTGCCACTGTATTCCAGCCTGGGTGACAGAGCAAGACCCCATCTCAAAAAAACAAAAAAAAGACACGCAACAACAACGGTCTGTTTCTGGTTTATGTCTTAATAAAGAATTTATAGTAAATATAGTTTATGTGCTTTGAATTTCTGAGTTTATTTCCAGCAAGAACTCGAAAGATTAGGCAAGAGTTGCAAATACTTACAGGAATTAAATAATGCACAAGTAAATTATTCATGTAAAATATAAAGGATGTTTCTATACCTGCTTTTAATTGGGAAGTTCAGCTTACCAAAAAGGGTAATTCAGTTGTTTTTCTGCATGATTTCTAAGATAAACCTATATCCACACATATATCATATGTATTTTTTTGTGAGACAGAGTCTTGCTCTGTCGCCCGGCTAGAGTGCAATGGCATGATCTCAGCTCACTACAACCTCTGCCTCCTGGATCCACGCCATTCTCCTGCCTCAGCTTCCCGAGTAGCTGGGATTACAGGCACCCGCCACCACGCCCAGCTATTTTTTGTATTTTTAGTAGAGACGGGGTTTCAGTATGTTGGCCAGGCTGATCTCCAACTCCTGACTTCATGATCCGCCCGCCTCGGCCTCCCAAAGTGCTGGGATTACAGGCGTGAGCCCCCACACCCAGCCTCATATATCATTTTAAACAAAATTAATAAGACTCCCATACAAGAAAATTTTAATTTTTAAAAATAGTTTAACAGATGAATTTAATCATGTAATATCAGTATGATACTATACCACAAATATTGTCTACAGGAAGTATCTGAGAAAGAAGATTCAATTAGAATTTAAAATCTGATTTAAATTTCTAAAATTTTTTCTTAGAGTTTTATTAATCAAGATAAAAGAAAAGACACAGAGGATGAAGATAAATCAGAATCATTTATGCAAAAATATGAGCAAAAAATCAGACATTTTGGTAAGTCTACTACTTGGGTTTCCTTCTTTGTAATGTTTAGTATCATATGTACATGTGCAAAAAATGGACTTATAAAAAGAGAGCCAAAAAGAAAAGTAGCAAACTCCAATTTTGTAGCTACTTCTGGCACAGCTGTATAGATCTTGTTTTAGAATTTTTTTTGGTTATAAATAAAATTAATTGACAGAGCCAACCAAATGGTAAAGACAAGCAAAAGTATTATTATATAGTACTACCTTCTAAGACAACTTTATGTATTCCATAGCCTCTTTCCATTTCCCAACTAGTCTTTGCTTTTTTCTTTCTCCTCTTTGCTTCTTTGGAATCTGATTATCTTATGATTAAAAGATTATTCATTTTTTTTCAGGTTTTGGATATGATGCTCTATAATTCAGGCAGATCCTTGAACTGTTACTCAGATAAATATAGTAATAGAAATGTATATATAAAGAACTGAAAAATAGGCTTTTTCTATTGGGGAAAAAGGGTAAGAGGGGGTTTGATACAAGTGAAGGCTTCCCAGAGAAGCCAGCATCTGAGCTTGATTTTGAGGAACAGATAAGAGTTTTTCATGTATAAGGGAGGCAAGCCAACAGCAACAGCATGAGACGGGCAGTTAGGAAACACCATGGTGTGTTCGGAGAATTATAGGCAGCATGATACCGCTGGCATGAAAATGCTACTAGGAACTGTTAGGAGTTAAGGTTTAAAACTTTTTTTTTAATTCCAAAGTAAAAACTTTTTAAAAAAAATTCCAAGTAGTATGTTAATTTAGTAAACAAGGTTTTTATTTGTAATATATTCATGAACTTTTTAAATGGCATTTTGAAATCTTTTTCCTGTTGGTGTTTATTTACTCAGAATTTTTTGAATTTCGTTTATGCTTCAATTATGTCAATACAATAAATATTACTTTCAATGTTTTCCCTTCCTTTTATGTAATTTATTCATAAAACATTCACTTTGCTCATACTTTTCATTTTAAATAAAGAAAAAAGACTGTATTTAACTAAAAGAACAGTACCTGAAGAAATAAAGATGAAGTTTTTCTACATATCATCAATGTGTATTATTTATAATAGAAAAAAAAATACACAGGCCTCCCTTGGACAGATAGTAAAATCTTGAAATGAGCAGAACCTTGAGTCATAAGGATAGAAGGCAAAAAATTTGCACATGAATCTTAGTTGTGATATGTGAATTGCCACTCCCGCCTACAGTGCTTGCTTTCTAGGCCCATGTTTTTCTGTTGAAGGAAAAATAGTACCATACTGATTGCTCTTTCAGAGCATGTACTGCATCTGGTAAAACAACATTCCTCAAGGTGTTTTCACCCAGCTGGCACTCTGAAAGTTGGTTGCTTTGAAGCCACGAGAAACCTAGTAAATGAGAAACAGTTCTTTCACTTTTGCTGTAAGCTGACTGCCTTGTTCAGAAGCAATTTTGTGTAGGAAAATATCCAAATATCACAAAGTGTTGTAACCCATCTGGTGCTATGTATCTTCAGCGTTTTATAAAACCTGCTTCTGGGTAGTGATGTTCGTTATGAGCACAGTGAATTTCATGAACCCTACAGTCTGCATTTCTTTTGCTGTAAAATGAGTTTCTGGGTCAAAAAATAATGTGGTATGGTGAATAATTCATTTAGTAAGACTACAGATGTATTACTGATTAGAAGCATGGCAAGGAGGGAGGGCACTTCCACATCTAAAGTGGGCTGGTTCAAGTGAGAAATTACCAGTCCCTCTGAGATGAAGTGGGGCCAAGGTAATCAACCTGCTACTTGATGGCTCATCTCTGCAGTGCATTGTGCCGTAGTGAGATTTTGATGTTTTTTGCTACTGGCAAATTAGGTGTTCATTGGCTAAACTGGATTAGGATACTAGAACATCCTTGATGGGGAAAGTCTACACTGTCAAATCTATGCATAATCACAAACCTGTGCCACCGTGACCCCTGAATTTATGAAACTGTTGTGCAAATAATGAGATAGTTGAGGAAAAAAACTGACTTAACATCCACAGGTGATTAATAAGCAATCATTTTGCCATTATGTGTTATGAACTTCCAATATACTGTCTTGTAATAAATACCAGAACCTTGCTGTTTTCACACCCAACCAGACCAATAGCCATTCCCGGAGTCACATTGTGCCTGTTTTTTACTGGAAATGCATATTGACTCTAACTTCAGAGGAGATATATTACTTGCCACAGCATGTTGGATCCCCAGGAATGTTACTAAGGTAGTAGGCTCCCAAAATTTTCACGTGTTTTATTTCCCACTCTGGAAATCTTAATAAGGGACCTGGAATACCTGCAATTTCTGCTTTACCAAGTTCCATCAGTGGAGAGTGGACCAACTTGTAGTCATGGGGAATGATAAGAATAAAAATCCCTGTGGACTGAATTATGGCACTGAATTGATAGAAGTGTGAGACAAGACAGTGAAAATTTGTGGCTATACCTGCTTGATGGAAGATTTCTGATGTATGCTTATTGTGATGAAAGAAGAAAGCTTACCAAAATGATGACTATATTGGTATACTCTTTTATTTTGGTTTTTTGTTGTTGTTTAACTTTTGTTTTAAGTTCAGGGGTACATGTGCAGGATGTGCAGGTTTGTTACACAGGTAAACGTGTGTCTTGGGGATTTGTTGTACAGATTATTTCATCATCCAGGTATTAAGCCTAGTATCCAGTAGTTATTTTTCCTGATCCTCCCACCCTCCGCCCTTCGGTAAGCTGCAGTGTGCGTTGTTTTCCTGTATGTGTGCATGTATTCTCATCATTTAGCTCCCACATAGGTGAGAACATGTGGTATTTGGTTTTCTGTTCCTGCGTGAGTTTGCTTAGGATAATGGCTTCTGCTATACTCTTTTAAACACATCTGCAATAGGAGATGTAATTAAAGCTTCCAGTTGGAGGCTTTCTGGACTTGGATTGCATTCCAGACCCTTGGATGACATTGGCCTGGTGTGTGTGGGGGCTGTGTAGGGCTATAGGGCCTTCCCACCAGTGCTTCTCTGTGGTCTTATTTGTGCTTATATTCTTCAGAGTTTTTCCTAGCTTTTCCCTTATACAATTTATTGACTACCTTTCTTGTGCTGCTTTTACCCTTACAATTAGGTAGAATTTACCACGTAATAGTAAATGGTACAGTATATCATGGAATAGTATAAAGCATTAAAATCTGATTTTTTCCTCTACATTTGTATTTAGTTTATTAATTTAGGTAATTCACATTTTATAAATATAAAATATTAATTTAGAAACAAAGCCTTTTATCTCTTACATTTTACAACCGTTACATTCAAAGTTATATGCATGTTTGACATCACTGGCTTTATGATCATCAGAGCTGCTTTTTGAGTCATCTAATTTTCAGAGCACATCATCTTCAGTTTTAGCCAAAGTTAGCTGTGATTCACCTTTTTTTAATCTGTGTAGGATGTTGTCACTGGAAATTTTACCAAGAGCTATAAACATTTGCGCAAATACTATGATAGGATTTTTTTCATTTGTACTGACTATGAGTATTTACAACCTCTTCAATGTAATTGTTTATTGCTTTAAAAAAAATCAATATCTTATTTTTGAAAAACATTTAATATAAAGCATTCTTACATATGAAGTGAAATGAATAGAAAATGTATATGATTTTTATTTATTTATTTATTTATTTATTTTTTGAGAGGAAATCTCGCTCTTGTCCCCCAGGCTGGAGTGCAGTGGTGAGGTCATAGCTCACTGCAGCCTCCAACATCTGGGCTCAAGTTGTCCTCTCACCTTAGCCTCCCAAATAGTGGGGATTACACCATGCCTGGCAATATTCTTTATACTTTAAAAAGTAGTTTTAAGTAACTTACATAATCATTCTGTTTCTCAGAACTTCAAGTGACCTAATCATTATATGCAAAGCATCGGGGAAATAACTTTATAAAGCTTAGAATACTCTATGAGAAAATGCTACAGTCTTTATCCTTTTTTTTTTTTTTTTTAAAGTCCTTTTAAGAGATGGGGTCTCACTGTATTGCCCAAGCTGGAGCACAGTGGTTCCATCATACCTTCTGCAGCCTCCAGCTCCTAGGCTCCCAAGTGATCCTGCCCCCTCAGCCTCCCAAGTAGCTGGGACTGCAGATGCACACTGCCATGCCCAGCTAATTTTTAAACTTTTCCTGTAGAGACAGTGTCTTACTATGTTGCCGAGGTTGGCCTGCAACTCCTGGACTCCACCATTCCTCTGGCCTCAGACTCCAAAAGTGCTAAGATTACAAGCGTGTGCCACCATGTCCAGCTTATCTCCTTTGAGACAGAGTCTCTCGCTCTGTTGCCCAGGCTGGAGTGCAGTGGTGCAATCTCGGCTCGCTGCAACCTCCGCCTCCTGGGTTTAAGCAATCTTTGTGCCTCAGCCTTCCAAGTAGCTGGATTATAGGCGCCTGCCACCATGCCCAGCTAATTTTTCTATTTTTAGTAGAGACAACATTAAAAAGTCAACACTTTGCTGGTTCCGTGATTTCTTGGTAGTATTGACTTTGACCAAATTTCCTACTAATTTAGATAAAAGTGTAGATATAACTTAAATAGTATTTGGATTTCTTTGACATCTTGAAACAAAATGACAACCATTTTCAAATACGCTTAACTAATTTTTAAAAGACTTTGTTTATAAAAGACATCATGAGTAAATGGCTTACATAACTAACTCTCAATTTGCCCAAGACTGCGCACATTCGTGGATGCAGGACTTTTTAATATTGAACTCTGGCCTGATTAATTATCTGAAATAAAACTTTCTGTGAATTTTAGGAGCTTTTTCCAGTCTACTAAGTATTGCTTTAAAGAGTATTGTCCCTCACTTGCTCTTTTACCATAGTCTGTTGCTCTGGTAATATGAATTATCTTTAAAGAGAATCATTTTAAAATACTATTGAGAGATTAATGAATTAAGAATTGTTGGTATTTCTTCCCTTATAGGAAGAAAGAAAATATTTGACACTTATGGTTCAATTCTTTTTTTTACAGGTATGTTGAGTCGATGGGATGATAGTCAGAGATTTTTGTCTGACCATCCATACCTTGTATGTGAAGAAACTGCTAAATATCTTATTTTATGGTGTTTTCACCTAGAAGCTGAGAAGGTATTATTATGTGAACCTTGAGTTTCTGGGAACCTTAGTGGAAATCTGATTTCATACTTTATTGATGTTTTGTTTTGTTTTCTTTTCTACATTAAGTCCTTTAAAAGAAAGCAGGAAGGTCATTAGATGAAATTACCATTTTTTTCTTTCAGATCTACTTGAGTTTAATGTGGGATTTTGTTGTTGTTGTTGTTGTTTCAGTTAGCATACAGAAACTTTTCCACTATGCTTTCTCTCCCACTCCACCCCCATCTCTCTTATTTTCATATTGCTATAATCCTTTTCAAACTAATTTGAAAGTCGTATTTTAAAAATCCAGACAGTAATCATGGTATTAAATCAAGTTCAGAGCATGGTCTTCCTTTAGATATTCTGGTCCACATACAAATAATAATTAAAAAAAAAAAAACTAAGATATACTCTTTATATGTTTGTAAAGTATTTGACTTATAACTAAAGAGAGTAAAATCAGAAATATTCTAAAAATGCAAAATTTGAATCAGTATGCCAATTAAATATATTTATATATTTGTTTCTCATATCATTTAAATCTTTTTCAGAAAGGGGCTTTAATGGAACAAATAGCACATCAAGCTGTTGTAATGCAGTTTATTATGGAAATGGCCAAAAACTGTAATGTGGATCCAAGAGGGTGTTTTCGTTTATTTTTCCAGAAAGCCAAAGTAAGTAATTATTTGATATGATAAATGGGAAGATTTGGTCCCAGCTGAGACCTCTTTGTTCTATTCATATCAATAGAAGGCATCCAAGCAGGATGCCACAGGCTAAATTCTGTAGATTTTCTTGTGAAAAGAAAATTTATATTGCTAATTTCTTGCTAATTTAAACTTAAAAGAGCTATATAAGAGGCTGTACTACAGCATGTATATGAAATTGAGACCCATTTAAATGAATGTGTATATTCAGGAAACTTGTGTTCTGTCATTAATTCATTCAGTAAATGTTGAGTGCCTAATGCAAAGCACAGCTGTTTCAGATGCTCAGGATGCATTATTGAGCAAAATAGATACAGGATTCTTCATGTGTAGAACTCAGCAGTTTAATGAGAAATCAGACTTTTATAAAGAAAAAATAGGAAGCAACCTAAAAATTCAGCAATTAAGGGAATGGTTAAAAATACCCATGGTACATAGAATATTATGTACCCTTTAAAATTATATTTGTGGAACATTTGTAGTGAGCTGAAGACATGCTTATGCTATAAATTCACAGGAAGCAGTACATACTAGATGATGTTGGCCATGTTGAGGAAAAATAGATGTCTAGAAAGATTAAGTACCCTTTCACACTCACAAGATTTGCAGTAATTTAAAAGCTGCCCAAGAAGTAGAGCAATAAGGATTTGCATTCACTGCTAGTGGAAGTATAAATTGGAACAACCACTTTACAAAATTTCCTAGTAAAGTTGAACAAGTGCCTGCCTTAACATCCAGAAATTCTCCTAGGTATATACACCCTAGAGAGTAGATTCTCAAGGTGTGGTCCAGGATCCCCGAGGGGCTTCATGACCTTTTCAGGAGGTTCTCTGTCCAAGCTATTTTCATAATAATATCAAGATGTTATTTTTAATTTTCATTTTCATTCTCTCAGTAGTGTATAATAGAGATTAATGCGGAAGTACAAATATGAGAATCTAGCCATCTTCTGTAAAGCCAGACATTAGATTTAGAAAAATTGAAGGAAAAAGAAAAAGCAACTCTCTTCTCACTAAATTTTTTTGTTTTGGAAAACAATTTTTTTTTAAATTAAAATGTTATTAATGGTAGTGTAATGAGTTTGTCATTGTTATTTTTAGTTAATGTTTTAAAAATTCCTCAGTTTTCATTTCTAACAGTAAATACTGACAGATATAACTCACATAAATAGAAGCTCTTTAGGGCCCTCAGTAATTTTCAAGACGTAAAGAGAACTGCTGCTCTAGAGAAACTCTTACACATATGTACTAGATTGCTGTAATGGTTATAGTAGATTGTTCATAATAGTAAAAACCTGGGAACAATGAATAAATTGTGGTATAGGTTGAGTATTCCTAATCCAAAATCCAAAATGCTCCAAAATCCGAAACTTTTTGAGCATTAACATGACACTCAAAGGAAATACTCACAGATTTTGTGTTTTCAATTTAGAGATGTTCAACTGGTAGGTATAATGCAGATATTCCCAGATCTGAAAAAATTCACAATCTGAAAAACTTCTGGTGCCAAGCATTTCAGATATGCAACCTGTATATTCATTCTGTAAAATACTAGCCAACATCAGCATGGATGGAAAACAAGAGAGTGAATCAAACAAACCACAGAGTGATGTATCTGTTTAGATAGATACTAAATGGATATATCTAGTATCAACGTTCTTATTTTGTATTTTTTTATAAAGTATTTTTTTAATAACAGGCAGAACTAAATAATATATTGTTGAAGGATGCATATATAAGCAGTAAAACTAAAGTAAAGGAATAATTAAGAAGACAAAAGTTACAATAATGATAACCTCAGGGAGGGAGGGGAAATGCTCTTGGGAATTGGTTTCTAGGACACTAGTAATGATCTATTTCCTAATTTCTGCGGGCACATAGTGGGGGTGTTGCTGAATAAACTGTGCGTATGTCTTTTACATGCTTTTCTGCACATAGGATATATTTGAACATAAACAATTAGAAGTTAAAAGGAAATATACCAAAAGTTTAACTTTGGTTATACTTGTGTGGTGGAATTACAATTTCCATTTTCTTTTTCATGTACTACAATGAACATTTCCTTTTATAAACATAAAATTATTATTCGTATATTAAAAAAAAACTGTCAATGTGGCAGTCGTCCTAACTTAAATACCCTAAACTCTTCTGAAATGCAACCGAAACACGAAGTTTTCCTGAAACAGTTGAACTTTAATAGCAAATACTTGACTTGGTATTTTAGCTAGGCTGCTTCTGGTGACTAGTCTAAACTTTTGTTTGTTTTTAGAGACAAGGTCCTGCTCTGTCACTCAGGTTAGAGTGCAGTGGTGCAATCATTGCTCACTGCAGCCTTGAACGCCTGGGCTCAAGCAATTCTCCTGCCTCAGATTCCCAGGTAGCTGGGACTACAGGCACATGCCACCATCCCCAGCTAATTTTTTGTCGAGACATGGTCTCACTGTATTGCCTAGGCTGGTCTCGAACTTCTGGGCTCAAGCTGTCCTCCTGCCTTAACCTTCCAAAATGTACAGGCATGAGCCACCACACCTCGTCTCTTCTGAATTTTTACTTGACACTTAGGAGTAGTAAAAAACATAATTTCCTTTTCATTTTACATTAATGGATGTGTTTAAACTGGTGTTTAATAAAATAATGGAACATGGCCAAATCATATATATTGTTTGACATTTACTTTAACAAAGTAAAACTGAAAGGCACTGGTCTTCAATCTTAACATTGTATTCTTAATAATACTTTTTTTTAAATTATGAAATAATCACTTTCATAGTATGCTTACTTTGTTCCAGGGACTATTCTAAGCACTTTACATGGATTAACTCATTAAATTCATATAATATTTTATGAGGATTACTATTGCTATCTTATGGGTGAAGAAATTGGCATAAAGAAATTAAGCAAGTGGCCTACACATTACTTAATAATACAAAATCTGTCATCACTGTATGTAAATCCCTAAACCTTAAGCATGCAGTGAGGCCAGCAATTGTGCCTCTCAATTTTCAGAAAGAATACTTTTGGATATAACATACTCTGCGTCCACACAAGTTCTTATAAAGCGAGGTGCTGAAATGTAATTAAGGAAGTTCTTCCTAAATTTACAAGAAGATAGGATGGCAGCACAGAACATTCTCTGTGTTATTTCAATAGATGCTGATGCTGATAAGTAATCCACAGGTTTTAACCTGATTACACAACCTAAAATCCATTTGACAAGATCTCTCCCGCTACTTGAACTTAAAGCCTGCATTCTATTGGTAGGATAAATCTCTGTATCATTTCTCTATATTCAGAAGAAACATAAACAGAGGCAGCTGCCAATAGGGAGTTGCCTAAGAGTTCCACTCCCTCGACCTAAGTTATCATACTTTTTCTTTCCCTAATATTGAAAGGAAGGTACTTGCTTAACTAGAACAGGAAGATAGTTCCATAATGACGTTGACTGTTGAATTCTATTTGGTTTTCATAGCTCTTATAAGTAGGGAATATAGAGTTAGAAAATTACTAGGAACAGGTAATAGTGCACCTTCATTAGTTGTTGGAGGATTAAAAGGTTTTAAGAATATCCCTTGATTGTTTGGTAGTAGGAGGAAGATAGAATGAATTTGACAGATTAAACGAGGACTATTTTGGATCCTGTTAAGGATCCAGATAAATCAAGGAAAATACAGAGAAAGCCTTCTTTTCTTTTAGTTGTGTGCGTATGTATAGGGAGGGATTGTTTTTTATTAGCTTATTTTGCTGAAGCAGAAGGAAATGGAGCAAACCAATTATTAATGTTCCTATAAATCAGGTAGTTTTCACAAATGTGACAGGGATCATGGTGGTTTCTATATTTAGACTATTCACCTTGTCATTACTTCCTCCACTTCAAACCTGTTATATGCTTTCTGGAGTTTACTATGTCTAGAAATCTTGAAGAACACAGTCTTTGTTTTTTGTTTGTTTGTTTGTTTTTTCTAGGCAGAGGAAGAAGGTTATTTTGAAGCATTCAAAAATGAACTTGAAGCTTTCAAGTCAAGAGTAAGACTTTATTCTCAATCACAAAGTTTTCATCCTATGACACTTCAGAATCATGTTCCCCATTCTGGTGTTGGATCTATAGGTTTATTAGAATCCTTACCACAGGTAAGTTGGAAAAGTAAATATTTATTTTATAAGCATATTAGTTCACATAATTTTTGTTATTTTGCCAAACTTTTTTTTTTTAATGTGTGTTACTATTTTACATATTTCTGCCTCAGAAGATAACTGTTGAATCTTACTTCATGCCATGTTTTGGTACCGAATCTCACCTCTTAAGTATTTAGAGATACCAGATTTCCTCTCCTTTTAATGTAGTAATGATTAGTTATACCTCACCATTCTTAAGAACAAATCTTAGCTATTGATCCTCTCAGTCATAAACTCTTCAAGATGGCTCCCTCAGGAACTTCCTTAAAACATCTCATCCTGAGTTAGAACTATGCCATTTTGATATTTTTAGATGAATTAGCTTCAAAGTGGACATGCAAGTGGAATCAGTGTGATCTGTTGCTTAAGTTTATTTAGTATTTTCTTGTTAAATGTTGGTATTGTCTACAAGATGTAACATTTTTAGAACACATTAATGTAGCTGATAATACTGTATCTGGTAATATTGGCCAACTGTTTGAGCCTCTTCAAAGTCTTCAGTGGTTTGATCAAGGTAAAACCATGTCATATAGGCAGCATGAAAAAATTTACATCAAAAAGGAGAAGTGATCAGACCACTGGTCTTCCTGATGCTAGTTAGGATTACAAGTTTAAGTTATTAGATAATTCCTACCCATTTGATTTTACTAGTAGCACTTTAATAGAGCCCAGTCATCTCTCATTTCCAGGCTCCAAGATTTTAAGACCAGCTTTAGCCAGTTTAATCTGTTGCCTACATTGTGAGAAGGAAAGTCTTATGCAAAAGACAATGCAAGGAGAGTCCTATATTTAGTTTTAAACCTCATAAAGTGCTAAAAATTGAGATTTTCAATGACTCGACCTTATGTCACTGTAATTTCACCATTCCAATTACATGTATGTCCTTTAAGGAAAGCGATTGATCATATTTACCCCAGTCAAAAATATTATTCTCAGGAGTCTCTGAGCCTACTCTGGCTCTAGAGGCTGCCTGGAAAAAAAAAAGTCTCAAGGATGGAAATAAATGTTTGATTTTTAAATAATTACTAATGTTCCCCCTTAGTTAGACATGTAAGGAATATTCCCTCTACAAATTCCCTACAGATTATCTCTTAATTTTATTTAAATTCATTGATGATTTTTCTCTTCATTTCCTAAGAAATAGCCCATAGGGAAGTAGTTTTTCCAGGGGAATTCGGGAACCAAGTCACTGTGAAATCCAATATATAAACCTCCTGCAATTAAAATGTCACATAATGCATGGGAAGGAAAAAAAGAGACTTTGGAAGGGTGTAACTGATTCTAAACATAAGAGGGAAAGGTACACATTATAGTATCTTATCCTTTGTTTTCAAGAAGTTTCCTCTGGTTTGAGAGAAGTAAGT
Organism: Mandrillus leucophaeus; assembly: GCF_000951045.1. Lineage (NCBI taxonomy): Eukaryota > Metazoa > Chordata > Mammalia > Primates > Cercopithecidae > Mandrillus > Mandrillus leucophaeus. The sequence goes on from NW_012103465.1 coordinate 2,944,629, forward strand.
CCTTGTTACACATATTAGATAGCAACTGATATCAGGTGCTAGGCATCCCTTATAGTCATGGGGGGACTAGAATTATACAATTCTGACACTTTTGTATTGCTGATATTATCAGGGTTATTCAGATTAATTAAGCTGGGCTAATCTCCTCATGGTGGGAGACCAATTCCTTATGGTAAGCAATTTGAGCATCCTGGTGTAGTCCTTCTGAAGGATACAAGGGCTGGATAAAATTTCAGTTAGATGCTTGCTACATGTGCAGAAAGGATTATCAACTAATTGAGGGAAATAAAATGAGAGGACACTTGAGGGACCAAATCATCAGTTTAGAGGTTTGGAAGAAAAATCTTACCATAACAACATCTCATTTTTATATCAGTTTATAGGTTGCAAAGCACTTTCACACATATTATTTAATCTTCTCAAATACCCTGTGATTCATTTGCATTCATTTTTATAGATGAGTAAACTGAAATTCATAGAACTTAAGTAACTTGCCTGAAGTCAACACAATAAGTGATGAATCTAATATTCTACTTTTGGATTTCTGTTATACTTCACTGCTTATTCACCTATACCACAGACTGTTGAGTCATATGTGTTGAGAATGTTACTAGATGAAAATATGGGACAGTCAATGAAATTTAAGTATAGGTTAGGTTGGGTATACCGATTCCTTCTATTTTTTTAAAGTCTCTGTATGATAGTATCTTACAGTTCTTAGGAAGATGGGTGGATGAGTTTTGGAGAATCTCCTCAGCCAATTCTGTTATTTAAAGTTGTGTCATGGAAAACTGGAGCCCAGTCTTAATAGAGTAATTGTAAGCTCTCTTCCAGAGAATTAGGTTTGGATTGTCAGAAAAAGGGCTTAAAGCTGTTTTTTTGGAGAATGAGACAATGTAGCAAGAAAATTGGTCATTTTTGATAAAGCTTAAGTGTGGGTAACCATTTAGCTTTTAATTTCTTTTTTTTAATAATTGACAGCAATTGTTTGAAATAAGCCAAATACCATTCATTATCCTTAGTTTTGAGAGGTCTAATCCAAGGCCTTTTGGATATAGATATAATAACAGTTACTTTAGGTTTATCATATAGGCTAGCTTTTAATTTTACTAAATTGTGAATTTTGTTCTCCTTGAGGCTTGCATTACTAAATAGAGGCAGGATTAAAACTGAGGCCCAGTGTGAGTATCCCGTCTCAGTCGGTTGTCTCTGCTATTTCCTTCACAAAGACCTGATTGGGAATAATCCAAACTCCAGCTAGCTTTTTGACTTTTAGAATAAAGGAATCTCACAAAGTGTTGTACTTTCTTAGGAAGATCTTTAGAAAACCCTGCCTCCCAACCTCCTATTGGATGGTGAGGTTTAAGACATCTATCCTGTTTGACTATTGTCCTCATTGGTGTTTATTAAATAAAATAAATACAAGTAAAACTAGTAATACAAGTGGTAAAAGTCTTAAGTAGCAGACGTTCGGAACAATTGAGTAGACAAAATTGAATTGGGGAAGAATTTTCTAAAGTTCTGGATCTTAAGGGCTATACCCTTATTCATGGTGCTTTAACAAATAATGGTTTTATTTTTGCATTTATTGAGTAAGATTTTATGTTTTCTATTCCCAGTTTTTTGAAATTGACATAACATTTATGAGTGATGCTTGTTTAAAAAATCCCGTGGTTTTATTCTGTTTAAAAAATAAGGGTGTAAATACCTCTCAAAAGCGTACAGATTTCTCACTGAGTTTGTTTTAACCTTTGTGAAACCATAGTAGACCCTGAAGATATCCACAATTTATACCCAGTAAATTTTTTTCTTCATTCAGATGATTTGCAGTTTTTGTATTTACTGTTATAATTAGATGGTAATCTTAAAAATGCATTGCTGACTTCAAACCATATTTAAATTATCAGTAGCTGTGTATATATAATCACATGGAAGTTGTAGCCTTGCCTTGTATGATTAAATGGAGAAGAAAGGTGGTATTTGTTAACATTTCTGTTTTTCACATGTATCATTCTTTTATCACATCTCATAGGTGATAGCATCCTATTTTTTTCTTTATTTTCTTGGAATTCGGCCCAAGTCTCTTTCCAAAGTCCATCTTCTTTCCTACTGCTCTACTACACTGCAGAGAAATAGGACTGTGAAACTGAATATATATGTATGTGCTGTCATAAAACTGGTTATAATGCGTTTTTTTCTCCCCCCCAATCCACCTTTTCTTTTTCCCCAGAATCCAGATTATCTTCAGTATTCTATCAATACAGCTCTCTGCAGCTTAAACTCAGTGGTACATAAAGAAGATGATGAACCCAAAATGATGGACACTGTATAATTTGGTTAAGACTGCTGAGGCCAAGTGCTATTTTGTTACAAGAAAGGAAGAACTTGGCTATTTTCTTGACACTTTTATGGGTGCTGCACTTTATTTTTGTTTGGTTTTTGATGGGAGGGAAAGAGTACTGAAATGTTTTGTAAACTTTTTTTTAATGTGCTGCTAGGTTTTTTGTTTTGTTTTGTTCTGAAGAGAGGAGTGGTACCATATGTTGCAGGAAGTCAAACTGGACTTTTTGTGGCTACTAGATTTGCCTTTAATCTTATTGTTCTCAATTTTGGAATCAAGTATGAAAATCTGCACAAATGCAATGTTTACAAGAACTGGTTGATTCTGGGAGGCATCTGCTACAGTCTCTTTTTATATGGATATGTACATGTCCTATTCTACAAAAATGATTAAAGATAAAAACGTACTTGTATCCCACTGCTAATTTAGCTGTCAAATCTGGTATTTCATCACATTAAAAGCAATAAATCAGTAGTTGGTAATCTACTTTACTAAGTAAGTTGGGGGGTACAATTTTTAAAAGTCTTAACTCTTAAATACTTGACTTTCGGCACCATCAGTTAAATCCTTGACTATAATACAAATTTGATGTAGACATTACATTTACCCTCAAATGATTCTCAAAACTATATTCCTTAGAATTTGATTTTACCCTGCTGACTTTAAGAGTTACAGTAATATCAAAAGTGATGAGCTAATATAGATTTTCTTTTTAAATAAGAATAACTTCAAGCTCACTCTTTCTTAACATAGTCTGGGATCTCTCAGGGAGTAAGTTTTAAAAGAATACTAATGACTCATAAGAACAAACAGGAATAATAATCTGATTTTTAAATTTGTGGTTATTGTTTCACTCATGTAGCCTTTTTAATTTTTTTGTTTTTTTGTTTTTGGTTTGGTTTTTGATGTAGCCTTTTAAAAAAGGACTCTTAAAAATGATTTTTTTTTTTTTAAAGAGAAATCTTGTAGTGCTAACTGCCTTCAGCTGCCAATTACCTATTTCTGAGAATTTGGTGACCCTTATTGGTAATGACGGCATTTACAACATTTGGCATTTCCCGTTTTTCAGCTCAGTTACCATAGAATGCTTCCAAGCTTTACTATTTCCTCGGTAAGTCATTTCAATTATGCCAGGATATTTGACGATTTAGTTTATGTAGAATTAGGTAACAAAGCTAATTATGCTATCCTTATTATTGAAGGATTAATCTTATGACTTAGACATGAGCTTTGGTTATATTTGGGTGTAGTCTTTGGCTAAGTACCCATTAAGACTAATAGCAAACACTTGGAAGGTGGCTAACTGGGACTGGGAATACATGTCTCAGCTTGAGAAACCAAATAGTGCTAAGGGACTCAGGGTGATCAGACCTGTGACCTTGGCCTCATTTGTATTTTGTTTTAACTGAGGTGATCAGACACTTAGTACCCTAGAAATGGACTGGAATTATTGAATCTTCTTCTGTAACATCACAATCTTCCTGGTTTTCAGAATAAAAGTCTTTTTGTGCTTTTGATATAAATATATATAATAAAATGTTTGACTAATTTACATAGTAGTGTTTGTCAGCCTGTACTTTTTTTTTAACCCATGACCTAGTCATAGACATTTTTTTCTTTTTGTTCTGTTCTGAAGCAAGCTCTTATTTTTCCCTTTCTACCAAATTGAGAGAATGGGCAGACCCAGGAGCCATATTCCCAGTTTCACAGAAATGTTACTTGAATTATTATTTTCCCTTCTTTCCCAGGATTTGCCTGTAAGCATTCAAATGGTTTTGAATTTCATTTTGCCTTCTTTAAGTTAGAGGTATTTAATGACTGAAGACTGGCGGGAGAGAAAGTATCAACAAACTGAGTAAACTATTCTTGAGGGGTTTTGTTTCTAAAACAGGAATTACTGAAAAGACGTTCTTTGAAACTTGATTTATATATTTTTACTTGCAAAAGAAAATACTGTGTTTTGAGTATGTAAGTGTGATTTGGTTTGTTTTGGGAACCATTGACTGATGCCATAATTTGCACTTAAAGACCATACATAGTTACCCGTACTTTAGTACTAGAAACAGTAAATTGACATCCTTGAACTAAATCCTATCAAATGAAATGTCCTTTTTTTGGTTTCTTAAGAAATAAAGAGTATACTAAGCAAAGGGATAATTTATATTTCAGGTTGGACAATTTACCCTAAACAAATTAAACCATGGAAAGTGCAAACACATGAATGAAACTTTTTTTTTACATCAAAATATCATCAAAGATTCTTGTTTCATTTGATAAAATTAATATTTGAATAAAAAAATTTTTTAATCAAATAGCTGTCCATTTATTCTCTGTTAACTCTGTCATTTTTTCAGTGGTAGTGAAGATAACACTGACTTGAAATTATTACTCTTAGGTAGATGGGTAACATTCTCTTCCAAGTATACCATTAAGTGGACTCTTTCACATTTTGCCTAATGAGCTCACAATCTCTTATAACTTTTCTTTAGGAAAACCAGGTCCTCCTCTTCTTTCAGACTGGCATATCATATTACCCTTTTACAAATGAATGAACGTCCGGGCGCGGTAGTTCACACCTGTAATCTCAGCACTTTGGGAGGCAGAGGTGGCAGGTCATGAGGTCAGGAGATCGAGACCATCCTGGCCAACATGGTGAAATGCCGTCTCTACCAAAAATACAAAAATTAGCTGGGCATGGTGGCACGTGGCTGTAGTCCCAGTTACTTGGGAGGCTGAGGCAGGAGAATTGCTTGAACCTCGGGAGGCAAAGGTTGCAGTGAGCCAAGATGGCGCCACTGCACTCCAGCCTGGCAACAGAGTGAAACTCCATCTAAAAAATGAATGAACATGCTGCCCAAAGATCATGAATCTGTTTTAGTAAGTGGATTTTCTTACAGGATGAAAAAAGTTGATTGTAGGTTTAGGCAAGGTGATCCTGAAGTTAACCTTGGAGTATTTTCAGAGGAGAACAAAATGTCAGTTTACTTTTCTAAGTCAGTCATGTATTTCAGTTCTTAAATTGGTGTGGGACAGAACCGAGGTACTTGTCTGGGTTGAGGTTAGGCTTTCCATTTCAATTTTGCCACTATAGCAAACATACTTTTAACAAAACCCTCAAATCCACCCATTTCTCATCTGTAATGGACATGGACATGTATATACAATTGCATAACTCTGAGAAGTTGATTTATCTGAAAATTATTTGCTTACTGTGTGAGCCAAGGGGGTCAGGGGAGGGGGACACAAGGGTGAATATAAGTTCATTCTCGATTGTTTACCATCTAATATGAAGTGAAACCAGTCTCATAAGCTTTGAAGAATTAGACTTGTTTGATCTTCTCCAAATATAGAAAATGATTTTTAAAATTCCCACATCTTTCACATAGTTAACAGCATAATTCTTCATGTTATTTACACATCAGACATTTAACTTGGAATCCTTTAGAAAAAGATGACACAGTGCTGGACTGATTGACACTTTGGCGTGACAGTTTATTCAGTGCTATATATGGAAAAACTCAGTGTTTATATCATTTAGTGAGCTAAAAACAAAAAGCAGGAGGGGGAAAAGGGCTCTACAAAGCATATTGGCTTTTACCAGAAGCTTTAAGCACAGCTACACTATTTTAACTGTTTAAAATTTTTTTAACCGTAACTTTCAAGATGAAAATCTTTAACTGCAAAGATAGGAAAGCTATTTCTACAATTTTTCAGGATCTGAAGTTTTTTGTTTGTTTTTTTTGATCAATGAGAAGACTTAACGTATTCTAAAATACAAATTCTTGCTGTTGGTTGCAAGTATAGCAATTTAACATAATTTGAGATCTATAATTACAATGATTTGTTGTTAGTATAGGGCAGTTTTGTCACAAGTTATGAGGATCCAAAGTATCTTGCTAGAATGCCATTATATATAGCTGGGGGGAAAGTAGCCACAGGGTGGGGTTTAGAAATTTGAGCCAGTATTTAAACTATTTCAAATGGAACTGACAAATTTCTGGATGGTGTTAACAACTGCCAGTTTGCATTTCCCACGGTACACTCTGCTTACAAAAGGTATAGCAAAATAACTTTTACTCTATAAACTAAGTGGGTTGAGGTGCTGTTCTCACTGGCTTTTTTTTTTTTTTTTTGAGACGGAGTCTCCCTCTGTAGCCCAGGCTGGAGTGCAGTGGCATCTCGGCTGGCTGCAACCTCCACTTCCTGGGTTCACGCCATTCTCCTGCCTCAGCCTCCCGAGTAGCTGGGATTACAGGTGCCTGTCATCATGCCCGGCGAATTTTTTTTTTTTTTTTCTGTATTTTAGTAGAAATGGGGTTTCACTGTGTTGGCCAGGATGGTCTCAATCTCCTGACTTTATGATCCACTCGCCTTGGCCTCCGAAAGTGCTGGGATTACAGGTGTGAGCCACCGCGCCCAGCCTCTCACTGGCTTTTAACAAAAATATAATAGTTTCTCCTAGCCATGGCATTCAGCTCCATACATGTATTTCCATGTAGTACATAAATCTTAATGATAGTCATTACAGAATTATTTTTTTGGGTGGGAGCAGTGACTTACACCTGTAATCCCAGCACTTGGGAAGCTGAATCGGGAAGATTGTTTGAGGCCAGGAGACGAACCTGGGCAACATATCAAGACACCATCTCTACAAAAAATAAAATTAGCCAGGCATGGTGGTGCACGCCTGTAGTTTCAGCTACTTGGGAAGCTGAGGTAGAAGAATCGCTTGAGCCCAGGAGTTCAAGGTTACAGTGACCCAATTATGCCACTGCACTCCAGTCTGGGCCATGGAGTGAGGCCCTGTCTAAAAAAAATAAAGAAAAAGTTGTATTGCAGTCATATTCATTCCTAAAGTAATGAATGTATGTGCAAACTTTGGGCTGTTTTGGGGGTGGGGAGGGAATGGTCACAGGAAATAGTCTTAATTCTCATAGTCATGTTCTTCCACTCCTCACTTTGATTTCCAGATCCCCTAAAGGTATTATGAAGGCAGGCACGGCTACCATAGCAGGAGATGAAGTATTGCATAAACCAAAACCAGCCTATGGACTGTTTTTTTTTTTTTTTTTGAGACAGGTTCTCGCTTAGTCGCCCAGGCTGGAGTGCAGTGGCGCGATCTCGGCTCACTGCAAGCTCCGCCTCCCGGGTTCACGCCATTCTCCTGCCTCAGCCTCCCGAGTAGCTGGGACTATAGGCGCCCGCCGCCTCGCCCGGCTAATTTTTTGCATTTTTAGTAGAGACGGGGTTTCACCGTGTTAGCCAGGATGGTCTCGATCCCCTGACCTCGTGATCCTCCCGCCTCGGCCTCCCAAAGTGCTGGGATTACAGGCGTGAGCCACCGCGCCCGGCCTGGACTGTTTTAAGATCATTTATTAGAACAGTCATTCGGAAGCCATTGAGACATCAGGCAGCAGAAAGGAAGGTGGGATGGAGCAGGCCCTGCGAAGGACCACAACAGCCGCAGTTACGACATTTCATTTTATTCTGATAAAGACTGATGTATGCCGATAACCTAGTGATAATCCATAAGTTTAGTATTTCACAACAGTTTTTAGAAAGCACCTAAGATTAACATTCAAATAAGGCATTATAGAAAGTTTTATAAAGAATGAAGTGTTTACTATAATTCTTTTAAAAAACCTTGGTTCATCTTGAAAGATTGATGAATTTTTTAAATATCAGAAGAAAAGGGAAATAAAAATTTTCCCCCAAAATACATAAGAACCACTTACTGGCACTTGTATTTTAAGTACCTGGGGAAAAAATGGAACGGATTTTTAAAGGCAGTAACAGCTTGTAAGAGGGCTTGTTTCATTTGACTTGGCATCAAGTAAAGTAAGAGTAAATATGCCATGGAAGACATAATCAAATTTTTCCTCCACCTCTCATATTTCCCCACTTCTACCAGACCACACAGTACATCAGCAACCATCCTTTAGATTCCAGTTTTTAAATGGCTGCTCAGATGACGCCAATAGAGTTCTTTCTCCTTAAAATATGGTGGCAGTGAATGCTAACAGGTACAGATTTATTTGATCAGGAACAAAGAACTCCTTCAGGAAACTCACTTACTTTCCTGGTCCTTGTTAACCTATCATGTAAATTCTTTTTATTGGTACACTTGTTTACTAATTATGATTGATTGCTATTTATGCCAAGGGAGCATTTCCCGGGCATGCCTCATCTATTCACTAACGACAAAGTATGCTTACTTTATTTACATAGTGCCACAGGTTTTCTCTTTTTTCTTTTCTTTCTTTTTTTTTGGCGGGGGAGATGGTACTATAACTTGTTATTTATCAGGGCAGATCATACATTTGGATCAAAAAGAAAAACCAGCAAGTAGATCCTAAAACACATTTCTTAACCTGAGTCACATCTGAAAACATAGACTTGAATTACATTTTGTTGAAAATTCATTCAACTTTGGTGCTTGTAAAAGCACTTATGTCAATTTCTGACATAAATCATAACCCTCAGTACATACGTATTTTCAAAGGAAACAAGTCATCTTAAAGTAATATTTTTCTATATGCTAATTGATACATTTTTATAGCAAATTGAAAATTCTGAGTAAACTAAAAGTATGCTTAACAAAATAAATACAGCATATATGGTTAACATATACATTTCTTAGTGTAAAGGCAGCAGTGAATTTGTGTCTCACAATAAATCTGTAAATCCAGTTGCTTTCTTTCTGGAATTTTATATAGTGTCTCACCATGTTCCACAATGCTAGAAATGTCTTTTTTGGCATCAATCTATGCAAAAATTTCTGACTATATATTTTCTCCAATGACATGTAACTTTTTTTAAACTTTTCCAGAAAAGTATGGAAACTTTATCAACCACTTGTTAACTGAACAAAAAGACTACTACCAAATGCTCTTTCAATTTTGCTCTAACAGATGTTTGAAAAGTTCAGACATCGCTGATGTTTTTGAGGATAACTGCATAAAACACCAGATGATTTCAAAGGATGAATCTTAGTATCCGACTCATTTGGCACATCCTTAGTATCCAGAATAAAATCAATAGAAATAAAAGTAATATAATTTTCAAAGAATTCATACATACTGGAAGTCTTAGGAAAAGCAGCTTCTAAATGGAAGGACTAGGAGGTTTGCCCATCTTACTATTAATAGTTACACACATTTCTCCTCATGGAGTAACTGAAGCTTTCTGGCTTGTTTGTGGAACTTTAGTTTGTAGGAAAGCATACACATAAGGCCAAATCTTATTAGTTTCTGTTCCGGAGAATGTTTCCAACACTCCTTTTTTCCTAAAGATGAAACAAAAAACAAACAAACACAGGTCTGAGTCTTCCTAATAAGCTCTTTCAAAGCTTTTCTGTAAACGATGATAATGTAGATTTAGGAGTCTTGGTAAGTATGGGTTTGTGTAACCAGGAGACAAAGGCACTTGGCCAGGCATTGGAAAATTTAGATTTTAGTTTCAGTTGTGCTCTCTGGCTTACATAAATGGGTGCTTAAAAAAATAACAGCACCTATCATTTATTTTATTTATTGAGCATGCACTGTGTGTCAAAGGCTGTGTTACATGCTTTACATATAATAGTTTGTTTAATCCTTTCCAAAGCTCAAATTTTCTTATTTTACTGTTAAAAACATCTCTTTGTAATGTAACAGCCCAAATCACCAAGTTGGTAGTACATTTCCAAACAGAACCTGTTAAGATACCAGAACACCCGTCAGCTTTTTTTTTCTACTTAACTCCTTTGCAAAAGCTACTTTCTAATACTTGAGTATCTTTCCTTTTTGCCTAGGCCAACGTTTATTTTTTCCTCTACTCCACTCTTCTGAATTTTAACAGAAAGGGGAATAAAAGGTGTTGGTTTTACTGGGTTTCCTATTGACTGTCTTCATTTCTCCACAGGCAGATTTGTCTAGCTTGTCACTAGACCAGCAGCCAAAGTCTATTTTATTTACTCCAGTTTCCTATGGATAATATGGTGAGGAGTGAGAATCAGAATCCTGGGGTTGCTTTTCAAGCCACACAGATTCCCTCCAGAGATTCTGGCATTCCTCTTGCTAACACCCCTCGTCTAGCCCATGTGTACACCTACACATATACACACTGGTTTAAAGGCTGCAAAAGGGCAACCTAAGAACTCTGGCTTATTACTTTATGAAAACAGGATCCCTCATACCTTTGCAGCCCTTCTTACTAGGTTTTCAGGGGTTTCACTAAGGACAAAAGCATTCCTTCTTGATACCTCATAAAATTCGCCACAGTTAACTTAAATATCACCCACTGTTTTCTTGGTAAGAAACATCTGCTAAGGAGGGAAATTATGCAAATATAGCATTCTTAGGGTATGAGAAACCCCCCTGCTTCTAAATTCACTGGCACCTGGTACAACTTTCAAGGAAGTAAGCTTCTTAACTGTTGTAAGCCTCTTGAAGAGCCACTTTAAAAATCAAACCAGTGTCACAAGTGGGTTAATTACTGAGGGCACAATTGCAGGCACCTATTTGATCCTAAATCATGGGTGAACATTTGTCATTTTAATTTCTGTGTAATAAAATGGAACCAGCTTCAACAACTGGTCCTCCAAAGAGTAAGGGCATCGTGTTGTTTGTAAACATAGACCAATTACAATGTCCCACAGCTAAGAGTTTTTTTCTAAAACAACCAACAACACAACCATCAGCATTTTTAAATAACAATGCTGACTATTACTAACATTCTTGCAAATAAACTTTCAGTTTTTAGTTAAGTCTCGCCCTAGTTCTATGTGTGGGAGCTGAGAATGAAAAGCTTGAATTAGGCCAGGTGTGGTGGCTCACGTCTGTAATCCCAGCACTTTGGAAGGCCAAGGAGGGTGGATCACTTGAGGTCAGGAGTTCAAGACCAGCCTGGCCAACATGGCAAAACCCCGTCTCTACTAAAAATACAAAAATTAGCTGTGCATGGTGGCACACGCCTGTAGTCCTAGCTACTGGGGAGGCTGAGGCACGAGAATCGCTTGAACCTGGGATGCAGAGGCTGCAGTGAACTGAGATGGCACCACTGCACTCTAGCCTGACAGAGTGAGACTCTGTCTCAAAAAAGAAAGAGAGAGAGAGAGAGAGAGAAAGAGAGAGAGAGAGAAGAGAAAGCAAAAGCAAAAGCTTGAATTAACAGCAAGAGGCAGCAAAAGCCAGAAGCAGCCTAGAAAGACTCTCAGATATCTCCTAAGATAAGGACCCGCATTATTCCCTTCATCTTCGCAGCCTTCCTCGACTGCCCTTCCTACCTTTTTTTTTTTTTTTTTTTGAGACAGGGTCTCACTCTGACACCTGCACTCTGGACTGCAGTGGTGCAATCAGAGATCACTGCAGTCTCGACCTGCTGGGTCCAAGCAATCCTCTTACCTCAGACTCCCCAGTAGCTGGGACTATAGGGGTGTGCCACCATGCCTGGCTAATTTTTTTTTTTTTTATGTTTTGTAGAGACAGAGTTTCACCATGTTGCCCAGGTTGATCTTGAATTCCCGCCTCTTCGATCCTCTTGCCTTAGCCTCCCAAAGTGCTGGGATTATAGGCATGAGCCACCGTCCCAGGCCCCTTCCCATATTTTGATATTTTGACAGAACAAATCCCAACAACCCCTGGTACTTCACTGCATTGGGGGATTATCTATTCATAGCCTTGCAGTGGTGGTGCTATCTGCCCAGCAACAATGCATTCTCCCTTCCTCTGGTTACTTTTGGGAAACAACCTCTCCATCAAACTCAGTTGACGAGGTTCAGGAGAGACTGTCGCCACTCCCCATCTTCAAGGATGGACATGATCAGAGCTAATCAATGCCAACCCCAAGACTTTTGCTGGCAAAAGAGGCTCTTTGCTGCTGGGGTTTCTGACTAGTAGGAGGTAAACTGGAAAGCTGAGGGGCTGCTACACAGGGACGGCACACCTGAGACTGAAGCCAACACAGAACAATGGAGTTGAGTGACTGAGGCCTGATGATAGGTGTTTTTGAACACCTGGACCCATCATCTATCTGTGACTTTTTAGTTATATTACCAATAAATTCCCCTTTTGCTTAAGCTGGTGTGAATTAGGTTCTTAGTTAATATAAGCACATATCACATTGTATGATAAATACTGTTTACCCAGCTCCCCACCTCACCCACATACATAGTTTCTTGGAGCCTGACAGGGACTGGATCTAATTGTCCATGTGGACCAAGGGCCTACCACAGTGTCAAGAGAGTAAACAATAATTGCTGACAATGAATGATTTAATAGACACCAGGGCTGTTGTAGGACTTCCCAGGATCTCTCACTTAATTCCTTTAACAACCCTGTAAAGCAGATGCTGTTTAATATTGCCTGACTTTACAAATAAGGGATTTGCAGCATGGAGGTTAAATAGCTTGCCTAGGGCAAAAGAGATGGTAATTTTCAGAACCAGTCTCATTAAACAAATGACAAAATTATAGTAACAGTTACTATAAAAAGTGGTTTGCCAACGTAATTTTATGCTCCAGAAACAATTAAGACGGTTTGAAAGGTCAGGCATGGTGGCTTATACCTGTAATCCCAATGCTTTGGGAGGCCGAGGCACGAGGGTTGCTTGAAGCCAGGAGTTTGAGACTAGCCCGTGCAACATGGCAAGAGGCCCATCTCTAAAAAAAAATTTTTTTAATTGGCCAGGTGTGGTGGCACGGGCCTGTAGTCCTGGCTACTTGGGAGGCTGAGACAGGAGAATTGCTGGAGCCCAGGAGTTCAAGGCTGCAGTGAACTATGATAGAACCACTGCACTCCAGCCTGGGTGACAGAGTGAGACTCTGTCTCTAAAATAAATAAATAAATAAATAAATAAATAAATAAATAAATAAATGTTTGGAAATGGTTGCTTCAGATTTTTACTGCATACGTGCCCTATTACAACAACAATAATAATAGCTAACATTTCTATAGTGCTTTCTATGTGTCATAGAAAGTTACCCATATTAATCTTTTAACCCTTTATTCTCTTCCCCAATTTATAGAGGAAAAAACAGGCAGAGGTTAAGCAGAAGGTGAAGGTGAAGATGGTGAGCTGGGACTTGAACTTAGGTATTCTGGCTTCAGAGTCTGTGTTCTGCCTATGATACTGTTCTGCCCTGATCAGGATCAGTATTCAGTAAGTACACAAATGAAAGGGGAGGCAGTAAATCCTCTGTAAGAAGTGGGAAGGCTCAGTAAGAAAACTGGACTATTTCTTAGCCTAAGTCAAATACTCATTCAGTACAGTTCCTGTATGTGTTGCAGACAAAACAATGTTAAAATGTAAGCTTTTAAAGACTGCTAGCCAATTACAGAGTCAGAGGGATTAGCCGCCATCTGACATTCTTCCACACCATAGCATCCTGTATTGGCAAATGTGGTGGGCAATATTAGGTTTGCCTTCCCAGCATTCATTCCAGCCCTCCCTCCGCTACCAACGATTCCCAGCTTACAATGATTCAACGCAGGATTTTTCAGTTTTATGATGGTGCGAAAGCAACATGCATTCAGTAGAAATTGTACCTCAAGCACCTGTACGACCATTCTGCTTTTCAATTTCAGTACAATATTCAGCAAATTATGTGAGATATTCAACACTTTATTACAAAACAGGATTTGTGTTAGATGATTTCGCCCAACTGTAGGCTAATCTAAGTGTTCTGAGCACGTTTAAGGCAGGCTAAGTTATGGTGCTTGGTATTTTCAAATTACAATGGATTTATCAGGACGTAATTTCATTGTAAATTGCGGAACATCTGCACATAGCAGAGTTTGGGTGAGACTGTCGCACTACCAACTCTAGATGTGGACTGGTCAGTGTAATTAGTGTAATCATTCCCACCCCAATGACTGGTTCTGCAGTGGGCAGTAACCCAAGCCTGTAACAGTGAGTGCCAGGCATTCCCTGACTGCAGTTCAAGCTGGCTCCATCTGAGTGGTGCTCTGGGCTTCTATTCACTGGAGGAAAGGTTACCCCTCAGCCCTTCATAGAAAAGGAAGCCCTGGCTGTTCCTGCAAATGTCTGCTACCATGCAGGAAGCCTAAGGACAAAGCCAATACACACAGGAAGGCAAAACCAAGAGAATGGCTACACTGATCAAACCCAGGTGTGACTGAAGCCCAACTTACCTTCTGGACTTCTGTTACACAAGTTAATGTATTTCCTTTATTACTTAAGCCCATGTGAACTGGGCCTTTTGGCATTTTAGCATTTCAGCTGTAGAGGAAGGAAAATCAAAACTAGACTTAGTGCACCACTATGCAAGAGAAGTTCTGAAAAGCAAAAACTCACTGGTAATATTCCAGGACTGGCTTTGTTTGGTCTTCATAAGCCTTTAGTCTCTTGATAACCGTCTCTGGTTTATCATCCTCACGCTGAATGAGAGGCTCCCCAGTCAGGTCATCAATGCCCTAAACAGGATTAGAAGAGACTAGTATCAGATATCATATTTCTGAAGGATATTTTCATAAGCAGTTCAATTATTTTTAAACAAATATCTCTGTGCAATTGCCAAGCACAAAAATGTGCTAACTTTTAAATAAATGGAATTCAACCTCAAGAGAAATCATCGCAACAGAAGCAGGGGATGCCAGTTTCATTTCCACAGTTATCAGTCACTTTAGCCTTAGAGTAAAAGGTTTTCTAAGCAGCCTCTAAGTAAGTTCGTATATATACAAAAAGATTCAGCTATAAACTGGGAATTTTAACTGCAAGTCCTAAATAAACCAAGGTGTTATGAATCTCTATCAGCCCAACTCCTAACACACTCCTTGGCAGAGTAGGAAATCAACAAATGTTTTTGAATGAGTAACAAACCCCTGTTGCTCCTGGGGCACCTTTAGCACCAAGCTCAGTGGACTATATCAGTCAACGATACCAAGTAACCTGAGAATATACCCTCGGGAGTTTTGGTCTGGCAGAAGATTTCCAAGTTCACTAAACTTATGTCTGTTAGGGCAAGAGGACTCAGGGACAGTATGCTATATGACAGTGCCACAACAACTACTCACCACAGTTTTGGGAGGGTTGAATTCAATGTTGTAGACTCGGCCACTGGCGGGATGAATCCAGCGAGCAGTAAGGCGTTGTTTAATGACCTCAAAGGGCACATTCAGGTTAATCACTGTGTCGATTTGATAAGCTCTGTCTAGGGCTTCTGCCTGTGCAAGGGTCCTTGGAAAACCTTTATAAAGTAAAAAAGAAAAAGAAAAAAGAAAGGAAGTATAGGTGGAGGGGGAGGTGGAGACAGAAGAAAGAAAAAGAAAGCATTAATGTTGGACAATCTGAACAAAAGGAATGAGGCTCACCAGGCAGGCTGATCACAGCTGCAGTGCAACTGTGATGGTGACCTGTCAACTTGACGAGGGCATGAGTGCCCAGATATTTGGCAAATATTATTCTGGGTATATCTGTCAGGCTGCTCTTACTATGAAATTATCATGTAAATAGGCAGACTGATAAAGTATATTGCCCTTCCTAATATGGGTGGGCCTTATCTAATCAATTTTAAGGCCTGAATAGAACAAAAGGCTGACCCTCACCCAAATAACAAAGAATTCCTCCTGCCTGCTACCTCTAACTGGGACACAGGACTTTTCCTGCCTTTAAACTCAAACTGAACTCATGATCTTCACTCAAATTCCAGAGGCTGGCCAGGTGCAGTGGCTCACGCCTGTAATCCCAGTATTTTGGGAGGCCGAGGAGGGCGGATCACCTGAGGTCAGGAGTTCAAGACCAGCCTAGCCAACATGGTGAAATCTCATCTCTAAAAAAATACAAAAATTAGCCATGCATGATGGCAGGTGCCTGTAATCCCAACTAGTTGGGAGGCTGAGGTGGGAGAATCGCTTGAACCCGGGAGGGAGGTTGCAGTGAACCAAGATCGCACCATTGCACTCTGCCTGGGTGACAGAGCGAGACTCCTTCTCAAAAACAAACAAACAAACAAACACTCCAGAGGCTATTTCTGAAATACGACAAAATGAAACTAAAGTCCAGCTAAAGAAACACTATTAATGCAAAAGCTCAAAACCCTAACAGATAAGCAGATGTGTTACATAGCTAAACAATGTAGTTCAAAAATAGACAGGCAAATGTACCTGATGAGTGAATTCAGAAATACACCCAAACATATTAGGGAATTTAAAATAATACTTTGATCACAAACTTTTGACTTTGCAATGTTGTTACTAAGGACATTTTGTCCAGAATACCAGAAAAAAATTAAAATTAGTAGAAATAATATATTTTCTTTTTTTTCTTTTTTTTTTTTTTTGAGACAGAGTCTTGCTCTGTAGCCCAGGCTGGAGTGCAGTGGCTGGATCTCAGCTCACTGCAAGCTCCGCCTCCCAGGTTTATGCCATTCTCCTGCCTCAGCCTCCCACGTAGCTGGGACTACAGGCGCCCGCCACCTCACCCAGCTAGTTTTTTGTATTTTTTAGTAGAGACGGGGTTTCACCATGTTAGCCTGGATGGTCTCGATCTCCTGACCTCGTGATCCGCCCGTCTCGGCCTCCCAAAGTGCTGGGATTACAGGCTTGAGCCACCGCGCCCGGCCAAAATAATATATTTTCAAAAATGACAAAAGTTAGGCCAGGCATGGTGGCTCACACCTGTAATACCAGCACTTTGAGAGGCTAAGGCAGGAGGATTCCTTGAGCCCAGGAGTTTGAGACCAGCCTGGGCAACATAGCAAGACCCCTTCTCCATAAATAAAAACATCAACAAAATTAGCAGGGCATAGTGGCACATGCCTGTGGTCCCAGCTACTCAGAAGGCTGAGGCAGGAGGATCGCCTGAGCTCAGGAGATCAAGGCTGCAATAAGCCATGATGACACTGCTGTACTCCAGCCTGGTGACAGAGCAAAACACTGTCTCCATTTAAAAAAAAAAAAAAAAAGTTAAAACTGCACATGCATAATTTGTTACAGCAAAAATAATGTCTGAAAAATTACATTTTCTTATTAACAATGAAATGTGGAAAAATAGACCTTATAATGTGCTAAAATGACAGTGATAATGACTAAAACTATACCCAGGAAACCTGGATTTGGGAGAAATAATAGCCCCCAAAGAAAGCTTATAATGGCAAAATCTCAATCTATATAATTTTATAAAATAAAAATATTATAAAATTTACACTGAAGTAAGTCATCCTGGTGAAAACAATTTTAGTACATTTAATAATAATAAATGGAGTTTAACAGCTAAATCTTGAGCACTTTCTAGATGCAAAGTACTGTATGTGAAATGTTTTACAAGGATCATTTCTTTTAACCATCATAACAACCCTAAGAGATATACTTTATTATTACCACTTTATGAATGAGGAAACTGAGGTACAGTGAGGCTAGGTAACTTACTTTAGCTCACAAAGCTCACAAAGTGATGGAAGTGGAATTTGAACACAAGCTGTCTTACCCAAATGTTCCTCAGTAGATTAGTCAAATTATGATACAGACACAAAATGCAAGCCCATGCATCTTTTATTTCATGAGGCAAATCTATGTGTTAAATATAGATTTATTCAATGAAAAAGCAAAATGCAAAACATAGTATGTGTATGTGTGTGTGTATTATACAAAAATATATATAACAATATTAGATACTACTTGTGGGGAGGGGAGCTAGAAACTTAACTCACATCTTATACCAAATATAGTAGCATCTGTGGGTTCCATATCTGGGCATTCAACCAACTTCAGATCAAAAGTATTCAGAAAAAAAAAATGGATAGTTGCACCTGTACTGAACATGTAGACTTATTTTTCTTGTCACTATTCCTTAAATAATACATTATAACAACTCTTCACATAGCAATTACATTGTATTAGATATTACAAGAAATCTGGAGATGATTTAAAGTACACCGGAGGCTAAGCAGATGTTACATGCAAACACTACACCATTTTATATAAGGAACTTGAGCATGCATGGATTTGGTATCCACAGGAGGTGGGTGGAATCGATACCCCTGAGGCTACTGAGGGACAACTGTACATTTCTGAATGTGTATGTATATGTTTTTAAATCACTAATTATACAAAAAATCCTGATGAATTACATACCAAGAAATTAAAACTAATTGTTACTAAAGGATGCGATCATTAAGGATTTTGAGCCTCTCTGTGAAACATTTACAACTTTCTTAATTTTTTAAAAGGAAAAGGTATTTTTGCAATAGAACAATGACAAAATCACAAACATTAGTGCTTCACATTCCCGGCCTGTCCCATCTGGCTCAGTCTTTGGCTTTCCCCCGAGACCCTTACTGCTTACTGTGGGTTGGTGTCATGCATGACTTGACACTTTCCTGGGGCAGCATCACCAACCTACCTTAGTTTACCTTCTTCCTGCTGCCAAAGATGACCTGTCTCTCCACCCATGTAATCCTACTCATTCCTCAAGACCTCCCACAAACGGGAATGTTTTTCAGCCCCTTCCATCTCATAAAGAAGCAAGATTTTTCATTAAACTTTTTAAAACAAAATTTTTAATTCTGAACCATACAACATATTTTGTTTTAAAAAGGGGAAGAGGCCAGGTGTGATGGCTCATACTTGTAATCCCAGCACTTTTGGAGGGCAGATCACTTGAGGCCAGGAGTTTGAGACCAGTCTGGCTGACATAGTGAAACCCTATCTCTACTAAAAATACAAAAATTAGCCACGTGTGGCGGTGGGCACCTGTAATCCCAGCTACTCAGGAGGCTGAGGCAGGAGAATCACTTGAACTGGGGAGGAGGAGGTTGCAGTGAGAGATCACGCCATTGCACTCCAGCCTGGGCAACAGAGCCAGGCACTGTCTCAACTGAAAAGAAAAAAAAAAAAACTGCCTACCTCTCCACTACATTACTCTCTGTTCACATCAAATTCTTTTTTTCTTTTCTGAGACGGAGTCTCGCTCTGTCACCCCGGCTGCAGTGCAGTGGTGCGATCTCGTTTCACTGCAAGTTTCGCCTCCTGGTTCAAGCAATTCCCCTGTCTCAGCCTCCCAAACAGCTGGGGTTACAGGTGTGCGCCATCACGCCCGGCTAATTTTTGTATTTTTAGTAGAGATGGGGTTTCACCATGTTGGCCAGGCTGGTCTTGAACTCCTGACCTCAGGTGATCCACCCACCTTGGCCTCCCAAAGTGTTGGAATTACAGGCGTGAACTACTGCTTCTGGTCCACATCAACTTCTAATTTACCTTTTAGCACTTATATCTGGGCTTATCCAAGTTTTTGTTTACTTGATTACTACTTGTCTTCTACTAGAATGTACTTTCCACAAGGACAAGGACTTCAGAACCTTCTTAGATAAAGCAAGCAAGTCAGGGCTGCAGGGCTTGGTGAGGGCAGCACTGAGTGCATGCATGCCTGTGTGCAAAGGTGAGTGAATGGGGTTGAGTAGGAGAGAAGACTAGATTAGCTACCCTCTTCCAAAAAAGGATATTATGACTTAGATCTTCTTGAAGAAAAGGCTTATCCCAAGTTTATCCCAGTTTTAGTGAGAACTCTGGACTCAACTGAAACAAATCTCGTGTCCTCTCTATATTAACAAAACTAAAAATCAACCTACCCTCAAGGATTCTGCCATACCTCTGGCTAGAGAAAGTTTACAGATTATTGTAAATTACTCTTGGGTCCTGCTTCTTCTGTGGTGATCCTCCCATATCACAGAATATTATCAAAGAAAGGGGAAAGGAACTAAAGTTATAACTGATGGGATCTTAAAAATCATGCAATTCACTTCCCTCTTTCACTTTGGATATAGAACTGGTCCCAGAGAAGAAGACCGGTTTCAGGATAGTCCCAAGCACCCCTCTCCTGCAAACGCCATCCTTGAAGTCCATCTGAAGCTCATGAAATGCTCATTCTCCTGTCAGCACTCATTATTTTGGGCAGGTGAAATGCTCACGACACTCCACTTACCATCCAACAGCCAGCTATACTGGGTGAGATTTTTCAGCTCATGAAGGGCCAGCCGAGTCATGACATCATCTGGGATGAGTTTCCCTTGGTCAATGAAAGCCTTGGCTAACACGCCAATTTCTACAGCAAAGGGGGAAAAAAATCAGTAAGTGCATTTGTTTTATCCCATTCCAGGCACCTCGGAATGAGTTGCCCAAAGGGGAAGTCTGTATGGCATACTTATGTGAAAATGTGCATCACCAACTTTTCTGATAAAAACAAAGGCTTTTATTTTCTACCAGAAAAAACTATGAAATAGCTGAAATTATTTTCTTTTAAAATAAGAATTTGAAATCATCATTATTCTGAATGATTCAGTTTAAATGCCTGCTATCATGTTATTGTAGAAACTTTTCCAATCCTGTAAAACAGGTGCTGCTATTGTGACACAGTTCCATTTTTAACCAGATTAGCATTGTGATTATGTCATATTTTTATTAACAAAACACTCTGGAAAATGATTTATGAACAATTTAATAATATTACCTACAACTATATGTCACTCTTATGCAACAGCATTTTAATTTCTTCATGTTCCCTTACCAAACTATTTCTATACCTTCAGAACTGTAATACCATCATAATCTGCATATCTACAATTTTATGTTCTTTTTGTCACTTAGCATTATTTAGTAAATACTTTTCAGTAGTTTTATATAGTTGTTTCAGGTAACGATATTACACTCCAAATATATTTAGAAATAAATATATAAAAATACACTTTATTACAGCAGTACTGTTGGACATTTAAATTGTGTAAATTAGTCTTGATTTTTCCTCATCACCAAAGACTCTTGTTTTTTTTGCTTTTCTTTTTTTTTTTTTATTTCTCTTTGGGATTGTTTGCAATGAATAAATTCCCAGATGTCAGATTAAAGGGTCAAGGTATATATGAACATTCTCCTAACTCTTGGTATGAATTGCCATACTGACCCCAAAACAGATTCTAAATTGTCAGATTCATGAAACTTTAGATTTTTAACCAAGAACAGATTCTAAATTGTCAGATTCATGAAACTTTAGGCTTTTAACTAAGAACAGTAACTGCATGGACAGAGGCTGTCATGTGGCAGGTGTGCTGCTGGATTTGCAGACTGCACTTAGAAGAGGGTTTGGTAGATGTAGAGCTCAGGACACACTGAAACAGCCTTATATTAATGTGTGAACTTCTTTGTCTCCAGGCTTTGGACCACTGCTCTCGCGAGGGAGAGCTTCAACCTCATCAACAGCATTTGGAAAAAAAAAATGTAAAAACGTGCAATTCTCTAGGGCCAACTCCCAAAAAAACCTGTTATTGGCCTCTCCCCTCACCTCTCACTCTTCAGGCCAAGCCCTCTTCTAAATCCCCAACCAGCTGCAACAGATGGGTTAGAAGATGGGGTTAATTAATAAAGTACTTAATTTTATCAGTATATGAACAAGCCATAAGAAAAGATTCTCTTGCCACTTCTATATAATATTAGAGATTCTAGCCAAGGCAATTAGTCCAGAAAAGGAAATAAAAAGCATCCAGAAAAAAAGAAGTAAACCTATGTCTAAAGCCAAGGGTTTGAGACCAGTCTAGGCAACATGGTGAGACCCCATCTCTACAAAAGATTTAAAAATTAGCTGGGTGTGGTGGCACATGGCTATAGTCTCAGCTGCTCAGGAGACTGACGCGGGCGGATTGCTTGAGCCAGGAGGTCAAGGCTACAGTAAGCCATGATCATGCCACTGCACTCTAGCCTGGGCAACAGAGTGAGACCCTGTCTCAAAACAAAAAACAAAAAAAAAAAAACATAGAATTGAAAGTCCAGAAATAACCTTAAAATTTATAGCAAACTGATTTTTAATAGGATGCCAAAATAAATGAAGAAAAAGTAGTCTTTTTAACAAATGCTCCTGGGACAAATAAATATCCAGATGAAAAAGAAAGAAGTTGGACCTCTACTATGTATACAAGTTAACTCAATATAGGTCATAAACCTAAATGTAAGCGCTAAAGCTACTAAACCTTTTTTTTTTTTTTTTTTTTGAGATGGAGTCTCACTCTTGTCGCCCAGGCTGAAGTGCAATGATGTAATCTTGTCTCACTGCCAACTCCCCCTCCCAGGTTCAAGTCATTCTCTTGCCTCAGCCTCCCAAGCAGCTGGGATTACAGGCGCCCACCACCATGCCCAGCCAATTTTTGTATTTTTAGCAGAGACAGGGTTTCACCATGTTGGCCAGGCTTGAACTCCTGACCTCATGATCTGCCCGCCTTGGCCTCCCAAAGTGCTGGGATTACAGGTGTGAGCCACTGTGTCCAGCCTAAAAACTCTTAACAGAAAACACACATATAAATCTTCATCACTATGCATTAGGCAATGGTTTCTAGATATCAAACCAAGAACACAACTAACAAAGGAAAAAAAATAGATACATTAGACTTCATTAAAATTAAAAACTTTGTGCTTCAAAAAACACCATTAAGAAAGTGAGGACGGGTGCAGTGGCTCCTGCCTGCAATCTCAGCACTTTGGGAGGCTGAGGTGGGCAGATCACCTGAGGTCAGGAGTTCAAGACCAGCCTAGCCAACATGGTGAAACCCTATCTCTTAAAAAAGAAAAGAAAAGAGAAAAGAAAAGAAAAGAAGTGAAAAGACAATGCATAGCATGGGATGGAAGAGAAATTTTGCAAATCATGTATCTGGTAAGGAATTGTATCTAGAACATCTAAAGAACTCTCACAACTCAACAATTTAAAAAAATTTTAAATGGGCATAGGATCTGAATACACATTTCTTCAAAGAAGATATACAAATGGCCAATAAGCGCATGAACACATGATCAACATCCTTAATCATTAGGGAAATCAAATGAAAGCCACAATGAGATACCACTTCACATTCACGAACATGGTTATAGTCAAAAAGACACATACAGGCCTACCCTGGAGATATTGTGGGTTTGGTTCCAGACCACCACAATAAAATGAATATGTGAGTCACACAAATTTTTTGGTTTCTCAGTGCATATAAAAGTTATATATTTACATTACATTGTAGACTATTAAGTGCAATAGCATTACGTCTAAAATAACAATGTACCTACCTTAATTTAAAATAGTTTTATTGCTAAAAAATGTTAATGATCATCTGAGCCTTCAGCGAGTCTCAATCTTTTTGCTGGTGGAGGGTCTTGCCTCCATGGCTGATGGCTGCTGACTGATCAGGGTAGAGGTTGCTAAACGATGAGGTGGCTATGACAATTGCGTAAAAGAAGACAACAATAAAGTCTGCCTCATCAACTGACTCTTCTTTTCACCAAAAACTTCTCTGATGCATGCAGTGTTGTGGGATAGAATTTTATCCACAGTAGAACTTCTTTCAAAACTGTAGTCTATCCTCTCAAACCCGCTGCTCCTTTTTCAACTAAGTTTAAGTCATATTCTAAATCCTTTGTTGCCATTTGAATAATGCTCACAGCATCTTCACCAGGACTAGATTCTATCTCAAGAAACCACGTTCTTTGCCCATTCATTAGAAGCAACTCCTCATCCATTCAAGTTTTATCATGAGATTGCAGCAATCCAGTCACATCTTCAGGCTCCACTTCTAATTCCAGTTCTCTTGCTGTTTCCACCATATGTGTAATTACTTCCTACACTGAAGGCCTGAACCCCTTAAAGTCATCCATGAGGGTTGGAATCAACTTCTTCCAAACTCCTGTTAATGTTGACACTTTGACCTTCTTCCTGAATCATGAGTGTTCTTCCTGGCATCTAGAATGGCGCATCCTTTCCCTAAGTTTCCCTATTTACTTTGCCCAAATCCATCAGAGGAATCACTATCTATACAGCAGCTGAACCTTATGAAATGTATTTTTTAAATAATAAAACTTGACAGTTGCAATTACTCCTTGATCCAAGGGCTACAGAATGGATGTTATGTCAGCAGGCATGAAAACATGAATTTCCTTGTGTATCTCCAGCAGAGCTTTTGGGTTACCAGGTGCATTGTCAATGAGCAGTAATATTTTCAAATGAATCTTTTTCTCTGAACAATAGTTCTCAACAGTGGGCTTCAAATAGTCAGTAAACCATGCTATAAACAGATGTGCTGTCATCCAGGCTTTGTCATTCCATTTACAGAGCACAGGCAGAGTAGATTTAGATAATTCTCAAGGCCCTAGGATTTCTGGAATGGTAAATAAGCATTGGCTTCAACTTAAAGTCACCAGCGGCATTAGTCCCTAGCAAGAGAGTCAGCCTGTCCTTTGAAGCTTTGAAGTCAAGCACTGACTTCTCCTCTTCAGCAATGGAAGTCCTAGATGGCATCTTTTTCCAATGCAAGGCTGTTTTGTTTACATTGAAAATCTGTTTGTTAGTGTAGACACCTTCATCAATGATCTTAGCTAGATTTTTCTGGATAACTTGCTGCAGCTTCTGCATCAGCACTTGCACTTTCATGTTACAGAGACAGCTTCTTTCCTTAAACCTCATGAACCAACCTCTGGTAGCTTCAAATTTTTCTCCTGCAGCTTCAACACATCTCTCAGCCTTCACTGAATTGAAGAGAATTAGGGCCTTGCTCTGGATTGAGCTTTGGCTTAAGGGATGATGTGGCTGGTTTGATCTTCTATCTAAACCACTCAAGCTTTCTCCGTATCAGCAACAAGGTTGTTTCACTTTCTTGTGCTCCAGTGTTCACTGGAGCAGCATTTTTAATTTCCTTCAAGGTCTTCCTTTGCATTTACAACTTGGCTAACTGGTGCAAGAAGCCTAGTTTCAGCCTGTCTTGGTTTTCAACATGTCTTCCTCGCTAAGCTTAATCATTTCTAGCTTTTGATTTAAAGTGAAAGATGTGCCACTCTCTTCCTTTAACTTGAACACTTAGAGGTCACTGTAGGGTTATTAATTGGCCTAATTTCAATATTGTGGTGTCTCAGGGAATAGGGAGGCTCGAGGAGAGGGAGACAGACAAGGGAATGGCTGGTTAGTGGAGCAGTCAGAACACACACAACATTTATCAATTAAGTTTGCCATCTTACATGGGTGTAGTTCATGGCACCCCAAAACAATTACAATAGTAACATCAAAGATCACTGATCACAGATCACTTTAACAGATATGATAATAATGAAAATATTTTAAATATTGCAAAAGTTACCAAAAATGTGAAACAGAAATGGGAAAGGAGCACATATTGGAAAAACGGGGCCAACAGCCTTGCTCGACACCGAGTTGCCACAAAACTTAGATTTATAAAAAAAAAAAAAAAAAAAAAAAAAAAATACAGTACCTGTGAGGCACAATAAAACAATATATGCCTTTAAAAACAAGTGTTAGGCCGGGCACGGTGGCTCATGCCTGTAATCCCAGCACTTTGGGAGGCCGAGGCAGGTGGATCACTTTGAGGTCAGGAGTTCGAGACCATCCTGACCAACGTGGTGAAACGCTGTCTCTACGAATAATACAAAAATTAGCCGGCTGCGGTGGCATATGCCTGTAGTCCCAGCTACCAGGGAGGCTGAGGCAGGAGAATTGCTTGAACCTGGGAGGCGGAGGTTGTAGTGAACTGAATCGCACCACTGCACTCCAGCCTGGGCGACAGAGTGAAACTGTGTCTCAAACAAAAAAATAAATAAAAACAAGTGTTGGTAAGAATGTCGAGAAACTATAACCCTCATACATTGCTGGTAGGATTATAAAGTGGTGCAGCCAATTTGTAAAACAGTGTGGTAGTTTTTTTAAAGGTTGAACACAGTTACCAAGCCCTGCATGGTGGCTCACACCTGCAATCCCAGCACTTTGGGAGGCCAAAGCAGGAATTTCACTTGAGGCTAGGAGTTCAAGACTAGCCTGGGCAACACAGCAAGACCATATCTCTACAAATAAATTTTGTTTGTTTGTTTTTGAGACGGAGTTTTGCTCCTGTTGCCCAGGCTGGAGCACAATGGCACTATCTTGGCTCACTGCAACTTCTGCCTCCTGGGTTCAAGTGATTCTCCTGCCTCAGTCTCCCGCATAGCTGGGGTTACAGGCATGTGCCACCACGCCTGGCTAATTTTGTATTTTTAATAGAGATGGTGTTTCACCATGTTCGTCAGGCTGGTCTCGAACTCCTGACTTTGGGTGATACACCCACCTCTGCCTCCCAAAGTGCTGGGATTACAGGCATGAGCCACCACACCCGGCTTAAATAAAATTGTTTAAATTAGCTGGGTGCTTGGCATGTGTTTCTAGTTTCAGTTACTCAGGAGGTTGAGGCAGGAGGATCACTTGAGCCCAGGAGCTCAGTGCTGCAGTGAGCCATGATCACACAACTGTACTCCAGCCTGGGTGACAGAGCAAGACCCTGTCTCGGGGAAAAAAAAAAAAAAAAAAAAAGACAGTTACCATAAGAGATAGCAATTCCTCCCCTTGCTATATGCCCATGAGAAATAAAAACATATGGCCAGCTATGGTGGCTCATGCCTGTAATCCCAACATTTTGCAAGTCAAGGCAGCAAGATTTCTCGAGCCTGAGAGCTCCTGACCAACCTGGGCAACACAGCAAGACCCTACATCTAAATCAAAAAAAATACAGGCATGGTGGTGCACACCTGTAGTCCCAGCTACTTGGGAGGTTCAGGTGGGAGGATCACTTGGGCCTAGGAGTTCAAGGCTGCTGCTGTTGAGTTACGATTGCATCACTGCACTCCAGCCTGGGTGACAAAGAGAGACTGTGTCTCTTAAAAAAAAAAAAAAAGAAAGAAAGAAAAAGAAATATGTCTACACAAAAACTTGTAAATGAATGTTCATAGTGGCATTATTTAAAAAAACCAAGAAGTAGAAACAACTCAAATGTCCATCAACTGATGAACAGATAAATAAAACGTGATATATCAAGACAATGGAATATGATTCAGCAAAAAAAGAAATGAAGTACTGATACATGTTACAGCATAGATGAACCTTCAAACATGCTCAGTGAAAGAAGCAAGACACAAAAGACTACATATCGTATGATTCCATTTGCATAACATGTTTAGAATAGGCAAATCTATAGAGATGGAAAGAAGATTAGTAGTTGCCAAAGGCTGGGAGGGTTGGGGAGAAATGGGTAACGACTGCTAATGAGAACAGGGTTTCTTTTTGGAGCGATAAAAATGTTCTAAAATTGACAGAGGTGATGGTTTCACAACTTTGGATACACTAAAAATCACTTTACAAGGAGTAATTGTATGGTATGTGAATTAAATCGATGTTGTTTTTTAAAAAATAGAACAGATGAAAAATTCCCAGTAAGAAAAAAAATTAAAAAATACTCATAGTCTCATCACTACTCAGAGATAATTATTGTTAATGATAATATGAAAATTTTCATTGCCTGTGGTCCCAGCTATTCAGGAAACTGAGGTGAAAGGATTGCTTGAGCCCAGGAGGTCAAGGCTGCAGTGAGCCATGATCGCACTACTGCACTCCAGACTTGGTGACAGAGCAAGACCTTGTCTCAGGAAAAACAAAAACAAAACAAAAACCAGGTATTTTTTAGTTTTCTTAACATATAGATAGATAATCCTACGTGTAGTCTAATAATCTGTTTTTCATTTATCGCGAACTTTTTTTATGTTTGTATGATTTAATTAGAACAAGAAAGACATTGAGAATAGATTATCTTTAACATTCCAAAGAGATTTTTGTGTGATGAGAAAGAACTGTTATTTTTCTCTTTTGTTTTATGTGTTAAATATATCATCTTGTATACGGTTATTGTGAAAAAATCTATTTTTAAATTGCAGTATTGAATGGAAGTTACATGAGTTTTTACCTTCTCAATTATAATTGCTCTGTGAACTTTCACTTTGATCATTATGGACCCAGTTTGAATGCCTGACTGATCAAGACTGCTACCTGATCTGTGCATCTTTTGATTGCCTTACTTGGCTGAAAGGATAGTCTTGTAACTGTTGATGTTGGTTTTAGCTACTGATATTGTCACTCTTTCTCAAATGTAAAGTGTTTTTATTTTATTGTTCTTGTTGTTTTATAATTTTTATTATATTTTCAGGGGTACATGTGCAGGTTTGTTACACGGGTGAACTTGTGTCGTGGGAGTTGGTTGTACAGACTATTTCATCACCCAGGTATTAAGCCTAGTACCCATTAGTTATTTTTCCTGATCCTCTCCCTCCTCCCTGCCTCTATCCTCTGAAAGGTCCCAGTGTGAATTGTTCCCCTCTATGTGTCCATGTGTTCTCATCATTTAGCTCCCACTTATAAGTGAGAACATGAGGTATTTGGTTTTCTCTTCCTGCGTTAGTTTGCTAAGGATAATGGCCTCCAGCTTCATCCATGTCCCCGCAAAGGACATAATCTTGTTCTTTTTTATGGCTGCACAGTACTTCATGGTATATATATGATGAACTTTCTATATCAATAAGCATTTATCCACAATATTTATTAAAACCTGGAGCCTATAATGCTTCAGTTGAAGCTTATTAAAAAAAAAAAAGACTTAACTCCCTAATTCCGAGTCTAAGCAGTTTGCATACTACCTTTCAAATATATTTACCCCCTCCCAAAATTATATGCAAAGACTCTTAACCAGCATGTTCTCTGGAGATATGGTAAAGTTTTATCCATTTGATTACCTACATTTAATATTACATCTTAACAGACTCCTCATAAAAATTCTAGAGTGGACCCCTGAACGACATGGGTTTGAACTGCATGGGTCCACATGTGCCTCTGCCACCCTTGAGACAACAAAACTGACCCCTCCTCTTCCTCAGTCTACTTGACATGAAGACAATGGGGATGAAGATCTTTATGATGATCCGCTTCCATTTAACAAACAGTAAATATATTTTCTTTTCTTATGATTTTCGTTTTTAGAGACAGGGTCTCGCTCTGACACCCATGCTGGACTGCAGTGGTGTGATCATAGCTCACTGAAGCTTCGATTTGCTGGGTTCAAGTGATCCTCCCACCTCAACCTCCCAAGTAGCTGGGAAAACAGGCACACGCCACAATGCCCGGCTAATATTTTTTTTATTTTTTGTAGAGATGGAGTCTTGTGATCCTCCCATCTTGGTCTCCCAAAGTGCTAGGATTACAGGCATGAGACACTGCACATGGCTGATAATTTCTTAATAACATTTTCTTTTCTCTCGCTTGCTTTATTATAAGAATACAGTATACAATACATATATCATATAAAATATGTGTGAATCAATTGTGTATGTCATTGGTAAGGCTTCTGGTCAACGGTAGGATATTTAAGTTTTGGGGATGTCAGAAGTTACACGTGGATTTTCGACTACACTAGGAATCAGCAGCCCTAACCCGGAAGTTGTTCAAAGCCAACTATATTTCCTTTTTTGATTCAAAAATTAACAAATTTGGGCACTTCCACAAAACACAAAAGGCAGTTCAAAAGTAAATTATTTATAATAAGCTAATTTTCTACAATGTTATACACAAAAATAAGAAAAGAAGGTTAGAGAAAGGGAAACTCAAAACCAACTTTTGAGGATAATAACTAGAAATCCTAAAACATGGAGACATTAGTATGAGAAATAAACCTTTATATTACATAAAAAGTCATTTTAAATTCTGTAGCTCCCTTTAAAGTTCATGTTACCCAAATCAACCACACCTCATATCTGAATAAGCTTATTCAAACTTACTGTTTGAGCAGTTATGAAGCACAAAAGAGGGACCTGACCAAACTGTAAATAACAGTTCTCTCTCTCTCTCTCT
>NW_012103465.1:2976301-2978751 GCF_000951045.1 Mandrillus leucophaeus
CCCGTCTCTACTAAAAATACAAAAAATTAGCCTGGCGCGGTGGCGGGCGCCTGTACTCCCAGCTACTCAGGAGGCTGAGGCAGGAGAATGGCGTGAACCTGGGAGGCGGAGCTTGCGGTGAGCCGAGATCTCGCCACTGCACTCCAGCCTGGGCGACAGAGCGAGACTCCGTCTCAATAAAAACAAACAAACCAACAAAAAAAAACAAAAAAAAAAAACAAAACAAAGATTAAATGAGGTCATAAGGGGAGGGCACTAATCCAATAAGCCTGGTGTCTTTATAAGAAGAGGATGAGATGTCAGGGGTGCCTGCTTACAGAGGAAAGGCCATGTGAGAACAAAGTGAGAAGGCAACTAGGCAGGCCAGGAAGAAGGGCCTCACCAGAAACCAACTCTGCCAGTGCCTTGGTCTTATACTTCTAGCCTCCAGAACTATAAGAAAATAAATCCTGTGGTTTAGCCTTCCCTAGTGTGTGGTATTGTGTTACAGCAGCCTGAGCTGACTAATGCACATGTCCATCTGCCCACCTGCCCCCATGCCTACACTCTGTGAGCACCTAGTGAAATCAGTTCCTCTCCGTGTCTCCACTACCTAGCACATATCTGATGCTTAAAGGATCCATGGATAGTTGCCTGAATGAATGGTTAGATGGACAGATGGACAGATGGACAGACAAGCTCCCTGGATTCTACTAGATTCTAGCCATGGTTGTAAAAGGCCTAACTTACTTTGTTAAAAAATATCCATCTAGCAAAAGCCTACTTTCTTTGAGATAGTATTTACGACCAGGCTTACCTTTTAAAAATTGTTCTTTAAGTTATTTAAACAAACTATGGTACACCCATAAGATAACAGAAAAAGAGAAAACAACCCACATGTTCACCAGCTTATGAATGGATAAATAAAACACGGCCCATCCATAAAATGGAATTGTATTCAGCAATAAAAAAGAATGAAGTACTAAAACATGCTACAGTGTGGATGAGCCTTGAAAACACTAAGCTAAATGAAAGAAGCCAGTCAGAAAAGATCACATATTGTATGACTGCATTTGTATAAAATGTACAGTATGGAAAACTCAAGAGAGACAGGGGGTGAGTTGGTGTTGCCAGAGGCTCAGGTGGAGGGGAGCGGGGTTGGAACAGAAGTGACTGCTAATAGGTATGAACTTTCTTTTATGGGGTGATGGGTATGTTCTAAAATTGATTATTAAAGAAAAAATATTAATTTTTAAAAGGTTGGGCACTGTGGCTCATGCCTGTAATCCCAACACCTTGAGAAGTTAAGGAGGGAGGATTACTTGATGCTAGGAGTTCATGACAAGCCTGGACCAACATGGTGAGACCCCATCTGCATTATAAAAACAGAAAAATGGATTCCATTGATTATGAGGAAACAAAAGAAAGAAAATACAAAATTAAGTATTTATATATATATATATAGTTGTTGTTGTTATTGTTGTTGTTTTTAAAACAGTTTTTGCTGTGTTGCCCAGGCTGGAGTGCATTGGCATGATCTTGGCTCAATGCAACTCCGCCTCCTGAGCTTAAGTCATTCTCCTGCCTCAGCTTCCCAAGTAGTTGGGACTGCAGGTACCCGCTACCACACCCAACTAATTTTATTTTGTATTGTTAGTAAAGACGGGGTCTCACCATGTTGACCAGGCTGGTCTCAAATCCGACCTCAAATGATCCACCTTCCTCGGCCTCCCAAAGTGCTGTAATTACAAGTGTGAGCCACCATGCCCAGCCAAAAAAATATTTTAAAAAGAACAAAGAAAAAATTTCTTAAAAGAAAAAATATATTAATTTAAAATTGATGAAGGCCAGGCGCAGTAGCTCACGCCTGTGATCCCAGCACTTGAGGTAGGGAGTTCGAGACCAGCCTGGCTAACATGATGAAAACCCATCTCTACTAAAAATACAAAAATTAGCTGGGCGTGGTGGCTCATGGCTTTAATTCCAGCTACTCAGGAGGCTGAGGCAGGAGAATCACTTGAACCTGGGAGGCGGAGGTTGCACTGAGCCGAGATCGTGCCACTGCACTCCAGCCTGGGCAACAGAGCGAGTGAGACTCCATATCAAAAAAAAAAAGTTGATTTTGGTGATGTCTGCACAACTCTGTGAATATACAAAAAGTCCACTGAGTTTTATACTTTAAATGGATACATTATATGGTACATTAATTATATCTCAATAAAGGTATCAGAAAAAAATGAAATGGGGTACTCCATATGCAAAGCAATATTGTTAAAGGCATAAAACAGTATATACAGCATGCTATAATCTGTGTTTTAAAAAACACATACACAAAGAGAAGCATAGGTAAATCTTTGGTTGTATAAGCATAAAATATCTTGGAAGAATCTTTTCATGAAATATCCTTTTATATTTTTAGAATTGCCTATTACAAATTAAATGTTTTACCATTCCAAAAAAAAAAAAAAAAA
>NW_012103465.1:2980986-2982324 GCF_000951045.1 Mandrillus leucophaeus
TTTTTTTTTTTTTTCAAAGAGCCAATGCAGTGGCATGATTATAACTCACTGCAGTCTCAAACCCCTGGGCTCAAGCGATCCTCCCAGCTTAGCCTCCCAAGTAGCTAGGGCTACAGATAAGCACCATCATGCCTGGCTAATTTATTTATTTATTTATTTTATAGAGATAGGGGTCTCACTATGTTGCCCAGGCTGGTCTCAAACTCCTGGACTCTAGTGATCCTCCTGCCTTAGCGTCCCAGATTGTTGGGATTACAGGGGTGAGCCACCCCCCAACCAGCAGTTCTCTTTCACATGTGCCAAGAGAAAAGGCTACAGAGAATTAACCTAGTTCCTGCCAAAATTGCTTTTAAAATCATTATAAATGACATAAAACTTAACTTTAAAACTGTGTTGAAACAAAATAAAACTAGGAGAATATCAGGAAATTAAATGATAGCTTTATGCCCTATCATGGGCTTGTAAAAAAACTTTTCTCAAATAATAAACACTTGAGTCAACAAAGTGGTTACCTCTGGGAAGCAGGAAGGAGATGTGCATGGAAGGGGAACTGGAGGGCCCCCAAAGTCCTTGTTTCCCTCTGGTGATAGGTAAATGATGTCCGTTTTATTATTCTTCTAACCATACATAGACTTTGTAATACTCTGATGCATGGAATATTTCACAAGAATTATATTAAAAATGAAAACCTCCCTTGACCATTGTTCCTCCCGCTAACCATCACCCAATCTCTCTCCTCTTCAGTGAAGCATCCAGAAAGAGTTCCTGTTCCAAGCCTATACTCCCCTTCCCATTCACTCTGCTTCGGATAAATTCTGATTTTGACAATTACATAAATGCCCACCTGGGTCCAGCCTCATTTTATTTCTCCTCCTCCCTCATCCTCCCCATTGGCACTTCAGCCTGAAACCACACCCCAGCAAGGAGCTCTACATACATGGATCCTCCTAGCCTTTACCCAAGCCCCATGGTAAGCTCTTACACATTTTTCAACACACATTGTAAAAGGCCCTTCATGGTCAAGTGTCCCTCAACCTCCTATGGAACTGGAAGCTCCCACTCTGAACTTCCAAATGTCACAGACTTGTCTCTATTGCAACACCTATCACACCAATGACTATCTGTTTACATGTTGTTATAGACGGAATTACGTCTCCCTTAAATCTGTATGTTGGAACCTAACCCCCAGTGTGACGATATTTGGAAATACGGATTTAAAGGAGGTAATTAAGATTAAACGGAGCCGGGCACGGTGGCTCATGCCTGTAATCCCAGCACTTTGGGAGGCCGAGGCGGGCGGATCACAAGGTCAGGAGATCGAGACCACGGTGAAACCCC
>NW_012103465.1:2984584-2989597 GCF_000951045.1 Mandrillus leucophaeus
AAAAAAAAAAAAAAAAATCCGCCCTGCCATCAGTATCATCCTAATTATGCATGCCTATGTGCCATAGGTATACATAACAATGTTTCGTTAGACATATAGAATCCAGGGACTGACAGAAGTCTTGAAGATTATCCACTACATTCATCTGCCCCAGCATACAGATGAGGATAAAGGAGATTCATAAGGGTTGGCCGTCTAGTCTAGGGTTATGTCTCCCTTTTTTTTGAGACAGGGTCTCATTCTGTCACTGTGAGTACTGTGGTGCCATCACAGCCCACTGCAGCCTCGAACTCCTGGGTTCAAGCAGTACTCTCGCCTCAGCCTCTCAGAGAGCTGAGACTTAAGGCGTGTGCCACCACATCCAGCTAATGTTTTTATTTTTTGTAGAGACGGGTTCTCACCATGTTACCCAGGCTAATCTCAATCTCCTGGGCTCAAATGACCCTCCTGCCTCGGCCTCCCAAAGTGCTGAGATTACAGGCATGAGGCACCAAACCTAGCCAAGGTTACATCTCTGAGAAGTACTATGCTACAGTGCAGTGTCTCAGACTGAGCAATCACATGTCAACCTCATGATTTCTACCATAGCTGAACTACTATTCACTATATAGTTTACTACACAGTTCTTTACTATATAGTTTTCTTTAAAGTGACTTAGCTTTAAAAATTAATAGCTATAATTTTCATGAAATACAGCTTTGGTGTGCTAGATTTGTGTCTGTTTCAAATCTACTTTGAAATAGATAGATAAAAAGTTTTTGTCTATCTAAAATGTCTGTCTCATGAATCTCATTGTCTAATTCACGTCTATCTCATGAATCTCAGTATGAGAAATACTGCATAGAGAAAAGAGTATTTAATTAGCACACAAGGAAATCTACGTTTTCACCCTCATCCCCCAATAAACACTGTTTACTATCAAGCAGGTTCTTCTCCTGAACTCAGTCTCTTCATCTTCAAGAGAGGCCTGACTTTGGGAGGTCGAGGCGGGTGGATCACCTGAGGTCAGGAGTTCGAGACCAGCCTGTCAACACGGCAAAACTCCGTCTCTACTGAAAATACAAATATTAGCCAGCCACAGTGGTGCAAGCCTGTAGTCCCAGCTACTTGAGTTGGGAGGCGGAAGCAGGAGAATCGCTTGAACCCAGGAGTCGGAGGTTGCAGTAAGCCGAGATTGTGCTACTGCACTCCAGCCTGGGCAACAGAGTGAGACTCTGTCTCAAAAAAATAAAACAAAATAAAAGAGAGAACTGGACTAAATGTCTTAAGGTCAGATTCAAGTTCCCTGACTCCAGGTTTCAGTAATGATCTACATTCCAGCTTTGCTACTGTCAATGAGTTGCCTAATGTTTCCAGTGTTCTTATCATATCTCCTGGGATGATTTTAAACCTTAGCTATAAAATACAGCCATGGGCTATAAAATATAGCACCCTCATAAAACAATGACTGGAAAGTAAATTGGAACAACCCTTCTGTTGTAGTATTTGATAGTACCATATTTGTAGAAATTCCATACTAGGAATTTATTTGAAGGAAATAAGCAAAGATGTGCCAAATGTTTATGTACAGAGATCGTCAAAACAGTATTTATTATAATAAACAATGGTTAACAACATACATGTCCAATAAAAATGTTTAATAACAATACAACTTTGGCCGGGTGCGGTGACTCACACCTGTAATCCCAGCACTTTGTGAGGCCGAGGTGGGCAGATCACGAGGTCAGGAAATCGAGACCATCCTGGCTAACATGGTGAAACCCTGTCTCTACTAAAAACACAAAAAAATTAGCTGGGCATGGTGGCGGGTGCCTGTAGTTCCAGCTACTTGGGAGGCTGAGGCAGGAGAACAGCGTGAACCCGGGAGGTAGTGCTTGCAGTGAGCCGAGATCGCGCCACTGTACTCCAGCCTGGGGGACAGAGCGAGACTCTGTCTCAAAAAATAACAAATAAATAAATAAATAAACAAATAAATAAAACCATACAACTTTGATAAAATTAAACATCTTTTTTTTTTTTGAGATGGAGTTCCACTCTTTTCACCTAGGCTGGAGCGCAAGGGTACCATCTCAGCTCACTGCAACCTGTGCCTCCCAGGTTCAAGTGATTCTCCTGCCTCAGCCTCCCAAGTAGCTGGGATTACAAGTGCCCACCACCATGCCTGGCTAATTTTTGTATTTTTAGTAGAGACAGGGTTTTGCCATGTTGGTCAGGCTGGTCTCAAACCTCTGGTGATTCACCCACCTCAGCCTTCCAAAGTGCTGGGATTACAGGCTTGACTCACCCCGCCCAGCTTAAACATCATTTTTAAGACTGGTTAATGATGCGTGAACATGCGCACTATAAATGAGAATAAAAAAGTAACCTATCATTTAGAATATGACAATTTGTTTTTAGAATTTAACCATTTTGCAAATACAAATGCAACAGAAATAAAAAAGAAAAATAAAAAAAAAAGAATAAAAGAAAATGCAACCAAGGGTTAATTATAATCATCTCTGTGTGGCAAGGCAGAATTATAAAGGATCTTAATTTACCTTTTTTATATTTGCATGAAAGAGATATAGTTTCCTTCTTTTATAATAAATATGCTTCACTTTTTTCCTTTTTTTTTTTTTTAGATAGGGTATCACTCTGTCACCCAGCTTGGAGTGCAGTGGCACAATCTCAGCTCACTACAACCTCTGCATCCCAGGCTCTAGTGATTCTCCCACCTCAGCCTCCTGAGTAGCTGGGATCACAGGCGCAAGCCACCATGCCCAGCTAATTTCTTGTATTTTTGGTAGAGACAGGGGTTTCACCATGTTGCCTAGGCTGGTCTTGAATTCCTGACCTCAAGTGATCTGCCTGCCTCAGTCCCCAAAGTGCTGGGATTAAAGGCATGAGTCACCGTGCCAGGCCTACTCTCTTAGACTTTGGTTAACCTGACCCCAACCAGTATCAGTATCTGGGATTGTTTAATGTTACCTAACTACTTCAATATGTTGCATTAACAACATTTAGCAAGCAAGTCAAACAACTTTTCTCTCTCTCTCTCTCTCTCTCTTTCTCTCTCTCTCTCTCTCTATTTTAGATGGGGTCTTGCTCAGGCTGGAGTGCAGTGTTGCAATCTCGGCTCCCAGCAACCTCCGCCTCCCAGGTTCAAGCGATTCTCCCACCTCAGCCTCCCGAGTAGCTACGACCACAGGTGCCTGCCACCGCACCCTGCTAATTGTTTTTGAATTTTTTATAGAGACACAGTTTCATCATGTTGCCCAGGCTGGTCTAGAACTGCTGAGCTCAAGTGATCCGTCCACCTCAGCCTCCCAAGTGCTGGGATTACAGGTGTGAACTGGTTACATAAATCATACTAGATTCTGAAAATACATATCTACAAAAACAGAATGAAATGGATGTGTCCGTTTTCATGTGAAATATATCCCAGACACGAAGTGAAACCACACTGATGCAGAGTATATATACATAGTATGATCACATATTACATACAAGAAAAGACACACCTTGGCCGGGAGCAGTGGCTCATGCCTGTAATCCCAATACTTTGGGAGGCCAAGGTGGGTGGATCACGGGGTCAGGAGATGGAGACCAGCCTGGCTAACACAGTGAAACCCTATCTCTACCAAAAATACAAAATTTAGCCCGGCGTGGTGGCATGCGCCTGTAGTCCCAGCTACCAGGGAGGCTGAGACAGGAGAATTGCTTGAACCCAGGAGGCAGAGGTTGCAGTGAGCCGAGAGCACGCCACTGCACTCCAGCCTGGGCGACAGAGCAAGACTCCGTCTCAAAAAACAAACAAACCAAAAAAAGAAAAAGAAAATAAGTGATACACGTATCTGTGCTTATAAAGTAAACCTTTCTAGAAGGAAACTCTGTTCCCCCCCCCCGATGAATGGGACTGAGGTAGGGAACGAAGGAGGGCGTTGTTTTTTATGCTATACACGTCTATCCTGCTCCTTATCCTTACAAAAAAAAAAGAAAAGAAAAGAAAGAAAAAGGCCTTGTGTAGGCATTATTTCTATATAGTAAATGGGTTTCAAAATGAGTTTCAAAACAGGTTCTATTTTGAAAAGTAAGGTCAACATTTTTTGAGAAAAAAACTCCCGCTATTGGCTTTTCAAAAACAACCTTCTTAAGAGAGAATTTGCATACCACAAATTCACCCATTGTATAGTGTAGATTGTTAACTGGCTTTCGTGCTGAGCTGTAAGAATTCATTTGGCATGAGAAACAAAATATTTTATGTAACCACGCGTAAGAATAGCCTCCCTGTCTACGAAATCTAGGGATACCAAAATTTGAGATAATTTTATGACTGCAACAAGGGTAAATAATACTTGGCCTTCGGAATATGGGGGAAAGGTCAGAACTACAAGATCCCATAGAGCTTAACCACACCAAAAAAAAAAAAAAAAGGAAAACAAGAAAGAGAGGAGAAAAGAAGAGAAGAGAACAAAACAAGCAAACTCTAGCAGGGCTAATGCCAGTCTTCTAAATGCACCAGCACGTTGAATAAGCTGCAGCTCAGCTCGATGGACCCCCAAGAGTGGCTGCCACTGGGAAGACTAGTGCCTCTGAAACAAAGCCCGGTGGTTTCCTTTCATCTCTGAACTTCGAGCTTGACCTAACTTTCCAGTACCTTCCCCAGCCCCACTCTCCCATAACCCGCCCGAAGCGGCCCACGGAGGCCGGAGGTTTCGGGGCGCAGTCGCTCAGCAGCCCGAGGTCTCTGTCCCGGGCGACGGGAGGGAAATGCCGCGCCCGCAGCCTGGGACCCGCGTGCCCAGCTTCGGCCCCCTCGCACGCAAAGTCCGACCCGGGTGACAGCGCACGGCCGGCCCTGGGCCCAGAGCTCCCACCTGTGCCCCGCAGCATGTTGTCCCGGAGCAGGTCCCCGCTGGAGAGGTGCTTCAGCTGGAAGTGTGTGGTGATGCGCGACGACACGGTGCCCTTGCCCGAGCCCGGGGCCCCCATGATCACCGCTCGCAGCAGCCGCGCGGACGCCCCCATGGCCGC
>NW_012103465.1:2990138-3003382 GCF_000951045.1 Mandrillus leucophaeus
GCCCCCGCCCCCGCCCCCTCTAGTCGCCCTTCGGAGCCTCTTGGTTTCGGAATCCACCCGCACCCACCCCTCCAACAACCCTTTCGTAGTCTGGGTCCCTAGTCCATAGCAGGCGCTGCCCTACCCAGTCCCTGCGGGACACACCGCGCCCCCTTCCGTGCTCCCTTGACAACCCTTGTCTCCGCTCCACCTGGCGCCCACTCGAGTCCCTCCTCCCCTCTACTCCCTTGGACCGCCAGACCCCCCGCTTCTGCACCCACCCCCGCCTTTGTCCCTCCCTCCTTCCTCCTTTTCCCTTCCCTCCTTCCTCCTCTTCCCTTCCCTCCTTCCTCTTCTTCCCTTCCCTCCTTCCTCCTCTTCCCTTCCCTCCTTCCTCCTCTTCCTCTGCTGCCAAGGGCCCTCTCTTCCCACTCCTCTGTGTAGAACCAGAGGGAGTGACCTTGAGCCGAGAGGGCCTACCTCATTTTACAGGAGAGGAAATCCGAGTTTCATTGAGTGAGATTCTTTTATAAGTAACATAAAAGAGTATGTGAAACTGTGGAGGCAGGCTGTTGTAGATAGGCGGTCGGAAAAGCTTTGAAGAGATGGCATTTGTGCTGAGTACTTAATTAGAATGTGGAAGAGAGAGACATAGGCCCTTCCTATGTCCAGTTTTAGGGGAAGGCCCTAAACTGGAGGTTTGGCATGTTTCAAGAATGGAAACAGAGGACAAACATTCGAGTGAGTATCATTTTGTCTGCAAACTGGGCATAGAGGATTAGAATGGAAGAGTTAATGTAGTACTTAGTGCAATGCCAGCTACAGGGTCAATGTTCAATAATGGTTGTCCATTTATTATCATTGCTTTGTGCTGTGACACTATGTGAAGGCAGAAAGAAGGCTCTATGAAAATAAACACAGTTACCATTCTCCTCAGAGGTCCAGAACTGATTTCAAAGAAGATAGAAATGACGTCAGGGCGAGACAGTGAGTGAATCTTAGCTGAGTGAATGGATGGGGGATTTCAATAGACAGACAGCCTGGTACTTAGAAAAGACATTAGCCTTTACTTTCTGATATGGAAAAAAAAGAAAGAAAATACATACCTTCTACATTTTTTTTTCTTTGAGACAGAGTTTTGCTCTTGTTGCCCAGGCTAGAGTGCAATCGGCTCACCGCAACCTCCGCCTCCCGAGTTCAAGTGATTCTCCTGCCTCAACCTCCCAAGTAGCTGGGATTACAGGCACGTGCCACCGCACCCGGTTAATTTTATATTTTTAGTAGAGACAGGATTTCTTCACGTTAGTCAGGCTGGTCTGAAACTCCTGACCTGAGGTGATCCACCCGCCTTGGCCTTCCAAAGTGCTGGGATTACAGGTGTGAGCCACTGCGCCCTTCCTTGTTTTGTTTGTTGTTTGTTTGAGACAGGGTCTTGTTTTGTCGCCCAGGCTGGAGTGCTGTGAAGCGATCTCAGCTCACTGCAACCTCTACTTCCCAGGTTCAAGTGATTCTCATGCCTCAGCTTCCCAAGTAGCTGGGATTACAGGCACCTGCCACCACACCCAGCTAATTTTTGTATTTTTAGTAGAGATGGGGTTTCATCATGTTGGCCAGGCTGATCTCAAACTCCTGACCTCAAATGATCTGCCCGCCTTAACCTCTCCAAGTGCTGGGATTACAGGCTTGAGCCACCCCACTGTGCCCAGCTGAGCTCATACATACTCATTACTAAGCAAGAAATAATGAAAATAAATGAATTAAACATTGAATTAATGTAATTGGGAAAAGGACATCAAAATATCCCATGGAAAGCAGAGGAAGGGATGAAGTAAACAACACAAATGAAAGGATGAGAAAAACAACTAACTAAAGAATGAACGAGTCTGGACAAGTACAACTTACGCAATACTAGAAAATCTGAAGGTGTGGAGAAAGTACTTCTAATCTCAAAGCTGGGAACATAGGAGGTTCTGGCTCCAAACGAAACCAGAAAGAAAATCCTGGGGAAATTTGGTTTAGAAAAAAAAGTGTTCAAACAAAAATAGCTGAGGAATCATCCTCTCATTGCAGCGGCGAAAAGCTGAGTGTCGTGGTCATAGTAACAGGCCCACAAAACACCCATCAACTTTAGCTTTGCGAAAGGTTGTTGATTACAAATGAGTAACTGCCAGTCTGTGAAATCTCCTGGCAACTGTGCCTGGCGTAGTCATTTCACCATTCACAGGCATTTGTATGGATCTGTTCCTCACTGCCTACCTTGTTCCAACGGAAAAACACTGAGGTCAAATTCATTCAAATTCTAATTTAATGATCAAGTGTTTATACAGATTAGTTTGAAGCAAATAAATCCCAGATGAGTGCTTTGCACATAGTAGGCACTCAATAGGTCTTTGTTGATTAAATACTAAGAATTACTGTTTTGTCACTTCTGTTTGTTTGTTTTTGAGCTGGAGTCTCTCTCTGTCACCCAGGCTGGTGCAGTGGCGCAATCTTGGCTCACTGCAACCTCTGCCTCCTGGATTCAAGGGATTGTCCTGCTTCAGCCTCCCAAGTAACTGGGACTTCAGGCCTGAACCATCATGCCCAGCTAATTTTTGCATTTTTAGTAGAGGTTTCGCCAATTTGGCCAGACTGGTCTCAAACTCCTGACCTCAAATGATCCTCCTGCTTTGGCCTCCCAAAGTGCTGGGATTACAGGTATGAGCCACCATGCCCAGCCTTTGTCACATTGAAGACTGAAATGTTTAAGGGCTCTAGAATGTACAACTGAGGGGGAAATGATAGGCATGTGTCATGGGTTGAATTGTATTTCCCCAGGAGATATATTGAAGTCCTAACCTCCAGTACCTCAGACCATGACCTTACTTGCACACAGGGTCTTTGTAGACATAGTTAAGACAAGGTCATAGTGGAAGATGGTCAGCTCTTAATCCAATATGACCTGAAAACATAGGGGGAGAATGCCATGTGATGATGGAAGCAGATATTGGGCTTAAACAGCTGCAAGCCAAGGAACACCAAAGATTGCTGGGGACACTAGAAGCCAAGAGAAAGACACAAAGCTGATTCTCCCCTAGGATCCTTGGGGGAGAATAACCCTGCCCTCACCTTGACTATGAATTGTAGCCACTAGAACTGTGAGAGAATAACTTTCTATTGTTTCAAGCCCCCTAGTTTGTGGTAATTTGTTACTGTAGGTCTAGGGAACTAATACAGCTTGTTTCCAAGAAGTATGTATATGTGTTTGTATATTGCTTCACACTATGTGTTACCTAGATGAGAACAAAAGAATAGAAGGGTTCATGTTTGAGAAATAATTACTGGAATTGTAGTGATTGTAGTGCGACAAAGACAAGGAAGGTGCATCAGTTATCCACTACTATAAAAATCCACTCCAGGCCAGGCGTGGTGGCTCACACCTGTAATCCCACCACTTTGGGAGGCTAAGACAGGAGGATCACTAGAGTCCAGGAGTTTGAGACCAGCCTGGGCAACATAATGAAACCCCTTCTCTACAAAAAAAAAAAAAAAGATGAAGAACATTAGCCAGTGTGGTGGTGTGCACCTGTGGCCCCAACTATTTGGGAAGCTGAGGTGGGAGGATTGCTTGAGCCTGGAAGGTTGAGGCTGTAGTGAACTGTGATCACACCACTGTACTCCAGCCTGGGCAACAGAGCAAGACCCTGTCTCAATGAATAATAAATATTCTGGCCAGATGTGTTGACTCACACGTGTAATACCAGCACTTTGGGAAGCCAAGATGAGTGGATCACTTAAGGTCAGGAGTTTGAGACCAGCCTGGCCAACATGGTTAAACCCCCGACTCTACTAAAAATACAAAAATTAGCTGGGCGGGATGGCGTGTGCCTGTAGTCCCAGCTACTCGGGAGGCTGAGGCACGAGAATTGTTTGAACACTTGAACCAGGGAGGCAGAGGTTGCAGTGAGCCAAGATCATGCCATTGCACTCCAGCCTGGGTGACAGAGTGAGACTCTGTCTCAAAAATAAATAAATAAACAAACAAACAAAAATTAGCTGGTCGTGGTGGTGCACACCTGTAATCCCAACTAGTCAAGAGGCTGTGGCAGGAAAATCACTTGAACCCGAGAAACGGAGGTTGCAGTGAGCCTAGATCGCACCATTGCACTCCAGCCTGGGCAACAGAGTAATACTCTGTCTCCAAAATAAAAAATAAAATAAATAAATATCTGGGGGAAGAATGTTCTAGAGAGAAAAGAACAAACGCAAAGGTCCTGAGGGAGGAGTGTGCTGGAGTTTCCAAAGAAGCCATTTGCCTGGAACAGAGAGAGCAAGAAATGAAAGTTATTCAACAAGAAAGCTCAGGGAGGTAGTAAGGGTCCAGACCTTACACG
Organism: Mandrillus leucophaeus; assembly: GCF_000951045.1. Lineage (NCBI taxonomy): Eukaryota > Metazoa > Chordata > Mammalia > Primates > Cercopithecidae > Mandrillus > Mandrillus leucophaeus. The sequence continues at coordinate 2,994,491 of NW_012103465.1, forward strand.
GCCTAACAAACCACTGTGGCGAATGGTATTGTCCGAAGACAGCCACGACGCCCACTCCCAGTCCATAAGCTTATCTTTGACACTTCTCCAATCAAGAAGTGAGGTCCCTGTCCCCTCCACCTTTAACCGAATAGACTTCTGTGACTGTTTTGACCAACTGAGTATGGTGGAAGTGGTATTATGTGACTTCCAAGGCTAAGTCATAAAAGACAAAGCAGCTTCTGATTTGTTCACTAGGACACTCATTTTGGAAGCCCACAGCTGCCACATGGGGAATCTGACTGCCCCGAGGCCAAGAGGCTGTAAGGAAGTCCAGATTAACCCACATGGAGAAACCACTTAGGGACTTCCTGAGATGACATGGAGAGAGCAGTGCTTTATTCCCTGGGTGTCCCAACTCTAGCCATCTGACTGCACTTGCATGAGATACCTCAAGCCAAAACTATCCAGCTGAGCCCTTCCGAAGTTCCTGAGCCACAGAAGCCATGGGAGAAAATAAAGTGATCGTGGTGGTTTCAAGTAATAATGCAAGTGAGAGAGGATGATGACTTGGGCTTGCATGGTATAGGTGATGAGAATTAGTTGGATTCTGAATACAAATATTCATTTTCTAGAAATAATCTCAAACTTATAGAAAAGTTGCAAATACAGTACAAAGATTCTTTTTTTCTGAGCCATTTGAGATGCCCCATCATTCTTGAATATTTTCATATATGTTTCCTACAATGACATATTTGCATAACCACAATATAACTTTTAAAATAAAAAATCACATGACTAACATTTAATCAGATCTTATTCAATTTCCCCAAATGTTCCACTAATGTTCTTTATAACAGAAGTTATGAAATCATACAGTAAATTTTAGTTGTGTGATTTTCAAAATCACACATTGCATTCAGTTTCCATGTCTTTATTCTCTTTCAGTTCTCTTTCAAGCTAGAGTAATTCCTTAGTCTTTCCTTGACTTTTATGACCTTGACACTCTTTGTTCATTGTTTTTGTTTTTTTTTTTTAACTTCCCATACTATACCGACGTAATGACCTTCACACTCTTGAAGATTATAGGAAGGTTATGTTGTAGAACACCGTCTCTTTATCTGATGTTTTCTCATGATTATATTCAGCTTATTCATCTTTGGTAGAGAAAATTACAGAAGTAGTGCTGTGATTTTGTTATGTTCCATCAGATGGCATATGATTTTAATGTGTTGTATTATTGATGATGCTAACTTTGATCACCTAGTTAAGGTGGTGTCTGCAGGATCTCTCCACTGTAAAGTTACTCTTTTTCCATTTGTAATTAACAAGTATTCTAGGCCCGGCACAGTGGCTCACGCCTGTAATCCCAGCACTTTGGGGGACTGAGGAGGGAGGATTGCTTGAGCTCAGGAGTTTAAGACCAGCTGGGTAACAATTCAAAAAGATTAGCTGGGCATGGTGGCCCAGCCTATATTCTTAGCCTCTCAGGGAGTGGGTTGAGCGGGGTGCTGAGGTGGGAAGATCGCTTGAGCCCAGGAGGTTGAGGCTGCAGTGAGCTGTGATCGTACCACTGCATTACAGCCTGGGCAACGGAGTAAGACCCTGTCTTTAAAAAAAAAAAAAAAAAAAAAAAAAGTATTCTGTGAGAGGGTAGTTGAAGATCAGACTTTGTAAATACCTCGTCTTTCATCAAACTTTTAATTTACTCACTATCTTACATTTATTTATATGGTTTCCTATTTTATTAAACAGGTTGTAAGCCCTTGTCATTATTACTTATTTTGATGTTCAAATCATTGAAGATTTGGCTAATGGAATCTCCTTCATGTCAGCTAGCATCTGTGTCCTTTTGGCATGTCCCCATTACTCTTTGTGCACTTCTTTACTTTCTAGCATGAGAAGGTCCAGGTTCATCTTGTACTTCTAGACCCAGCAACACATTGAGATGGCCGAGATCAACCATTTTTCCAAGAATCCCTGGTTCCCTTTAGTGGAATATGGAATTTAGAAACTCAGGCCTGTGCATTCAGTGTGCTCATTACTATTAATGTGTTGCTGCTTTAAGGCCCTCTCAGAGAACAGAGCTAAGGAATATGTAAATATGTTTGTATTCATTTACACATACGTTTACATCTACATTTATTTCTATGTTTATCTATGTATTATTGAAGCCATGAGTTTACACTGATACGTTCAATTCTGATTTAACATTCTAGGATTCATTTTCATTTTTTCCCTTCCATCCTTCACTACAATCCTAGTCTGGTCTTCTCCTCATACATTGAAGCCACCAATTTTTATTTTATTTTATTTTATTTTTTTAGAGACAGAGTCTTACTCTGTCACCCAGGCTGGAGAGCAGTGGTGTGAGCATACCTCACTGCAGCCTCTACCTCCTGGGCTCACGTGATCCTCCTGCTTCAGCCTCCCAAGTAGCTGGAACTACAGGCACATGACATCACTCCCAAATAATATTTGTTTATTTATTTATTTATTTATTTATTTATTATTTTTAGTAGAGACAGGGTCTTGCTGTGTTGCCCGAGTTGGTCTCAAATACCTGGGCTCGAGGGATCCTCCCACCTCAGCTTCTCAAATATTGGGATTACAGGTGTGAATCGCTACATTCAGTCTTCTTTTATTCTTATCTACCTAACACACAGTCACACATTGCTTCTGGATTTTGAGTTAGTGTCTCTAACAGACTCTCATGTCCTTCATGTATCCATATTTATGATCAATCACCCTGTGCATACCCAACCTTCCATCACCACAGCCTACCCTTTCTCCATGCAGATGTCCTCCTCACCCTACTTGGGTTACAGAATTCCCTGCCGACCACTCATCAGCCCGATATGTGGACACTCTTATCTGGCTGGGGCTCTGACACTCTGCTGGACCAGACCACCCCCTCCACAGACATCCTTCTCACCCCTTCTGGGCTCTGATCACAGACCAGGCTGCTTATCGCTATGAGCATTCTACTCACCCTGTGCAGACTCCAAAACCCTGAGCCACACTGTAGTGCCCTCTATGTGGAGACATCTTCCTCACTCCAGTCAGACTCTGGTACTTGTGCCGGGCAGCTCTCCTCTGCAGATGCCTTCTTCTTGCATATATTTTACATGTAGACCATACAGGAGTCCCTGGTGGATTCGATGGATTAAAGTGAAGGAAAAAAAGAGATTTCTCCTGAGCTACTGGGAGAATAGAATTGTCATTAGCTGAGATTGGGAAGACTATAAGAAAGACAGGTTTGGGTGAAAATATTAGAGTTGTTTTGGAATAAGTCAACTTCAAGATGCCTGCTGGACATCCAGGCAGAGAAAATAAGGAAGCAGGCAGATGTATAAATTTTGATCACAGGGTAGAGGTCCAGGCTGGAGATATAAATTTGAGAGTTGTCAATATGTTTAAATTTATGAGATGGTACAAGCTCACTAGGGAGCAACTTTAGATAGAGAGGAGAAGTCTGAAATCTGAGTTCTGAGGTTCTCCAACATTTTGAGGTTGGAAGATATGGAAGAAACATTGAAAAAGCTTGAAAGAGAGGGAGAGGCCAATTAAGAAGAAAATTGGGTGAGTATGATGTCATGGAAGTCAATTGAAAGTGTTTCAAGAAGAATATGATTAAATGAGTCAAATTCTGCTGATAGGTAGGACTAAGAACTGATTGAAAATTACTTCTAGGCTGGGCACAGTGGCTCATGCCTGTAACCCCAGTACTTTGGGAGGCCGAGGTGGGCAGATCACGAGGTCAGGAGTTTGAGACCAGCCTGGCCAGTATGGTGAAACTCCGTCTCCACTAAAAATACAAAAAATTAGCCAGGCATGGTGGTGCCTGCCTGTAGTCCCAGCTACTTGGGAGGCTGAGGCAGGAGAATCACTTGAACCCAGCAGACGGAGGTTGCAGTGAGCCAAGATCATGCCACTGTATTCCAATCTGGGTGACAGAACGAGACTCCACCTCAAAAAAAAAAAAAGAAAATTACTTCTAGTTGTCAAAAAACCCCTTATGAAATAAATTACATTTCATTTACAATTTATAGATTTAAAAAATGAGGATAATTTTGCCACAAATTCCATAACTATTCAGCAGCTAAATTAGTGATTTCAAAATGTACTGGATGCATACAGGAAATGCTTTCTCTGAGGAGAAACTTCTGGGAGTAGAATTCAAATTATCCAGACAAGGGTGTTAGAGAAAAAAGATAAGGTCTAGACAAAAGTCAAGGAACAGAACAGAGAAGGTCGAACTCAGATACTACAATGTCATATCTGTTAACACTTTGTAAAAGAAACAGAAGAGGGAGCCTTAGAGCTAAGACAATTGTATTAGGACGTTCACTTGGAAGGATAAATAAGAATATCTGAGAAAGCCCTAAGAAAGACGGACAATGAGGAAGCCTGTACAATAAGAAGATAATATTGACACATATCTTAGTCTATTCTGTGCTGCTATAACAAAAGAGACTGGATACTTTATAATGAAAAAGAAACATATTGGCTCACAGTTCTGGAGGCCGAGAAGTCCAAGATCCAAGTGCTAGCATCTGGTGGGAGCGAGAGAGAAAGAGACCATGCCCGAAAGCCCCTTCATTAAGGCACTAAACCCACTCAGGAGGGTGGAGCCCCATGGCCCAAATACTTCCCAAAGATCCCACCTCCCAACACTGTCTCAATGGCATAAATTTCAACATAAATTTTGATGGGGATAAATGTTCAAACCCATGGCAGCACATGAATAAAACAGAATAGAAAAGCCAAAAAATTTTTTTTTTTTTTTTTTTTTTTTGAGACGGAGTCTCGCTCTGTCGCCCAGGCTGGAGTGCAGTGGCCGGATCTTCCGCCTCCCAGGTTCACGCCATTCTCCTGCCTCAGCCACCCGAGTAGCTGGGACTACAGGCGCCCGCCACCTCACCCGGCTAGTTTTTTGTAGTTTTAGTAGAGACGGGGTTTCACTGTGTTCACCAGGATGGTCTCGATCTCCTGACCTTGTGATCCACCCGTCTCGGCCTCCCAAAGTGCTGGGATTACAGGCTTGAGCCACTGCACCTGGCCTCCAAAAATTTTTTAAAAATAAGAAAACCAAAAAATAAACTTAATGGCATCTGGAAGTCTAATAAGTGGTAAAGATGCCATCTCAAATCAACAGAGAAAAAGACCTTCTTAATAAATAGTCCTAGATAAATGGGTAGCCAGTGGAAGAAGATACAATCTGTCTTAGTCTGTTTTCTGTTGCTATAACAGAATACCTCAGACTGGGTAATTTATAAAGAAAATAAGTTTATTTAGCTTATGATTCTGGGGGCCAGGAAGTCTAAGAGCAGGGTGCCGGCATCTGGTAAGGGCCTTCCTACTACATCATAATATGACAGAGGGCATCACATGGCAAGAGAGGAAGAGCATGTCAACCTCTCAGGTCTCTCTTCTTCTTATAAAGCCACCAGTCCCATTATGGAGGCCCTACCCTGATTACTTTATCTAATCCTAATTACCTCCCAAAAGCCCCACATGCAAATGCCACCAATCTATAAATTTGGGAGTTACATTTCCAACACATGAAATTAGAAGGGCATGTTCAAACCGGAGCACCACCATATCTGTTTTTCCACTGTAAGATAAATTCCAATGGATCAAATATCTAATTTTTTGAAAGAAGTAAAGCTATATAAATGCTAGAAGAAAATATGATGAAATTTTTCTATAATCAAGAAATTGGGAAAACTTTTCTAACTCTTAATTCAATATCCAGATGCAATAAAGGAAAAGACCAAAATTTGAAGTATACAAAACAACATTTTCACATAGCAAAAGACATCATAAGCAAAATGAAAAGATAAATGACAAACCGGGATATGATTTCCAATGTATGTCATAGGCAATGAGTGAATGTCCAGTGATGTGTTCTTCCCAGGGGTGGGGGTCAGGAGGGTGTTATCGCATTTGCCAATTTCCATGGAGTAAATACTTCCACCATAGCCAATGATAACTTGCCAATGTAACATCAGCTGCACTAATGCTACATCAGCGGCACTGCAAAATTCCTAAAAATTTAACAGTCAGCACTTGCAAGCTGGCACTAGCCAGCTTCAGCACACTGCTGCAAATATTCCTAATATATGATGGGCTTCTAAAGATGGAGAAGGGAAGGAAACCCATCCTATGGAAGATAGGCAAGAGATCCAAACACTTCGCAGTTCACACACATACGCACAAAATGAAAATAAAGGACCTTTAAATATATGAAAAGATGTCAAATCTTACTACCCGTAAAATAAATGCAAATTAAAACTAAAATGAGATACCATTTTTCAAGTATCAGATTGGGAAAAATCTCAAAGGTCGACAATATAATGTGTTTACAAGGCGGTGAGGAAGGAGGCACTCATATTTTGCTGGTGGGAATGCAAAAAATGGTACCATCTATAAGGAGGGTGTCAGCCTTAAGAATGAAACTGAGGTAAAATTAGTATAAATCAAAAGTTTATTTGGGCCAAATTCGAGTACTTTAATCTGGGAAATACATGTTCAAGTTGCCCTGAAATATATGCTCCAATTAGCAGAAGTTACAAGTGGGTTTCCAAAGGCAAAAACGGGGTGGTTCCTAAATTGAACATGAACTATTGGTTGGCTATACATTGTTTTTTATATCACTAATGCCAAGAACATGAATATAATGGGTGAGGGTCACATAGTGCAATTTATGATAGAATTTTAGGTAATTTATCAGCTAGTCTGGAAACTACAAGGAAGGAAAGAAAAAGCTAAATGCCTTTAAGCAGGCCGGGTGCAGTGGCTCGTGCCTGTAATCCCAGTACTTGGGGAGGCTGAGGCAGATGGATCACTTGAAGGCAGGAGTTTGGGACTAGCCCGGCCAACAAGGTGAAACCCCATCTCTACTAAAAAATACAAAAATTAACCAGGTGTGGTGGTGTGCACCTGTAATTCCAGCTACTTGAGAGTGTGAGGCACAAGAATTGCTTAAACCCAGAAAGCAAAGGTTACAGTGAGCTGAGATAGTGTCACTGCACTCCAGTCTGGGTGACAGAGCAAGACTCCGTATCTAAAAGAAAGAGAGAGAGAGAAAGAGAAAGAAAGAAAGAAAGAGAAAGAAAGAAAGAAAGAAAGAAAGAGAGAGAGAGAGAGAGAGAGAAAGAAAAGAGAGAGAAAGAGAAAGAAAAGAAAAGAGAGAGAAAGAAAGAAAGAGAAAAATAAATTGCCTTTAAGCAGCTGCCCTGGTGAGGGAGAGGATGACACCTGGGAAGGGGGCAGGCCTGTGATTGAAGACTCATTCTTTTTTTTTTATTTTTCTTTTGAAGACAGTGTCTCACTGTGTCACCCAGGCTGGAGTGCACAGGTGCGATCTTGGCTCACTGTAACCTCCGCCGCCCGGGTTCAAGTGATTCTCCTACCTCAGCCTCCAGAGTAGCTGGGATACAGGCACCTGCCACCACACCCGGCTAATTTTTGTATTTTTAGTGAAGACAGAAGTTTCACCATGTTGGCCAGGCTAGTCTTGAACTCCTGACCTCAGGTGATCCACGTGCCTTGGCCTCCCAAAGTGCTGAGATTACAGGCATGAGCCACCATGCCCAGCCTGGTGCAATGGCGCGATCTCGGCTCACTGCAACCTCCGCCTCCTGGCCTAATAAATTTTGCATACCTCACATTCTTCAGACTGCTCTGAGCTACTTTTCTTTCTCAAGGGAAATTTGGCAATATCTAGCAAAATTTTATATACCATTTGTCAATTGATCCATCTATCTCAAAAATACAAAAAGACATATACAGAAAGTTATTCAGTAAGCACTACTTTTAATAGTAAGAGACCAGAAACATCCCCAAAGTTCATTCAGCACAGAATGATTGAATAAACTAAGATTTACTAACATAGTAAAATATTATGCATTTGTAGAACCCATAAGAAGTATCTCTGTGGCATGATAGCCACTGAAAAAAGTAGGGTGGCAAAAAATGAAGGTAATATCCTACCATTTAACTAAAGAGAGAAGAGGATATGAATATATCCTTATATTCACATTTTTTAAAACAGAAGAACAAGCTAGGCAACGTGGCTCATACCTATAATTCCAGCATTCTGGGAGGCTGAGGTAGGTGGATCACCTGAGCTCACGAGTTGGAGACCAGCCTGGGCAGCATGGTGAAACCCCATCTCTACCAAAAATACAAAAATTAGCCGGGCATGATGGTGTTCATCTTTAGTCCCAGCTACTCAGGAGGGCGAAGTGGGAGGATGGTTTGAGCCCAGGAGGCAGAGAAATAGAAAAATAAAATGAAAATGAACAGCAAAAAACCCTGATTACCAGGCCGGGCACAGTGGCTCACGCCTGTAATCCCAGCACTTTGGGAGGCTGAGGCAGGCGGATCACCTGAGATTGAGAGTTTGAGACCAGCTTGACCAACGTGGAGAAACCCCATCTCTACTAAAAATACAAAAGTAGCCAGGCATGGTGGTGCATGCCTGTAATCCCAGCTACTCAGGAGGCTAAGGCAGGAGAATCGCCTGAACCCAGGAGGTAGAGGTAGCAGTGAACCGAGATCGCACCATTGCACTCCAACCTGGGCAACAAGAGCAAAACTCCATCTCAAAAAACCAAAAACAAACAAACAAACAAAAACCCTGATTACCTCTAGGAGGAGAAGGGAATAGAGCTGAGGCACAGGGATGGAGGCCATGTGTCTCTGAAGATTTCACTTTGTTAATTGCGCAACAAGGTTTCCTCCCTCCTTCCCTTCCCTTTCCTTCCTTCCTTCCTTCCTTCCTTCCTTCCTTCCTTCCTTCCTTCCTTCCTCTCTCTCTCTTCCTTGCCTGCTTTCATCTCTTTCTCTTTTTCTTTTTCTCTTTCTCTTTCTTTCCCTTCCTCCCTCCCTCCGTTCCTTTCTTTT
>NW_012103465.1:3003432-3003972 GCF_000951045.1 Mandrillus leucophaeus
ACACCTGTAATCCCAGCTACTCGGGAGGATGAGGAAGGAGAATCACTTGAACTCAGGAGGTGGAGGCCTGGGCAACAAGAGTGAAACGCAAAAAAAAAAAAAAAAAAAAAAATGCATCTGGCCTAAATATCTCAGCTGGAGTCTCCTGCAGGAAAGGACCCACTGTGACTAATGGAGCCCCGAAGTGGGGATAGAAGGTAGTGGTTGAGAATTCTAAGTTGCTGTGAAGATGCCAGGCCCAGTTGGAGATCAAATTGAGGGGAGGGTGACACAAATAGAACCAGGAGGAAAGTCATAAAACGACGGACAGGGAGGGGACCTGAAATAGGAGTTCGGACCCTACTGAGGTCCCCACTGAGTCTCGGACCCCACCCTGGATGAAGGCTGCCTCCAGCGTGTGTTGCAGTTCCTGAGTTGCACAGAAGAGGGCGCCATTCCTGTATTATTTTTCCCAACCTAAATCCGGTAATACAGCTCTTAGTTGTACCTATCTTAAAATCTTTCTGCAGTGTTTTGTTTGGTTTTTTTTTTTTTTTTTTT
>NW_012103465.1:3005212-3009450 GCF_000951045.1 Mandrillus leucophaeus
TTTTGAGAAAGGGTCTCGTTCTGTCACCCAGGCTGGAGTACAGTAGTGCAATCTTGGCTCACTACAGTCTCCACTTCCTGGGCTCAAGTGATCCTCCCACCTCAGCCTCCTGAGTAGCTGGGATTATAGGCACGCACCACCATGCCTGGCTAATTTTTGTATATTTTGTAGAGAAGGAGTCTCACTATGTTGCCTAGGCTAGTCCCAAACTCCTGAGGTCAAGCAATCCACCCCCTTTGGCTTCCCAAAGTGCTGGGATTACAGGTATGAGCCACCTCGTCCGGCCCATTTTCTAAAACATTTTAAAAAGCAACTCCTGAAAGTCAAAGACAAAATAAAACAAATGAACCTGGTTGTGTAATGACTGGTTCTATTTTTATAAATTGTGACTGCTCTCTGATTAGCTCATAGAAATCTAAGTACAGGTAGTGGCTTCCTTTGGAATGGAGGTAACTCATGTTCTGAAGTTTTTTCTCTTGGAATTTTCTACAAATCTCACATATCTATTTTTGGCATTCCTGACATGTCAAATACCGTAACGTTGGCCATACAGCATACTTCCTTGGTTAGTTTCTCTTAGCCTGAGGCATTGCTTGTCCTCTGATATAAAACATCCCCCACCGTAGCACTGACTTCCCTCCAGAAATGAGACATCACTTTATCCTAATAATGTCCCTTTAATTCTGAGGCTGTGGTCCATCCAGGGCATTTCTATCCCAGATCCCAGGTATAATGTGTTAACAGAAAAAAACAAGCTGTAAAAGATTTTAAAGAGGTTTAATCTGAGCCAATATGTGTGACCATGGCCCCTAGAAATACAGTCTCAAAGCAGTCCTGAGGAAGTGAGCCCAAGGTAGTCAGTTATAGTTTGGTTTTAGACATTTCAAGGAGACAGGGGTTATAGGCAAAGACAAACCAATACATGGAAGATACATATTGGTTTGGCCAGAAAAGGTGAGATATCTTGAAGCAGGAGCTTACAGGTCGTAGGCGGACTCAGATATTCTTTAATTTGCAATTGGGCTGGGCACAGTGGCTCATGCCTATAATCCCAGCACTTTGGGAGGCCAAAGCAGGAGGATGGCTTGAGCCCAGGAGTTTAAGACCAGCCTGGGCAATCTAGTGAGACTTCATCTCTACAAAAAATTAAAAAATTAGATTAGTGTGGTGACATGTGCCTGTAGTCCCAGCTACTCGGGAGGCTGAAATGGGAGGATCACTTGAGCCTAGGAGGTCAAGGCTGCAGTGATCACACCACTGCACTGTAGTCTAGGTAATGAAATGACCCCTGTCTCAAAAAAAAGAAAAAAGAAAAAAGAAAGAAAAAGAAAAAGAAAAATCGGAATTGGTTGAAGGAGTAAAGGTTTGTCTAAAAATTTGAAGTCCACAGAAAGGAACATTTAAGTCAAGATAAGAAAGTCTAGGTCAGAGTGACCTGCAGGGGTTTGTGACTTAACGTCGGGCATAGCCTCAGGTCTTGTTTATAATTTGGTATCTTATTCTCACAGAGTCCCTCTTGTTAAGTCTCATGATCTCTATTTTAACACAAATGCTGAGCATTTGTTTTGTCTAAACTGCAAAAGCAAGGGAGTATAATGAGGCATGCCTGACCTCCCACCCTGTCATGGCCAGGGACTCAGTTTTTCAGATTTCCCTTGGCCAAGAAAGGGTCCAATCCATCAGTTGGGGAGCTTAGGATTTTATTTTTAGTTTACAAAGGTAATCATTTACTCCCATGAGGGTAATCATCCTCCTTGAAATTCAAGGGTTTCCTGGATCACAGGATCTGCAGTTACACACAGCTGAGTTTGGCTTTCACAGGCTGAGTGACCTTGAGCAAAATAATTAACCTATTTTAACTTCACCAGCCTATCTTTATGAAACAGGGGAATGATAATACCTACTCTATGGGGTTGTTGCAAGATTTAAATAAGATTATATACGTGTCAAAGGACAAAATTACAGCAAATTTAAAGATCGTAGCTGGTTTTATTTGTGATTCTAGAGTTGGACAACACTTCTTTCTATAAAATAGAATAAGTGTTCCCAGGAGCTGAGAAGGGGCTGGCTTACAGACAGGGTAAGGTGAAGAAAGCAGTGGCAAAGAACGGTGTGTACCAGGCATTGCAAAGCTGCTTTCCTGTGGGGTGGAGATAGAACAATAGAAAAAGAACTGATTAGTTAACATCAGGTTACTGCAGGCTACTTCTTTTAGGTAGGAATTAAAACAGAAGGCACTTCATTATCCTGCCAATTGAAGACTGGCCTATTTGGAAAATCAGCTGTTATCTCTTCGGATTTCTAGGAAAGTCAGATAACAACTTAGTTTGGGTTTGGTGACATGGATGTGGAACTTCAGCATTTGGTTTTTAGTCTGGTCTGCTGGGGCCTAGTGCAGAAACAGTCTAAAACAATGACCTCTTATGTTTTTTATTTAGCATGTGTAAAATGCTAGGTACATATTGGTTGCTCCCTCTCTTTTTTTTGCTCTGCTTATCTTGTCTTCTCTGCTTTCTTCCCACCTTCTTTTCAATGTAGTAACAAGTGTTATTTAAAAAAAAAAGCAAAGGATAATGTAAATCTGCAGACAATTTTTAAAAATATGAGTATCTCTTTTCAGTCAATATTTGCAACTTCCACCTCATTAAATATTCTCTCACAGCAGAATAAGGTGGCAAAGAAATGAAGTGCAAATTAGCCTAAGGTAACTGAGTCCTCATCCTGGTTTCATCACTAATTAGCTCTACGGACCTAGGCAAGCACTTGACCTTTCTGATCCACGCTTTTCTCAACAGCACAATGAAGATCATGCCTGTCGCAGAGGGGCAGCGAGGTTCCTGTTGCTGGCATGCCCTATCATTATGTAAGTAGAGGGCCTGTCTACAAATAATCTCTTCAGGCAAATTGCGTAATTTGACATTGAAGTTATCCTTCTCTTTACCTCTCTCCCCCATCTTCGGCTCCAGGTTTTAAAGACTGCTATTAAAAGACAAATACGTTAGCACATTAAGATATTATCACCTAGCAATAACTTTTTAAAAGTTAATTGATCAAATTAGTCATAGCAGACAGCAGAGTCACTGTGCTTTGGGCACAGGGAGGTTGGGATTTGGATGGGATTGTAAAGGAATCCGGAATACTTTGGCTCTCGGCTCATGATGCTCTCAAAGAAAACTCCTGTATAGAAAATGGGGGAAGGAGCCTCCAGACAAACCCTGCCCTCTCTGCAGTTTTGCTTCGGGCTTGTAATTCACTTTTCCTGAGAATGTCACGGAATCTGTGGATAAGCAGGTGAAAAACCACTCTTATCAAGTGTGGAGGGAAAAGAAAAGGTTTTGTTTGTTTGTTTGTTTTGAGACAGTCTTGCTCTGTCACCCACGTCAGTGCAAACACGGCTCACTGCAGCCTCAACCCCCTGGGCTCAAGTGATTGATTGTCTCATCTCAGTCTCTCCAGTACCTGGGACCACAGGTGCATGATGCCACACCCAGTTAATTTCTAATTTTGTAGCAGTGGGGTCTTGACGTGTTGCCCAGGCTGGTCTCGAACTCCTGAGTTCAAACAGTCTGCCTGCCTTGGGCTCCCAAAGCGTTGGGATTACAGGCGAGAGCCACTGAAAAAAGATACATTTTTTATCAGAGAAATCTGAACCCCTTTACATTATCAGACCCAGAGAGGCATTGGAATGTAACTGTAGTCGCATCTCACTCCTTCTCGAGCTAAATAATGATCTCTTGAAGTCTCTTGCTATGCAGACTCTAAACTAACTGATGCCAATTAGCCATAAAATGCCATACACCCTACAGTTCAACAAAGTCTAGCCAATCACAAACCACTGTTATTTCTGTAAACCAATGAGAATTACTAATGATCAACTTTGTAAGCGCCCCGTCTCCTGATTCGTCTTATATTCTTTAAAAATTTGAGGCTCTCTTTTTTTTTCTTGGGTGCACTCCCCAAGGCAACTTGAAAGTGTGTCCCAGGCTGCAGTTCTCAACCTTGACCCCAATAAACTCGCTATAGTAATTTTGCCTCAGCTTCTTCCTTTCAGGTCGACACAAGCATTAATTGGCAAGAAGAAAGAAAGAGAGAGAGAGAGAGAGAGAAAGAAAGAAAAGTGACTCTGTTAGAAGCTAGACTGGGTGCAGTGGCTCACGCCTGTAATCCCAGCACTTTGGGAGGCCGAGGCAGGTGGATCACCTGAGGTCAGGAGTTCGAGACCAGCCTGGCCAACATGG
>NW_012103465.1:3010035-3023423 GCF_000951045.1 Mandrillus leucophaeus
TTTTTTTTTTTTTTTTGAGGCGGAATCTCACTCTGTCACCCAGGCTGGAGTGCAGTGGCACGATCTGGGCTCACTGCCTTAGCCTCCCAAGTAGATGGGATTACAGGTGCCTGCCACCACGCTCGGCTAATTTTTGCGTTTTTAGTAGGGACGGGGTTTCAACATGTTGGCCAGGCTGGTCTTGAACTCCTGACCTCAGGTGATCCACTCACCACCGCCTCCCAAAGTGCTGAGATTACAGGCGTGAGCCACTGCGCCCGACACATTTTACAGTTTTGAGAGCACTATCTCATTTCATCCTTGGACCAACCAAGCAATGATTAGGGGTAGGCCCTGTTATCCCTGTTCTACAGATAGAAAACTGAGAGACAGCCAGCTTAAGCGACAGTGTCAGACAATTTGGTAATTCGTTTGGTTCCTGACCAGTGCTTTTCCCACTCTGCTGTCTAGCATAAAACAGGGTTGTCAAGGACAACTGGGAAATGAACACAGACCCCAGAACTCCCTGACAAAATGAAAGAAGACACACTCCCTTATCCACTCCATACGATAGATGGCCTTGGGTACGCTGCTGCTCTCGGGAGGTTTGGAGATCAAACTGAGTCTGCTCCTAGGTTCCAAACGCAATTAAATTTAGCTTTGTTGGGTCATTCTGTGGTCAGGCTGTAAGTTCAGCTTGGTAAAGGGGAAGGAAGGGAATAAGCAGAAGCTGTGGGTTGGGCACCTGTCCTTTTGCCTGCTCAGTGCCTCTCTTCTTGTGGTTGTAAAGACACCCATGTAAGCCCTCGTGGCTACAAGCTGGGAAAACTATAAAATGATTGCCTTTTCAAAAATTTTTAATTGACAAATAAAAATTGTATATATTTATGGTGTCCCACATGATATTTGATATACATCTACATTGTGGAATGGCTAAATCAATCTAATTAACATATACATTACCTCACATTTCTTTTTTGTGTGGTGAGAACACTTAAAATCCACTCTTAGCAATGTTCTAGTATACAATACATTGTTACTAACTACAGTCTCCTCTCTTGAACTTCTTCCTCCTGTGACATGAGCCACTATGCCTGGCCTCCTCTTTCCCTTTGTTTCTCTTGTTTTTTTCTTTTTTTGAGACAGGGTCTCGCCGTGTCACCCAGGCTGGAGTGCAGTGGTGCGATCTCAGCTCCCTGCAACCTCCACCTCCCAGGTTAAGCGATTCTCCTGCCTCAGCCTCCCAAGTAGCTGGGATTAGGGGTAAGCCACCGTGCCCAGCCTCCCTTTTGTGTCTCTTTTACTTTTCCTTGACCCCCTGCCTCCAACCCTGTCCTTCCCTTAGAAAATGACATCTGATCACCCAAGCTGGATGTCCTGCACCCTCAGCAGTGCTGCCAAGAGAGATCTTCCTAAAATGCAGATCTGCTCAAGTCATTCGCCTGCTTAAAAGTTTCTGTATTCCCTGGATCTGTGGGGAGAAAGATAGCTTGGCATTCCAGGCCTTTTGTTTTCTCTCTTTTTTTTTTTTTTTTGTTGAGACGGAGTCTTGCTCTGTCTCCCAGGCTGGAGCACAGTGGTGCAATCTTGGCTCACTGCAACCTCCGCCTCCCGGATTCAAGCAATTCTCCTGCCTCAGCCTCCTGAGTAGCTGGGATTACAGGTGCCCACCACCACACCTGGCTAATTTTTGTATTTCTAGTAGAGACAGGATTTCGCCATATGGGACAGGCTGGTCTTGAAACTCCTGACCTCAAGGTAATCCTCCTGCGTTGGCCTCCCAAAGTGTTGGGATAACAGATGTGAGCCACTGTCCCCAGCCCCAGGCCCTTCATTTTCTGACACTCTGCGACATTCTCCTTCCTTCCAGCCTCCTGCACTGCTCACAAGGCCCATGGAGTTTCATGCCCTCTTACCTTCCATAGTTTATGCCCTATGTCTGATTCTCCTGCTCCCCTTCTTCATCTCACCAACTTTTATTCATCTAGAGTCTCGCCTTCTGGGAAGCTTGCTCTATTCTTTTCCTTAATCTGATTAGGCATCCCTTCTCTGTGTCCCTAGCGGACCCTGTTCGTACTTTGTGGCATTTGCCAAATTACATTGCAATAACAATTCCAGACTGCAAATTCCAGTCTACTTCTCCATCTTTAGTTCCTTTCAACATGTGATTTGTGAACTCCTTGTTTCAGAATCACTTGGGGAGTTTAAACACAAGCTCCTGGGACATACCCCAGACCCACCACCTCCGAATCTTTGCAGGGCAGAGCCTAGGAGTCTGCATTTTAAAACTTTCTCAGTCAGGGCAATGGCTCATGCCTGCAATCCCAGCACTTTGGGAGGCTAATATGGGCAGATTGTTGAGCCCAGTGGTTCAACATCAATATGGGCAACATGACGAAACCCTGTCTCTACATAACAAAAATTAGGCGTGGTGGCTCCCGCCTGTGGTCCCAGCTACCTGGGAGGCTGAGGCAGGAGGATTACCTGAGCCCACGAGGTCAAGGCTGCAGTGAACCAAGATTGCACCACTGCACTCCAACCTGAACAAGGTCAAGTTTAAGAACTACCACACTAGACATGAAGTGGCTATATTTTCTTAGACCTTTAGCATCTACCATAAGCACACAGAGAATGGATTCTGAATGAAAGAGTCTAGAGCTTGAAAGGGAACTGAAATTTAAAAACAAAAAGTGTGAAATGATGACTGGGCGCGATGGCTCATGCTTGTAATCTCAGCACTTTGGGAGGCTGAGGCGGGCGGATCACGAGGTCAGGAAATCGAGACCACCCTGGCTAACACGGTGAAACTCCGTCGCTACTAAAAATACAAAAAATTAGCCGGGCGTGGGGGCACGCGCCTGTAATCCCAGATACTCAGGAGGCTGAGGCAGGAGAATCGCTTGAATCTGGGAGGCGGTGGTTGCAGCGAGCCGAGATCGGGCCACTGCACTCCAGCCTGGGAGACAGAGGGAAACTCCGTCTCAAAAAAAAAAAAAAAAAAAAACCGTGAAATGAGCAGCATAACGTTGGAATGTAAGGTGAATATTTCCTGCTAAGATTCCAGTTGCCATCAGGCGGCGCTGTGTCAACACAAATGCTTTTACCTGAAGGGAGGAGGAAGAAGTTTGGTTGTTTTACTGGAATTCAAGCCTCAAATACTGCATAATTGAATTTATTTTTTCTTACTCAGTTTGTCTGCAATTGTCCCACTTGTGTGAATACATTAATTTTTTTTTTTTCTTTTTCACCTAGCCCAGAACAAAGCTGAGTAAATTGATTTATTAAGGTATGAAGCCTTAGACAAGAAAAGCCGTGGTAGGGGGCTGGTGGCAGCAGAGAGCTGGGCAGGTAATGAAGGAGAGGAGAAGGAAATTAGCAATGACCCTTATTTCCATCTTCAGTGAGGAAAAGCTGCTCCCTGCCAGCACTGCCTGTTGTGAAATTACCCAAGCATTCAAATGAATATGTCATTTCAGTGAGAGGGTGGAGCCATCCTGTAATTTCTGTTAGTCATCCAGTTTCCTTTACAGGTTGTTAAGTGCCTCATGAGTAACCTTTGAATGTCGTTTCTCTAACAAACCAGTCTGAAAGCCTGAATCTTTCTTCTGGGCTGAGTACTTTATTCTTCTGAGGTGTGGGAAGTGAGGCACAGCAAAGGCCTGGGGCCCTGCACACAACTCCTTCTCCTCCTCCTCCCTCCCCCTCCCTACAGGGCATCCCTGTGCACAGAACTGATAGAGCTGGCCTGGCCACTGGGCAGACTATCAGGCCAGGCCAGAACTGGAGGCTGAGTCGGTTTCCTCCTGGCAGGACAGAGCTTTCAGCCAGAGACCTTCTAGGAGGGAGGCAGGGGGAGGGTTTGCAGCCTTCCCAACTCTGGGTAAACAGAGAAGTGTGGTGGACAGGAAAAAGGACCTGTACTCCCAGCATAGGCCCAATCTCACTGAAGAGGCGCTCTTTAAAGGCATCACACAATTTAAGAACAATGCATAGTCGAAATAACTATTAATTTCTGAATGACCAAGTATAAGTGAAATGGAAGTGCTTAAAAGTAATGAGAGAGAAGTTACAGTTCCTCTTTTCCTTCCTTGAAAACTCAAGTACAAAAGTCATCAGGGGCGGGGTCAAGCAAGATAGGCAGCTATGAGTAGGGTGGAGGTGAGCTCTGGTGGCCAGAACCTGACCAGGATCAGAAAGCATACATTCAGGGGCAAGTCCAGGCCAGGGTGTCAGAGCCCAAGTGCAGTGAGGGGTGCCCCAGCAGAGAGGCAGTCTGCCACGGGATGTTGGAGTCCCGGTGGGGAGAGAAAGGTATCTCCAAGGATGTGTATGTAAATATATAATATTAAGGATAATGGGAGCAAAGTTTCTCGCTCTTGGAGAAGAGAGTTAACAAATCATTCTTGTAATCCCACCACATTAAGAGGCTGAGGTGGAAGGACTGTTTGAGACCAGGAGTTTCAGACCAGCCTGGTCAACATAGTGAGATCCCATCTCTACAGAAACGAAAAAAAGTTAGCCAGGTGTGGTGGCATGCACCTGTATGCCATCTTAAGGAAAGAGGCTGAGGTGTGAGGATCACTTGAGCCCAGGAGATTGAGGCTGCACTACAGCCTGGGTAACTGAGCAACAGCCCATCTCAAAAAAATAAACTATGGACAGAAAACTCGAATGAAATCTGTGTTGGGTTGGAATGAGAAGTATTGGTATGAAGTCATGGTTTTCAATAAACAAACTAATAAGATCTATATTTTATTACATATGTAGAGAAATATAAGTGTAAATGCATGTATGATTGTGTGTATGTGTATAATGTGTATACATACACCCTTATATTCCCTACTTCTGTGCCCTGAGAGGGCCTGAGGTCAATGATGCCCAATACTGGTTTCTACTTATTTTATTTTTTAAAAATAGAGATTGAGTCAGGCTGGGCATGGTGGCTCACGTCTGTAATCCCAGCACTTTGGGAAGCCAAGGTGGGCAGATCACGAGGTCAGGAGTTTGAGACCAGCCTGGCTAACATGGTGAAACCCAGTCTCTACTAAAAATACAAAAAATTAGCCGGGAGTGCTGGTGCATGCCTGTAATCCTAGCTACTCAGGAGGCTGAAGCAGGAGAATCACTTGAACCCAGGAGGTGGAGGTTGCAGTGAGTGGAGATCATGCCATTGCACTCCAGCCTGGGCTACAAAGCAAGACTCCGTCTCAAAAAAAAAAAAAAAAAAGAGATGGAGTCTTGCTATGTTGGCCAAGTTGGTCTTGAACTCCTGGCCTCAAGCGATCCTCCATCTCAGACTCCCAAAGTGCTAGGATTACAGGCATAAGCCACTGTGCCTGGCCCCAATTCTGGTTTCTGTTTCTATTTTGTTTGTTCGTTTGTTTGCTTTTTGAGAAGGAGTCTTACTTTGTCTCCAGGCTGGAGTGCAGTGGCGCGATCTCGGCTCACTGCAAGCTCCGCCTCCCAGATTCAAGCGATTCTCCTGCCTTAGCCTCCTGAGTAGCTGGGACTACAGGCACGCACCACCACGCCCAGCTAATTTTTGTATTTGAAGTAAATACGGGGTTTCATCCTGTTGGCCAGGATGGTCTTGATCCCTTGACCTCGTGATCTGCCCACCTTGGCCTCCCAAAGTGCTGGGATTACAGGCATGAGCCACCGTGCCCAGTCAGGGTTTCTGCTTTTTGGGTGTGTGGGCTTTTTTTTTTTTTTTTGCGACAGAGTCTCACTCTCCTGCCTCAGCCTCCCGAGTAGCTGGGATTACAAGTGCCCACCACCATGCCTGGCTAATTTTTGTATTTTTAGTAGAGACAGTGTTTCACCACGTTGGCCAGGCTGGTCTCGAACTCCTGACCTCAGGTATTCCACCCACCTCCGCTTCCCAAAGTGCTGGGATTACAGGCATGAACCACCATGCCTGGCCCCAGTCCTGCTTTCTAAATATCATTCTTCACTTACAGGAACCAAGACCCCTTAAGAGAACTGGTTGATTCTAGGAGTTAATAAATGAAAAGTAAAAGATGAGTCTGGGATAGCTTCTGGTGTCAGAAAGTAAGAAAGTGCTCAAAGAAGGACACTGAAACCAGCCTGAAATTTCCTGCTGGCCAAATCTGAGACAATCTGAACATCAAACTTAATAATGATAGTAATATAACCCATTGATAGTAATATACCCATTGAATAATTTATAGTTCATGAGTCCCTATTAATATAAAGTGATATAAAGATTAATTTTGAAGAGGAATGGAAAATTTACATATTCTCAAAGTTCTTCCTTACAAAACATCTATTTGTTACAAAGGATAAAAGAGTAACTTTACAGCCAAGAAGCACAGTAGATGCCACCTTAATGAAATGATCAAAGTTAATGTCATTAGTGATAGGATATATTGAAGTGTGAATCCAATGAGAAGAACACATGACTTCTTTTGTATTTCTGTCAAAGATACATAACCTGAATTTAATCATTAGAAAGCATGAGACAGACCCAAGTTGAGAGATATTTTATAAAACAATTAGTCTGTAACTGCAAAAGAGTCAAGAAAGTCACAAGAGTCAAGAAAAAAACTGAGGAAATGTTCTCAGTTGAAGGAGACTAAAAGAGCTATGACAAGTAAATGTAATGCATGATTCTGAACTGCACTTATTTGCTACAAAGACACTACTGGGACAGTTAGTGAAACCTGAATGAGTTTGAGAATTATACTGTAACAGTGTATCAGTGTTAATTTCCTGATTTTGGTAGGAAGAATGTCCTTGTTTATAAGAGAATGCTAAAGTATTTAGGGGCCACCAACACCATGTTGGCAACTTATTCTCAAATAGATGAGGAGAAAAAAGTCTTTTGCTCTATGGTTTCAAATTTTCTATAAATTGGATATTGTTTGGAGTAAAAATACACCGTTAAGAAAATAAAGAGGAAGAAAGAGTAGGCCATTGGTTGGATGGGAATTGAAGAAGCATGGAGAGGTGAGACTTGAGTTTGTCAGAAAGGAGCAGAAGCATTTCCGGTGTCAGGGGAGCACCCTGGGAAGAAGCTCCAAAAGAGGAAGAAGAATGGCAGGAATTGGGAGGAAAGTTACCCCTGCTCACCTGGCACAAATGGCTTGTGTTAGAAAGAGGCCAACCATGTAATTTATCATGCAGACGAATGCACTTTTGATAATGAAAGAGAGCACTATTAATAATTACATGTGGTCTTCAGTGTGACCTCTTAAGAAAAAACAATATATAAAGAGAAAATAAAATAAATAAAACTACTTTTAAAAATTACATTTTGACATGAGCACATGACTATTTGGAGAACTGCCCTTAGCAAACTGGGATGTGTGACTCCAGCTAGAATTCAACAAGAGATCAGGTCATTTAGGGGAAATGGAACCAAACTGTAGAAGTTTGAAAATGGTCTTGCCTTCTGATCAGTAGTGAATAAATACATAAATAAAATAAAATAAAAATGGTCAAACAGCATGAGCTTTTGTATGTTCTCCTCTTTACTTGACCTCACAGTGGCATTTGGTACAATCATTTTCATGTACTCTTTTCTTGTCTTCAGTGACCCCATATTCTCCTAGTTTTCCTCCCCTTACCCTGGCATTTCTCAGTTTTCTTCACCTATCTATATCCATCTTCCCCTATTCAATCTCAGATGGTTTAGTTCTCCAGGGATCCATTCTGGACCCTCTTCTCTCTTGTCTCTATAATCTTTACCTATTGGTTTTAAAAAAATTATTTATTTATTTTTGTGTTACGTTTACTGGTTTGATTTTTTTTTTTAAATAGAGAACTAGCTCTAACGGTTTGCTTAATTAATTAATTAACTAATTAATTTATAGAGAACAGGTTTCACCATCTTGCTCAGGCTGGTCTTGAACTCCTGAGCTCAAGCAATCCCCCTGTCTCAGCCTCCCAAAGTGCTGGGATTACAGGTGTGAGCCACCACACTTGGCCCTACTACCCTTTGATTTAATGTTCTGTGCTGATTCCCAAATATGTGTCTCAAACCTCTCTCTCATCTGACTGCCTAGCTCCAACATTTTACTGCCTACTTGACAGTGACATTTGGAGGAGTCATAGATTTCTCAAAGTTAGCATATCAAAACTAGAGCTAGTGAGTTATTGGGGTGGTTGGGGTAGGGCATTGCCCACTATCTAATCCCTCTGCGGTTCTGCAGTGGGTCTAATGTATTTCACTTTAGACTCTTTCATCTTGGGCCCTAATATACTCTCATCTCAGAGGGTGTTGAGGTAGTTAGTCTGCATCCTCAGGTATGATGGTTAATTTTATGTGTCAACTTGACTGGGCAACAGGGTGCCCAGATAGTTGGTCAAATATTATCCTGAATGTTTTGGAGAGGGTGTTTTTGGATGAGGTTTTTACATTGGGTGTACTGAATAAAACAGATTGCTTATTCTAACATGGGTGGGTCTCATCCAATCAGTTGAAGGCATGAATAGAACCAAAGGCTGACCTTCTCCCAAGTAAGGGGATTCCTTTTTCTGACTACCTTCAAACTAGAACATTAGCTTTTTTCTGCCTTTGACTCGAACTGAAGCATTTGTTCTTCCTGGTAAGTGAGTCTGCCAGATATTGGGACTTGCCAGCCTCTAGGTATTGGGAATTGCATGAGCCAATTTCTTATGATACATCATATGTATAAAAAATATATTTATTATAATCACACACACACATCCTGTTGGTTATTTTTCTGAAGGACCCTGACTGATACACTCAGGTCTGTGGTTATAGCAGGGAGCATGGTTTGTCGGAGTCTTGTTGGGGACACACAGGTCACTGATGAAGGCTGATTCACTTTCTCAATACAGGAGATCTGCTCTGGAAGGCGCTGGTCAGGCAGTGGACAGTCAAGTCCCAGATCATCCCAGGAATCATTTTACACTTGGCAATAACTCTTTGATATCCATAGAATTGGTCCATGAGGTTGGGGTGACTCAGAGGAGGTCAGGAAGTAAGCTGTCCTAGTGATGATTGAGGTAAGGAGTCCAAAGGCCAAAGTGTTCATCTTGGGTGGAGTTGGAAGTGTGGTTGCAACAAGAGTGGTGTTGGCTCTTGGTGACCTGCTCCCAGTCAGAGTAGCAGTCAAGAGCAGTCTCCCAGGTACCTCCTGTGAGCAGCTTTGTTGCCCTCATGATGAAGGGTCAGACCATAGCTACCTCTGGATAGTATCAGTGACTAGGGTGGAAGGCACAAAGCAGGAGTGCCTCAGGTGGCAGATGTTCCTGTCTTTGTCCAATGTCTCCTGTCCCAACCCAAGAGAAAGGGCTGCTCTGGACCTGAGGGAGCTGACTCTGTAAGCAGGGGAGCCGAGCTGTCTCTCCTAGCTCCAGATAGCTCTGATGTTCTCTGGCTGGACTGAGCACTTGGCCTCAGAGAATGAGTTTTGCCTGATCTGGGCAGCCTGAGTAATAATGGCAGCAGTGCAGGGAGTAATCTCTCTGTCCAGGAAGTTGAGGGCCTCGCCATCGTGCCTGAGGTGAGAGTAGCCAGCCTGGGACAGGTTCTAGGGGCCACACAACACGTCACAGTCAGGGAGGCAGATCTGCTTCAGCTTGTCCAGGGAGGGCCACCTAGGGGGGTGGGAGGAAAGTCATCCAGCCAGAAGCCCTATTCCCATGGGCAGGCCCTGACGAACAACACTAGACAGGACAGGGTGCCAGGACTCAGCCTCAATATGGCTGTGGACCAGGAAGGGCTGACTTTGCCTCTCTCTGCTCCTAGCAGGGAAAGCAACTTCTCCAGATGTGAGTCAGACCTACCTCTTCCTGTTCGACAGAGCATTGGATGGAGAGGGGTATGGCAATGCTTCCTTTTGGATGAAATTGCTTCCAAGGGACTTCTTAGAATCCCACCCTTCGAACTATGGAAGATGGGGGCTCCCCTCTTTCCATTCCACAGGCAGTCATAAGAGAGGGTGGCCCTGCTAAACTAGGGCATCTTCAGGAGAAATCCCCTTCTCCTGTCCCTCCTGCCCAATAATCTGGGGAGGTATTTTGGTCACACCTCTTTCTGCTCTGGAGGGTTGGAACCTCCTGTAAAGCAGCAGAAGACAAACTCGATAGGCCAAGGTCAAAGCTTCTCTAAACGGGGTCCCCAGCTGGGATAAGGATCAACCACTGGCTGCTCAGAGGATTGGGTTCTGTCTGGGAGAGCTGGGCTTAAAGAGAGGGACCGCAGGAACATGCTTCCTTGTGGCCACTACTATCGTTGTGATGCCAGAGCTGGTTCTGCTCCTTATATGGTTGGTTACGTCCAAAAATGGAGCCCTTGATTTTATTTTGTTTTTTATTTTTTTGAGACGGAGTCTCACTCTGTCGCCCATGCTGGAGTGCAGTGGCACAGTCTTGGCTCACTGCAACACCTGCCTCCAACCTCTGCCTCTGGCTGAGGCAGGAGAATTACTGAAGTCCAGATTCAAGTGATTCTCCTGCCTCAGCCTCCCAAGTAGCTGGGTCTACAGGCATACACCACCACACCTGGCTAATTTTTGTATTTTTAGTAGAGACAGGTTCACCATGTTGGCCAGGCTGGTCTCGAACTCCTAACCTCAGGGTGATCCACCTACCTTGGCCTCCCAAAGTGCTGGGATTACAGGCATAAGCCACTGCACCCTGCGCGGCCTTTGATTATAATTCCCAAATCCCTTCTTCTATTATATTTCTCATCTCAGTAACTAGCACCACCATCTACCCAATTGTTCAAACTAGAAAGCAGGACATGGTCTTTGATTCAGCGTTTTTCCTTACTACCCTCTTGTATCAGATCCATGAGCCAGTTCTATCACTTCTACTTCTTAACTACATCTCTAACATGACCATGTCCCTTCCTCTCCATTGCCATCACCATGATCCAGGCCATTGTCATCTGCTGCTCAGACACAGACAATGGTAGGGTTCTTTTTATTTTTCTCCCCATGTCCTCTTTCAACTCCCTCTAATCTGCACCTCACACAGCAGCCAGAGTAGATAGACTGTCTCTGTGATTCTTGGGCACAGCGCTCTGTTGATGTGCTTCAGAGCACTTGTCACAAGTTAAATATTTATTTTGTTGCTTTTGTTGTTGTTGTTCAATTTTTTTATCTGTCTCCCCCACTAGATTGTAGCACTACGAGGCAGGGAATCTTGTCTGTTAAGGTCACCATTGTATCCTTCCTGCCTAGCACAGTGCCTGGCACAGAGTAGTTAAATCAATAGTTTTTGGGTGAATGGCATTAGGCCAAAGAGTTTTGATTTGAGTCACTAAACAATTTGGAGCTAACACACATTGTAAAGAAAAAAAGGACTGAAAACATAAGGATACTTTAGAAAGAATAACAAAGGCAGCTGGATGAAGATTAATTCTGGTTCTCCTTTATTAATAGCTTCCCAGTTGATAGGGCCTAAGGTTGTGGCATGAAATTTCAAAGGGAGGGCTGGAATCCTATAGAGGGTTTAAAGAAAGAATCAACAGAATTGCTATCTTCTTTGGCCAGGTGCAGTGTCTCATGCCTGTAATCCCAGCACTTTGGGAGGCTGAGGCGGGTAGATCACTTGCGGTCAGGAGTTTGAGACCATCCTGGCTAACATGGCGGAACCCCGTCTCTACTAAAACAAAATACAAAAAATTAGCCAGGCGTGGTGGTAGGCGCCTGTAGTTCCAGCTACTCAGGAGGCTGAGGCAAGAGAATCACTTGAACCAGGGAGACAGAAGTTGCAGTGAGCCGAGATCACACCATTGCACTCCAACCTGGGTGACAGAGCGAGACTCTGTCTGCCTCCCTCCCCCGAAAAAAAGAATTGCTATCTTCTTTAATATGACTTGTTTATTTATTTCAGAGACAAGGTCTTGCTCTGCCACCCAGGTTGGAGTGCAATGGCACGATCATAACTTACTACTACCTCCAACTCCTGCGCTCAAGTTATCCTCCTGTCTCAGTCTCTCAAGTTCCTGGGACTACAGGTGCACACTGCCATTTCCTGCTAATTTGTAATTTTTTTTTTTTTTTTTTGGTAGAGATGGGGGTCTTGCTATGTTGCCCAGGCTGGTCTCCAACTCCTGGTTTCAAGTGATCCTCCTGCCTTGGCCTCCCAAAGTGCTGGGATTACAGGTATAAGCCACCACACCAGGCCCTTGAATATGTTGATAAGAAGAGAGAGAGAGGCATTGATGTTGTGAGTCTGGTGGGCCAGAAAAACAGCATTACCTGTCCTTCCAAAAAACGGCATGACTGGGAAGAACCTCAAATTTGAGTGGAAGATGAACTCAGTTTTTAAACATGTTGAGTTTGAAATGACCGTAAATATTTTCTATGGGCTGCTGAAAAAAGCCTAGCTGGAAACCTTTTTTGACATTTTGGTCAGCGATGAAACAATCATGGAGTTTATCATTCTTGATTTCTTTGTTTGTAAGTTCAAGAAATTAACATAGATTCTATAATTCTAGCAGGAAGAAGAGAGTTAAATTTCTAAGAATTCTAAATTCTGTTCAACAGAATTTAAGAACACAACCAAAGTAATTTTCAACCTAGTTTAAAAAATTTTTATTTTTAGAAATGGGGCCCCAAAGTGTTGCCCAGGCTGGAGTGTAGCCGCTACTCACAGGTATGACTACAGTGCATTACAGCATTGAATTCCTGGGCTCAAGCAACCCTACTGCTCCTGCCTCCTGAGTAGTTGATATTACAGGTTTGTGCCACTGCATCTGGCTCCATTATTATTATTATTTTTACATCAAACATGACAATTGATAAGTATACCATTTTCTATTGGATAATACAAAGAATTTATTGTAAGAGTATCTGCCCTGACTTAACTTCTACTTTTGTATATTTTTCTGTGTTCTCTAAACTTTCTATGATAATGTACTATTTTTATAAATTAGGAAAAAATAGGACACTTTTTTTTTTTAAGAAAAAGAAAAGACTCACTGTGTCAATTTCTGAGTATTTTTGGGTTAAGCTTTTGCCTTACATACACTAAACATATGTAAGCACCGAAGCTACAAAACGTTCCCAGAAATCCCTGGAAATTTCCCTCTAAGAAGTACACAAATGTTGATATTTCCTGGAATTCATTGCAGCTGGTTTCCCTTTTCTGGTTTCAGACAGCTTTGGTCCCAAAACTAATTCGGCTGGAATTAATAAGCCCATTGTTCCAATACTTCTCCCTGAAGGGAAAATTCAGAGAATTGTCCTTTTTTTGATTATTACAGTTCCAGACCTAAATATTAGCCACTCTTCTTGATGCGGCTTTGATTTCTTAGACAACTGTCACATGAAAGGTGTTTTTTATGGGTTTGCTTTACTGTGCTAGGGCTTCCATTTTACCAGCAACCAGTTTGGGACGTGGTGGAGTTGGGGGCAGGACAAGGAACGGGAGTAGAGAACAGCAGAGACCTTTTTTTTTTTTTTTTT
>NW_012103465.1:3023473-3025068 GCF_000951045.1 Mandrillus leucophaeus
TTTTTTTTTTTTTTTGAGATGGAGTCTCACTCTGTTGCCCAGGCTGGAGTGCAGTGGCACAATCTCGGGCTCGCTGCAACCTCCGCCTCCCGGGTCCAAACGATTCTCCTGCCTCAGCCTCCCAAGTAGCTGGGTTTACAGGTACCCGCCACCACGCCTGGCTAATTTTTTTGTATTTTTAGTAGAGACGGGGTTTCACCGTGTTAGCCAGGATGGTCTCTATCTCCTGACCTCATTATCCATCCGCCTCAGACTCCCAAAGTGCTGATATTACAGGCATGAGCCAACACGCCCGGCCTCGCAGAGCTTTTTTTTTTTTTTTTTTTTTTTTTTTTTTTTTTTTTATCGGACTGAAGAATGGTCTACCAGACTTACAGGTGGACCCCAGGTCAATGACTGGGAAAGACAATGATCTGGAATGACATGGAGGAATAGCATACAAAAGCAGGTATATTTCACTAGGATGAGAAGGTGGCGTATTAGGGCTTTATAGCATGAGGGGTTAAGTTTGCTCCCATAATCAATGCATTGCAATATGAGGAAGAAAGAAGTTAACTTGCTATGCAGAAAAACATATTTAAACAGAGATATCAGGAAATGGAGCACAATTCCTCGTGTGCCATAAGCTGTCAATCTGTGGGGGTTTACAATAAGACCCTAGAAGACCACGCTCTGGGTATGGTGTATAGGGGAGCTGTGTGTTGGATAGAGTACTGGGCTTGGTCATCTCCAAGATCCTTCAAGCCCTGAAAACCTATGATTTCATGAATAATTAACAACTTAATTGACCTGTAAGCTGATATTAATTCCATAGATCCATAGTTACAGAGTAGTAGTTTGGTACTTCTGTGCTGTTTCAAAGATAATACTTTTCCAATGTCTTCAATTGCATCAAAATCTGGAGTCTCCATAATATAGAGCCAAATTAAAGACTCTTCACTTTATTAGTCAAGATAGGCTAGGTTATGTTACACTAACAACCAACCACCAAATTTCAGTAGCTTGAAACAACCTCGGTTCGTTTCTCACTCTGGCTGCTTGTCCTTGGGGAGTTGGTTGTTGCAACATAGTAGTTCCTACTCCAAGACCCAGGCTGATGGAGTAGCTAACTGGAAAAATACTGGTTGCCATGACAAAGGAAAAGAGGAGCTTCAGCATGAAAGTGACACAAGTAACTTCTGCTCACATTTCATTGGTCAAAGCAAAACACATAGTCACACCTAAAATCGGACAGCCAACGTAGTGCATAAGCCTTATTTAAAAGGGCAAATAAAAATACTTATATTATAAATAGCATATAATTTATAATTTTTAAAAATTTAGATGTGAGCCAGGTGCGGTGGCTCACATCTGTAATCCCAGCACTTTGGGAGACTGAGGTGGGCGGATCACTTGAGGTCAGGAGTTTGAAACCAGCCTGGCCAACATGGTGACACCCTATCTCTACTAAAAATACAAAAAAAAATTAGCCAGACATGGTGGCAGGCGCCTGTAATCCCAGCTACTTGGGAGGCTGAGGTAGGAGAATTACTTAAACCCAGGAGGCGGAGGTTGCAGTGTGCTGAGATCGCGCCACTACACTCCAGCCTGGGCAA
>NW_012103465.1:3029753-3040378 GCF_000951045.1 Mandrillus leucophaeus
TGCAGTTGTTGAGTCCTCTGAACAGACATTTAATGTACCATGAGGTGGGGTACAGTGGCTCATGCCTGTAATCTCGGCTACTTGGGAGGCTGAGGCAGGAGGACTGCTTGAGGCCAGGACTTTGAGACCAGCCTGGGCAATATAACAAGATCCATCTCCAAAAAAATATAACAAGAATTAGCTATGCATGATGGCGTGCGCCTATAGTACAAGCTACTTGGGATTGCTTGAGCCCAGGAGTTTGAGGCTGCAGTGAGTTATCATTATGCCACTGCATTCCAGCCTGGGTGACAAAGCAAGACCCCAGCTCTAAATAAATAAATAAATAAAATTTAGCACAAGCTCAGAGAAGCAGTGGTCTTGCTATATCTAGTCTCCCTAGGCAGCACAGAAGAGAAAGGCACTAATAAAATACGCTTAGGACAAAATTTAATCTTATATACTTTATATAAGATTACTGACTTTTATTATCAGTATAACTAATTATCAATATGATACTCTTATTTTGAACATAGCTTTCTTTTGAACATTATTTTGAACTTTATTTTGAACATTCTGTCATTTTGAACTTTTTTTTTTTGAACTTACCTTCTTTTAATCTTTCTTTCTTTGAACACTTTTTCTTTCTTTATTTTGAACTTTCTTTCCTTCTTTTTTTATTTGCCTCAGACTCCCAGGTGGATTACAGGCACCTCCCACCACGCCCGGATAATTTTTGTATTTTTTGTAAGAGACACGGTTTCGCTATGTTGGCCAGGCAGGTCTCGAACTCCTGACCTCAGGTATCTCCCAAAGTGTTGAGAATACAGTTGTGAGCCACCACACCTGGCCTGGCTTTCTTTAAATAGAGAAATATGTCTAAGCCCGGAGGATACTCAGAAGGGTCTTGAAATCCGAAACACGAAAAGGAAAACACATCACTTTCAGCCAGGCATGGTGGCTCACTCCTGTAATCCCAGCACTTTGGGAGGCCGAGGCAGGCAGATCACTTGAGGTCAGGAGTTCGAGACTAGCCTTGCCAACATGGTGAAACTCTGTCTCTACTAAAACAAAAACAAAAACAAAAATTAGCCAGGCATGGTGGCACGTTGCTATAATCCCAACTACTCTAGAGACTGAGGCAGAAGAACTGCTTGAACCCGGGAAAGCAGAGGTTGCAGTGAGCTGAGATTGCACTGCTACACTCCAGCCTCAGTGATGGAGTGAGACTCTGCCTCAAAAAAAAAAAAGGAAAGAAAAAGACATACCTTGCAAATCGCCATGAACATATGTGACAATGATGGTAGGACTTTTATTTTTTATTTTTTTTAGAGACGGAGTATCACTCTGTCACCCAGGCTGGAGTGCAGTGGCAGGATCTTGGCTCACTGCAAGCTTAACCTCCCGGGTTCACGCCCAGCTAATTTTTTGTATTTTTAAGTAGAGACAGGGTTTCACTGCGTTAGCCAGGATGGTTTCAATCTCCTGACCTCATGATCCGCCCGCCTCGGCCTCCCAAAGTGCTGGGATTACAGGCGTGAGCCACCGCGCCTGGCCAGGACTTTTATTTCTAAGGTTACCAGCTGTGTGGAGGAACCAAAACGATTTCAAACATGTGAATGTTAAACAATATACTTTTTCAGTGAGATTGTGGAAAAAGAGGTAGTTTCCTATGTTGTAGGTGAGAATGCAAAATGATTTGACCCGTATTATGATGGTTTATTTTTTGTGTCAGCTTGACTGGGTTAATGGATGCCCAGATAACATTATTGGCCAGGCATGGTGGCTCATGCCTGTAATCCCAGCACTTTGGGATGCTGAGGCAGGCAGATTGCTTGAGCTCAGGAGTTTGAGACCAGCCTAGACAACATGGTGAAACCTCCTCTCTACAAAAAATACAAAAAAAAAAAAAAATTATTAATAGCTGGGCATAGTGACACATGCCTGTAGTCCCAGGTACTCGGGAGGTTGAGGTGGGAGAATTGCTTGATCCTTTCTTGAAAAGGTAATCCTTTCTCTTTTCTTGAAAATAGGAACTTCTTGACGTAAAGTATATCTAGCATTTGTTCTTTCTTTTTCCATTATAGTCATGATAAAATATGTAATTTAATACCACATATGTATAAGTCAAATCCAGGATTTCTGTGGCAGTATCAAATGCAGCAAATTTTAAATATGGAAAGCAACCCCATGGTAATGATTTACATCATTAAAGTTTCATTTACTTATTCAATAAATATTTATGTAGCATTTCTTATGTTCCAGTATTAGGCTAGGTATTGTTTTTCTTATTTTATTTTTTAACCTTCAAATCACATTTTTTTTTACATTGAGATAAAATTTGCACAACAGGCTAAGTGTGGTGGCTCACACCTGTAATCCCAGCACTTTGGGAGGCCAAGATGGGTGGATTGCTTGAGGTCAGGAGTTTGACACCAGCCTAGCCAACATGGCAAAAAGCACGTCTCTACTAAAAAAAACGTAAAAATTAGCCAGGCATGGTGGTGCATGCCTACAGTCCCTCTACTCAGCAGGGTGAGACAGGAGAATCACTTGAACCAGGGAGGTGGAGGTTGCAGTGGGCCAAGATCCCCCTGCTGCACTCCAGTTTGGGTGATAAAAGTGAGACTCTGTCTCAAAAAAAAAAAAAAAAAAAAAAATTCACACAACATATAATTCACAATTTTAAACATTTCAAAGTTTACAATGGAGTGGAGTTTGTTTTGTTTTTTTCCTAATCCTCAGATGCTGGGATTTTTTTGTTTGTTTGTTTTTGTATAGTCACAATGTTGTGCAACAAGGATTACTTTCTTAATTCCAGAACATTTTTGTTACTCCAAAATGAAACTTTGTTGCTCCAATTTCCTCTACACCTACCCCCTGGAATCTTTATAGATATGCCTATTCTGTATTGTTCATATAAATACAATCATTTAATATGTGGCCTTTTGTGTCTGGCTTCTTTCAATTGGTATAATGTTTTCAAGGTCCATCTGTATTGTAGGTATATTAATACTTCATTGTTTTTATGAGTGATCTCATTATATGTATATATTACATTTTATTTATCCATTCCTTAGTTTATGGGTATTTGGGTTGTTTCTGCTTTTTGAATGTTATAAATAAGGCTGCTATGAACGTTATTGTATAAGATTTTTTGAGAACGTATGTTTTTAGATGGTACAATTTTATATTTGGAAAAACCCAAAGTCCACCAAATAAATATTAGAACTAATAAATTCAGTAAATTTGCAGGATACAAAATTAACATACAAAAATCAGTAGCATTTCTCTATGCCAACAATGAATAATCTGAAAAAGAAATCAGGAAAGTGTTCCCTTTTACAACAGCTAAAAAGAAAATAAAATACCTAGAAACGAACTTAACTAAAGAAGCTAAAGATCTCTACAATGATAACTATAAAATATTGATGTAAGATTTTGAAGCGGTCACAAAAAATAGTAAGATATTTTATGTTTATGGGTTGGAGGAATCAATATTAGTAAAATATCCATACTACCCAAAGCAATCTGTATTAAAATACCAATAATATTCTTCACAGATATAGGAAAAAAATTCTAAAATTTATATAAAACCACAAAAGACCCAGAATAGCCAAAGCTGTCCTAAGCAAAAATAACAAAACTGGAGGAATCACATTACCTGATTTCAAATTATACTACAATAAGCTGGATGTGTTGGTACATGCCTGTAATCTCAGCTACTCAGAAGGCTGAAACATGAGAATCACTTGAACCCAGGCGGTGGAGGTTGCAGTGAGCTGAGATCATGTCCCTCTGTCCCCCACAAAAAAGAAATAAAAATAAAAATAAATTATACTACAGAGCTATAGTAATCAAAATGGCATGGTATTCGCATAAAAACAGACAGATGGACCAATGGAATAGAATAGAGAACCCAGAAAAAAATCTATAACCCTACAGTGAACTCCTTTTCAATAAAGGTGCCAAGAACATATATGGGGGAAAAGACAATCTCTTCAATAAATGGTGCTGGGAAACCTGGATATCCATATGCAGAAGAATAAAACTAGACCACTTTCTCTTGCCATATACAAAAACCAAATCAAAATGGATTAAAGACTTAAATCTAAGACTTCAAACTATGAAATGGCTACAGAAAATATTGGGGAAAATCTCCAGGACGTTGGTTGGGCAAAATTTTTCTTGATTAATAAACCACAAGCACAGGCAACCAAAGCAAAAATCAACAAAGTGAAGAGACAACCCCAAAGAGTGAGAGAAAATATTTGCAAACTACTCATTTTGAGATATCATCTCATCCCAGTTAAAATGGCTTATTTCCAAAAGACAGGCAATAACAAATGTTGGTGAGGATGTGGAGAAAACGGAACCCTTGTACACTGTTGGAGGGAATGTAAATTAGTGAAACCACTATGGAGAACAGTTTGGAGGTGCCTCAAAAAAACTAAAAATAGAGCTACCATATGATCCAGCAATCCCACTGCTGCATGTATACCCAAAAGAAAGGAAATCAGCATATCAAAGAAATATCTACACTCCCATGTTTGTTGCAGCACTCTTCACAATAGCTAAAATTTGAAAACAATAAAAGTGTCTATCAACAGATCAATGGATAAAGAAAATGTGATACATACACACAATATAGTATTATTCAGTCATAAAAAATAATGAAATCCTGTCATTTGCAACAACATGGATGAAACTGGAGATCATTATGTTAAGGGAAATAAGCTAGGCACAGAAAGACAAACATCACATGTTCTCACCTATTTGTGGGATCTAAAAATCAAAACAATTTAACTCATGAGGTAGAGAGTAGAAGGATGGTTACCAGAGACTGGAAAACATATAGGGGGTGGGGATGATGGCGGGCAGGTGGGGATAATAAATGTATACAAAAAAATAGAAAGAATGAGTAAGATCTACTATTTGATAGCACAACAAGGTGACTGTAGTCAATAATAATTTTACATTTTAAAATAACTAAAACAGTATAACTGTTTTGTTTATATAATAACACAAAAAATAAAATGCATGAGGGGATGAGTACCCTATCCTTCATGATATGATTATTACACATTGTATGCCTGTATCAAAACTTCTCGTGTACCTCATATATACATGTACTCTCTAGGTACAAAAATTAAAAATTAAAAAAATTACATGGAACCACAAAAGACCCAGAATAGCTAAACCTGTCCTAAGCAAAAAGAACAAAACTGGAGGAATCACATTACCTGACTTCAAATTATACTACAGAGCTATAGTAAACAAAATGGCATGGTACTGGCATAAAAGCAGACATATAGATCAGTAGAACGGAGCAGAGAACCCAGAGATAAATCCACACATCTACGGTAAACTCATTTTCGACAAAGTTGCCAAGAACATACATCGGGGAAAGGACAGTCTCTTCATAAATGGTGCTGAGAAAATTGGATATCCATATGCAAAAGAAGGAAACTAGATCCCTATCGCTTGCCATTTACAAAAATCAAAGAAAAATGGATTAAAGGCTGGGAGTACTGGCTCATGCCTGTGAGGCTAAGGTGGGCCAATTGCTTGAACTCAGGAGTTTGAGACCAACCTGGGTAACATGGCAAAAACCCATCTCTATAAAAAATACAAAAATTAGCTGAGCATGGTGGTGCACACCTGTAGTTCCAGCTAATGGGGAGGCTGAGGTTGGAGGATTGCTAGAACTCAGGAAGTTGAGTTCTACAGTGAGTCATGAGCATGCCATTACACTCCACTTTATAACACACTGTTTTCTACATAAGGCTAGCTACATCCCTAATCTTATTTAAGCTCCCACCTCTTTCAGACACTATCATACCCAGCCCGCCTTCCCACCCCGAGCACCCCCATGCATTCTGGAACTCATGGTCTGGTGAGTGTTGTCCAAGAATGGCTACAAACCCACATTACTATGATATTGGACTCCTACTTTCGTAGTCATTTGTTAGTTAACTGTAAATTTTAGAAGGTTTTTGAGTAGAGAAGTGAAACAATCCAACGTTTGGGAAGATTTTCTTGTGCAGGACTGGAGGAGGACGGGAAGGAAAATCATTGCGTGTGTGTGCGTGGGAAGTTATTACAACTATCTATCTCGAGGCATGCGAGGTAGGAGGGCCTGAATTGCCATGAAACGCAGTGACGATAAACGAAGGGACCCGTGAGAAAGGGGCAAAGAGGTGTCTCTTAATAAAATAAGCAACGGCCTGCTGTGGGAGGATTCGGGTCTCAGTACAGGCTGCCACTGTCAGCTTTGCAATATTCCTCGACCCTTTCTTCATGAGTAAGACAGGATGGCTCTACCTTGCAAGGTTACAGCATGGAGCTGGGGGACTGCGCCGGCAGTGCGCTGAGCAGCATCCTTGCGACAGGGTGAGTGTGCCAACCCTTGTTTTCTCTCTTAGAAAGAAAGAGGAGGGGTAGATAATAGCATCTTCACCCCAGTAGTTGCCGTAAGTAGTGATGCTAAGAATCCGGCACGTCGTAGGCATCAATCTCAGTCCGCCATCTCCCCTTGCTACCACGCTAGGAGGTACCCAAAGGAGACTGCCCTGACTGGCAACTCCCGCGCCGGGGTTCCCGGGCCACCATCACGCGTTGCCTCCAGCCGCGCGCTGTTGCCAAGGCCCGGGCACCGCCCAGCTCCACTACGGACCAATGGCAGCGCGGCTTGGGCACCGCCCAGCTTCAGCACGAGCCAATGGAGGCGCGGCGCGGGCACCGCCCTGATCCGGCGCGGGCCAATAGCGGCGTGGCCCGGCGCGGTGGCCGCCCCGGTCGGGCGGGGAGGCGGGGAGGTGGCCACTGGCTCCGCCCCGCTCCCCTCTGACCCGGTGTCTAGTCTCTCCGTCTTCCTGTTCCAAACCACGTGGACGCGTCGGGGCTGCGGGAGGCAGCCCCAGCCGCCGCCGTCGGTGTCGCAGCCACCACCACCGCCGGGGTCACGGGTCCCGCGTCTGTCCGAAGTCGCCGCACTCGGGCTGCTCACGTCTCTGCGGAGGGCGCGCACATGGCGACTCAGGCGAACTCCCTCAGCTACGCGGGGTGCAACTTCTTGCGCCAACGTCTGGTCCTGTCTACCCTGAGCGGGCGCCCCGTCAAAATCCGAAAGATTCGGGCCAGAGACGACAACCCGGGCCTCCGAGGTAACTTGGTGTGAGCGGCGCGCGGCGTGGGCGCGGGGGCTGAGGGGAGACCGAGCTGATGCCCTGGGGGCCCGCGCGGCGTTGGCTGGGGGCTCGGCGTCTTGCGAGCGCGTCGGGGAGGGCAGGTGGCGCGTCGCCTCCAAACCCGAAGGCGCACGAACGGTGGGGGAGGCGGGGTCGGCGCCCGAGGGGAGCGCTCAGCTGCAAGCTGCGCTCTGAGTCTACGGGGCGCTGGTAGTAAACAGCTGCACGTTTTCCAGCTTTACGTGTAGCAACAAATCCCTGGCGTCGCCCCCTGGCTTCCCTTCAGTCCCTCTTGCCCTCGCCATAAACCTCTCAAAGGAGAAAAACAGTTTGTTGGACCAAAATATGGTGAATGAGCCGAGGGAGAGACATTGGGAGAGAAAAGTACCTCGGGTTGGTTCTCTGTCCGTCTCAAAGCAGGTCTCAGAAGCAGCTGCCCCCTTGGACACCGGCTGTTCCTGTCGCCATGATTTCTCGGCTGCCCTCACACTTGTCCTTGGGTGTGGAGAAAGAAATTTTTAAAATTCTGTTTGTTTTCAGCCGTGACTGTGATTGATGTGCGCAGGACAAGAGCTTTGAGATAGATTTTTAACAGTCATGGGCCTAATTGCCTTGACTTTAGAAAAAAGGTTGGTGACAAGCGCTAAACTGCAGGCTCCCAAGCTCACTTCTTGCTCTACAATGGTAGGTTAAAAAAAAATAGGCCCATTTAAACCCACATCTCATTAAATGGCGCCGGTTTTCAACTGGCCTTGGTTTACACCTGGCCCCCTGGAATGAGATACATGCATTTAAAAACTTCTGACTGGTGGTTATCCCAAGTTGGGCGAGTCAGTAGTCAGGTGAAAAAGGAAAAACCTGTCTGTAAATTGAAAGAGAGTGTTTGTGGTTGGTCCTGGAAGCTTCCTGGGTGGTGCTGATGTGTTTTATTTTGCACTGGCTCTTGTTTTGTCTGTCTGAATGCATTTTTTGGATAGTTAGATCTCTGCCTCTATTGGGTGGTGATTGGTTGCACATGAAGGACGAAGATGCCATGCTATTGATGGAGATAGAAGTTAGGAAGGAAAGAACCAGAATATCCCAGGTACAGTGGTAAAAAACCTAGTGATGGTAGGAAAAACTTGTGTTGGTGGTTCCTGTCCTCTCTCTACTGCTCAAAAACACTGAGAAAGTTAAGGAGAGACCACAAATGGTTTATGGCACGACTTTTCCGTCAACAACTGTTCCACTTAGTTTGACCCTTGGGCAAAGTGTTTGCTTGATTGCTCTGTGGCATTCTCAGCCAGCTCTCCATCCACTTTACCCTCAGCTTAGCTCAGAGAACTTGCCACTAACTGGATATGGTAAGAAGATGGGCTTCTACTTTGTATAAATACTAGGCATAACTTTTTTTTTTTTTAAGAGAAATGGAAGTATAGCCTGGAAATCTGGGCTCTCAAATAAATCTAATTCTATTTAGAGTTTTTCTCTTGACAGGTGGCCTCCAATTTAATATTTAATGTTGCAAAGTATGCTTCTCCTCCTCCTCCTCCACTATATGTGAGCATCTCTTCAAAGCATCTCACACATATGAGCTCCCATTTCTTCCAGGAACAGGGCTTGGCCACTTGGTACTTTCTTGAAAGGGTGTCAGACGCTGATACCTGAGGGAGGTAGAACTGGTTGGCAGGTGTGCTGGTGTTTTACGGGAACTGTTACTTTAGAGCATTATGTGCCTTACCTCGTTCATATACCAGGGGAAGAAAGAGACTCCTGATTATTTGTACATCCTTGTGCTGGCTTCAGGGCCTCAGAAACCTTGTAGATGTTTGTCTGCTTAATTTCTTTCTTTCTTTCTTTCTTTTTTTTGAGACAGAGTCTTACTCTGCCTCCTAGGCTGGAGTGCAGTGGTGCGATCTCAGCTCACTGGAACCTCCGCCGCCTGGGTTCAAGCAATTCTCCTGTCTCAGCCTCCTGCGTAGCTGGGATTACAGGTGCCTGCCACCATGCCCAGCTAATTTTTAGTAGAGTATTTTTAGTAGAGATGAGGTTTCACCATGTTGGCCAGGCTGGTATCAAACTGCTGACCTCAGGTGATCCACCTGCCTTGGCCTCCCAAAGTGCTGGGATTACAGGTGTGAGCCACTGCACCTGGCCTGTCTGCTTAATTTCTTACAGAGGGAACTGATAGATATGCATTTGCAGATATACATGTATATGTGTATTTGTATATGTGTACATGTAAGTGTATATACATATACGTACACACATAAATAGATGTAGTCCCTGACACATGATTTCTGGTCATAGTCAAGGGAGTCCTTGGTAGCTTGATTGAAGATGTAGCCGGAAGGCTGTATTGCCTCTCATCTGTCCCTTTCTGCCTTTTCCTGACTCAGATTCTCAGAGTTGGAAAAAACTCAGAGCATATCCAATAAAATCTTCAGCTCTAATACAAGAATCACATCTCTTAAAGGTGCTTGCTTAAGCATCCCTCATGGTGTGGGCTTTGGAGGGTAGGGGTGGTATGGGAGGCTTTCGGCCTCAGGAACATTTATTTAGAAAGTGTTTATTGAGCCCCAGTATGTGCAAGGCTTTGTATGGGAGCGTGTAATATGTGTGAGAAGCTGCTTGCCCCTGCTCTCATGGAGCTTGTCATCTAAGTAGGATGTTACTAAGTTTGAGTAACTTGAAATAGGAAGGATTGAGTATTGTACAGGGGCTCAGTGGAGTTCAGAGCAGACTTCCCTGAAAGTTACAAAGGAAGGCAGGTTTTCTGGGTCTGATCTGGAGAGATAGGATTGAGATGGTGGCTGTGGAAATAATTGTTTGCAAAATAAAGTTTTTTTTTTTTTTTTTTAAAGAAATTTTATTTTAGAATCGGGGGTACATGTGCATGTTTGTTACATGGATATGTTGCCAACTGGTGGGGACTGGGCTTCTAGTGTACCCATTATCCAAATAGTGAACATTGTACCCAATAGGTAATTTTTCTTTTTTTTTTTTTTTTGAGACGGAGTCCCGCTCTGTCGCCCAGGCTGGAGTGCAGTGGCCGGATCTCAGCTCACTGCAAGCTCCGCCTCCGGGGTTCACGCCATTCTCCTGCCTCAGCCTCCCGAGTAGCTGGGACTACAGGCGCCCGCTACCTCGCCTGGCTAGTTTTTTGTATTTTTTAGTGGAGACGGGGTTTCACCATGTTAGCCCATGTTGGGATGGTCTCGATCTCCTGACCTCGTGATCCGCCCGTCTTAGCCTCCCAAAGTGCTGGGATTACAGGTTTGAGCCACCGCGCCCGGCCCCAACAGGTAATTTTTCAACCTCCCTCAATCTTCCTCCTTTTTGAGTCCCCACTGTTTGTTATTTCCATGTTTATGTCCGTGTGTATCCATCGTTCAGCTCCCATTTATAAGTAAGAACATGCAGTATTTGATTTTCTGTTTCTGAATTAGTTCTCTTGGGATAATGGCCTCTAACTCC
>NW_012103465.1:3046193-3055946 GCF_000951045.1 Mandrillus leucophaeus
TCTCCCCCTCCCTCCCTCCCTCTTTTCTTCCCCCTTCCCCCAATCCCCCTCTCTCTCCCTTTCGCCATCTGTCCCTCCCTCCCTTCCCTTCCTCTCCTTCCTCTTTTTCTCCCTTCCTCCCTCTCTTTCTCTTTCCCTTTTTTTCTTTTTCTTTTTCTTAGAGATGGGGGTCTCACTATGTTGATCAGACTGATCTCAAACTATTGGCATCCAGTGATCCTTCTGCTTCCCTGTCCCAAAGTGCTGAGATTACAGGCATGAGCCACAGTGCCTGGCCATAAGAGCTACTTCAGATGGAACTACCTACCATCTTTTTAAAAAAACCAAACTTTATTTTGAGATAATTGTAGATTCACATGCTGTTATAATAAATAATGCAGAAAGATCCTGACTATACTTTATCCAGTTTCCCCCAATGGTGATATATGGAAAAATTATAGTACAATGTTAGAACTAGGATATTGACATTGATACAGTGAGATACAGAACATTTCTATCACTCCAGGGATTCTTCATGTTTGTTGCTCTTTTGTAGCCACACCCAGTTTCCTCCTTCTGCCACTTCTTCCTTAACCCTTGTCAGTCTCTAATCTGTTCTTTAATTTCCGTAATTTTGTCATTTGAAGACTGCTCCATAAATGGAATCAGATAGTATGTAACCTTTGGATTGGTTTTTTCTTTTTTCTTAAATTTTATATTATAAATTTAAAATTTTTTTTAAAAAGAAAAAAAGTCTTGAAGGTCCTTGAATGAGTCCCGTATTTTTATTTTTTGTCACTATCTCCCTGGGTTGGGAGTGGGTAATTTGCATGCTTGCTGCCTTCCTTAGATGTGGTAGCCATTTCTCAGACTCTCACTCCGGAATCAAACTCTGATTCCCTGTCACCCATGGTCACCATGGTAGGCATGGTGACTATCATCAAAAGTTGATATGGCAGACGTTCAAATGGGTTGTTGCTGCCACTTGGGGGTGTGTTGATTAGCCTGAGGTCATCTAGAGTCATTATAAGGATTGGCTTTTTTACAGTCAGCATGATTTTCTGGAGATTATCTAAGATGTTTTTATCAAGTTTGTTCCCTTTTGTTGCTGAGTAGTATTTCATGGTATGAAAATATCATAAGTCTTTTTATTTACCTGTTGAAAAACATCTGGGTTGTTTCCAGGTTTTGGCTATGTCGAATAAGGCTGCTATAAAAATTCGTGCAAAAGTTTTTTTTTTTCTTTTTCTTCTTCTTCTTCTTCTTCTTATTATTATTATTATTATTTAATGGTGTCTAGCTCTGTTGCCCAGGCTGGAGTGCAGGGGCACAATCTTGGTTCACTGCACCCTCCCCATCCCGGGTTCAGGCGATTCTCCTGCCTCAGCCTCCGGAGTAGCTGGGATTACAAGCACCCACCACCATGTTCAGCTAATTTTTGTATTTTTAGTAGAGATGGGGTTTTGGCATGTTGGTCAGACTAGTCTCGAACTCCTGACCTCAGGTGATCCACCCACTTCAGCCTCCCAAAGTGCTGGGATTATAGGTGTGCACCACCATGCCCTGCCAGGTTTTTTAACTTTTTTATGTGAACATAGTCTTCCTTTCTCTGGAATAAATGCCCAGGAGTGCTCTTGCAGGGTTGTATCCTAGTTGCATGTTTAGTTTTTTAAGATATTGCTGCCCTGTTTTCCAGTGTAGATGTCCTTTTTTTTTTTTTTTTTTTTTGAGATGGAATCTTACTCTGTCTTCCAGGCTGGAATGCAGTGACGTGATCTTGGCTCACTGCATCCTCCGCCTCCTGGGTTCAAGTGATTCTTCTGCCTTAGCCTCCTGAGCAACTGGGATTACAGGTGTGCACCAACACACCTGGCTAATTGTTTATATTTTTGGTAGAGACCGGGTTTCACTATGTTGGCCAGGCTGGTCTCAAACTCCTGACCTCGAGTGATCCTCCTGGCTCAGCCTCCCGAAGTGCTGGGATTGCAGGTGTGAGCCACCACACTGGCCTGGGTGTACTATTTTATATTCCTATCTGTAGTGTATGAGGGATTCAGTTCTCTGCATCCTTACTTGCATTTGGTGTTGTCACTACTTTTATTCATTCTGATAGGTATGTAGTGATGCCCCAGGGTGGTCTTAATTTGCGTATTGCAAATGACTAATGATGTCTTCATTGAAACATCTTTCCGAGTCTTTTGTCCATTTCTAATAGGATTGTTTGTACTAACTGTTTTGTTTTGTTTTTTGAGATAGGGTCTTGCTTTCTCATCCAGGCTTGAGTACAGTGACACGATCATGGCTCACTTCTGCCTGAGCTTCCTGGGCGTAAGCAATTCTTTCATCTCAGCCTCCCAAGTAACTGGGACTACAGGCACATGCCATCATGCCTGGCTACTTTTTAAATTTTTTGTAGAGATGGGGTCTCGCTATATTGTCCAGGCTGGTCTTGAACTTGTGACCTCAAGCCATCTTTCTGCCTCACCTTCCCAAGGTGTAATTCCTAAGGTATTATAGGTGTGAACCACTGTGCCTGGCCTCTACTGTTGCTTTTGAGAGTACTTTATATATGCTGGTCCTTTGGCAGATTTGTGGTTTGTTAATAT
This sequence comes from Mandrillus leucophaeus, assembly GCF_000951045.1. Classification (NCBI taxonomy): domain Eukaryota; kingdom Metazoa; phylum Chordata; class Mammalia; order Primates; family Cercopithecidae; genus Mandrillus; species Mandrillus leucophaeus. Next base: position 3,048,779 of record NW_012103465.1, read on the forward strand.
TTTCTCCCACTGTGTAGCTTGTCTTTTTATTATCTTATGGTTTGCAGAGGAAAATATTTTAATTTTAATGATGTAGAATTTATCATTTTTTTCTTTTGTGGCAGTGCTTTTGGTGTTAAGTCTAAGAACTCTTTGCCTAGTTTTAGGTACGAGACTTGGGTTGAGATTCTTTTTTTTTTTTTTTTTTTTTTGGCCTATGGAGAGCCAATTGCCCAAGCATCATTTGTTGAAACGGCCATCTTTTTTTCATTTAATTGCTTTTGTGCCTTTGTACAAAATCAGTTTAGCATTTTTGTGTGGATCTCTTTCTGGGTTCTCCATTTTGTTCCATTGATTTACATGTCTGTCTCTTGTCAATACCACACAGTCTTTTTTTTTTTGAGATGGAGTCTTGCTCTGTTGCCGCTGGAGTGCAGTGGTGTGATCTTGGCTCACTGCAGCCTCTGCCTCCCAGGTTCAAGTGATTCTCCTGTCTCAGCCTCCGGAGCAGCTGGAATTATAGGCGTGTGCCACCACGCCTGGCTTTTTTTTTTTTTTTTTTTGTATTTATGTAGAGACGGGGTTTCACCGTGTTGGCCAGGCTGGTCTTGAACTTCTGAGCTCAAGTAATCCACCCGCCTTGGACTGTCAAAGTGCTGGGATTACAGGTGTGAGCCACCGCTCCTGGCCAGTATATCACACAGTCTTGATTACTTACTGTAGCCATATAATGAGTCTTGAAGTTGGTTAGACTGATTCCTCCCAGTTTATTTTTCAAAATCATTTTAGTTATTCCAGTTCCTTTGCCTTTCAATATAAATTTTAGAATAATCTTATCTAATACACAAAAAAGCTTTCCAATATTTTGACAAGAACTATATTATACCTATATGTCCATTTGGGGATAATTGTCATCTTTATTATGTTGAGGTGTTAATCCATGAACGTGATCTGTCTCTCTACTTACTTAAATCTGTTTCTTTTCCCTAGATGAAATATTATAGGTTTATTTAAAACATAATTCTCATCTTGCGATGAGAAATGTTCATTTGTTCATAAAATGTTCATTTTTCAATGTTTACAAAATGTTCATTTTTTTTTTACTTTGTAATTTACAAATATACAGAAGTAGTTTACTTAAATTTATATTACATATTTACGTATTTATTAAGGCAGGTAACTACATGGAAAAAAATTTTGTTCTGTCTTAAGCATACTGGAGAATAAACCATTTGACAAATTGTTGCACCTCTGAAACCACAGTGCATAACAAACTTCAAAAAATGGTAAGTTTTTTGTTTTGTTTTTTTTTGTTTTTTTTAAGACGGAGTCTCGCTCTGTCGCCCAGACTGGAGTGCAGTGGCGCGATCTTGGCTCACTGCAACCTCTGCCTCCTGGGTTCACGCCATTCTCCTGCCTCAGCCTCCAGAGTAGCTGGGACTACAGGCGTCGGCCACCACGCCCAGCTAATTTTTTTATTTTTAGTAGAGACGGGGTTTCACTGTGTTAGCCAGGATGGTCTCAATCTCCTGACCTCGTGATCCGCCTGCCTCGGCCTCCCAAAGTGCTGGAATTACAGGCGTGAGCCACCACGCCTGGCTGTTTTGTTTTTTTAAGACAGGGTCTTGCTCTTTTGCACAGGCTGGGGTGCAGAGGTGTGACCTTAGCCCACTGCAACCTTGAATTCCTGGGCTCAAGCAATCCTCCTGCCTCAGCCTCCTGAGTAGCCAGGACTATAGGTGTGTACCACCGCACTTGGGTATTTTTCTTTCTTTCTTTCTTTTTTTTTTTTTTTTCAGAGGCAGGGCTCACTGTTTTGTCCAGGCTGATCTAGCAGCTCCTGGGCTCAAGCAGTCCCCCTGTGTTGAGGGGGACTTTAGTCCTCCAAAGTGTTAGGATTACTACAGGTGTTGAGCCACTACATCTGACCAAAATGTTAAAGACATAAACAAGGCTTATTTACCTTACTTAGATCATAAATGTAGATCAGAAGATAAAAGTAGATTTTCCTTGTCAAAGTATGCAGCATTTCAGAACTTTGGCTTCCTTGTTTAGTGCTTTTAGAACCAAGACTCACCAAGCACCATTATTTAGGATATTAACACACATTTTCTGTATCTGAATTTCTTCTTCTAACATCATAATAACGATTTTTAGAAGGCAAAGAGAATACAAGGTGATCTTCATGCTTATATTGTATTAAAACACAATTCAAGGGAATTCTAGTCTTCCCTCCCCTCAACTTAGGGATTTCATTTATACCCTTATATCCACAACTTCCAGTCACCTGCTTGGTGTTTTCTAAGTCCAGGAATATTCAAGTTGGATTTAGAATTGGAGTGATAGTAGATCCAATCACAGATCCCACCTGTTCTTTGATTTTTATCTTTTGGATTCCTAAGTTTTCTTGATTATTCACTCACAAGTTGACTCAGTTCAGCACTTGACCATGATTGTAGTGCTTCCCAGATCGACTCCTTGTCTCACTGGAGAGAGAGTGTGAAAGGTAAAAAAAAAAAAAGGTACTGAATTCTCTTCTGGCAGTGTGGGTCATATCCACTGTTTGTGATTTAAAAGTGCTTCATGTGGAAGGCAAGGCAGTCTGACCTGGAAAATGCAGGGTTGCACTTCTGGCACTTAAACGGGCTGTTCCCTGTGTGTTGGCGGTAGTGACTGGTCAGTTCATCTGAGAGGACAGATTTCCACTCATGGCCATCTCAGGCCCAGTGGTAAGGTTTCTCATCTGTGTAGGTTTGCAGGTGTTTCTTGAGGTGAGAGCTCAAGTTCTGGGGAACTCAGAGTCTATTTCTTTTGTTGCTGTTATATAGTTTTCAGCATACAAGTCCAGTACATGTTTTGTTAGAATTGTTTGTAAATATGTTGGGTTTTTTTTTGGAGCAATTGTAAATGGTGTATCATATTTTAAATTTTAGTTTCTGTGTTCATTATTAGTATATAGAAATACCATTGGGGTTTGTGTGTGTGTGTGTGTGTGTGTGTGTGTGTGTATGTTTATCTGGTATCTTCCAGCATTGCTGAATTTATTTAGTAGGTTTTTTTTCCCTTGTCATTTCCTTGGAATTTATTTTCTATGTAGCTGGTCATGTTTTCTACAAATAGTAACAGTTTGATTTCTTCATTTTTGATATGTATGCCTTTTATTTTCTTCTGCCTTATTGTACTGGCTAGATTTTCTAGCACCATGTTAAGTAAAATGGGTGAGAGGGAACATCCTTGCCTTGTTCCCTATCTTAGGGGGAAAGCATCCCCTTAAGTATGTTAGCTATAAATTTTATGTAGATTTTTAAAAGTCAAGTTGAGAAAGTCATCTTTTATTACAAATTTTCTAAGTTTTTTTTTTTTAAAACAATGAATGAATGTTGTATTTTGTCCAATGCTTTTTCTGCACCAATTGATGTGACCATGTGATTTTTCTTCTTCAGCCTATAAATATGGTGTATTGTCTTGATTGATATTTAAATATTGAACTAGCCCTGCATTCCTGAAATAGATTCTACTTGAGATATATATATCACATATATGGAAGAAATGCTCTAGTAAAATAGGGATAGAGAGGGATTACTTTCTTCCAATGTGTTCATGAGGAATAGTTTTGAAGAGTTCAGATATAAAGTATATATTCTTTTCTTGTTGGGTGGAGTGCTCTATAAATATTTTTTAGATCCTATTGGTTCATAGTGGTGCTGAGTTCTTTGTCCTTGCTGATTTTTCTGCCTAGTTCTGTTGATTATTGAGAAAGGTGTCTCTGACAATAATTGTGGATTTGTCTCTCTTGTTCATTTCTATATATATATATAGATCTATATATCAATATAGATCTATATATATATCAATCACACATATGTGTACACATACATATATATTGCTGAATTTTATTTCCTAATATTTTGTTAAGGATTTTTGTATGTTCGTGAGCAATATTGGTCTGTAGTTTTTTTTTCCGTGCTGCTTTGGTCTGGTTTTGGTATCAGGATAGCACTAGTTTAAAATCAATTGGAAAGTTTCCTGTTTTCTGAAAGAGATTGTGTAGAATTGTTTTTAATTCTTTAAATGTTTGGCAGAATTTCATATGGGCCAAGAGATTTCTTTTTTGGGAGTTTTTAGATTATGTATTTCATTTCCTGAATGTTTATAGGGCTATTCAAGTGATGTATTTTGTATATGTAAGTTGTGGTAGTTTGTGTGTTTTGAAGAAGTGGTCCATTTCATCTAACTTGTTGAATTAATATGTGTAGAGTTTACAGTATTTCCTTATTATCCTTTTGATGTCTACAGGATCTGTAGTGATATCTCCTGTTTTACTCCTGATGTTGCTAATTGTGTCTGTCTGTTGCGGGGTGGGGGTGTCTTTGTGTCATCACCTTTTTGGTCAGTCTTCCTAGATGATGTCAATTTTATTGATCTTTTTAAAGACCCAGTTCTTTGTTTCACTGGTTTTTCTATCTTGCTTTTCTGTTTTTCGTTTTATTTCTGCTCTTATTTCCTTCTTTCACTTGCTTTGAGTTTGTCTTTCTCTTTTTCTAAGTGTTTGAGGTGGATCATAGATTATTAGGAACTTTTTCTGTTTCCTAGTGTATACATTTAAAGCAATTACATTTTTGTGTCAAGATTGCCTTAGCTGTATCACATAAATTTTGGTATATTTCATTTTAATTTTCATTTAGGTCAATGTAATTTTTATTTTCTTTGAAACTCTTACTCTTTGACCTTTATTTATTTATTTATTTATTTTGGAGATGGAGTTTTACTCTTGTTGTCCAGGCTGGAGTGCAATGGCGTGATCTCAGCTCACCGCAACCTCTGCCTCCCAGATTCAAGTGATTCCCCTGCCTCAGCCTCCCGAGTAGCTGGGATTACAGGCATACACCACCATGCCTGGCTAATTTTTTATTTTTAGTAGAGACAGGGTTTCTCCATATTGGTCAGGTTGGCCTTGAACTCCTGACCTCAGGTGATCTGCCCGCCTCAGCCTCCCAAAGTGCTGGGATTACAGGCGTGAGTCACAGCACTTGGCAGCTATGGGTCATTTATAAGTGTGTTGTTTAGTTTCCATGTGTTTGGATATTTTCTGCTGTTGATTTTAATTTCATTCCATTGTGGTCAGAAAACATTCTCTGTATGATTTTGGTTCTTTTAAATTCATTGAGGTTTTTTTAATGCCCAAGATATGGTCTATCTTGGATATATAATCTGTAGACACTTAGAACAAGTATATATTCTTTTCTTGTTGGGTGGAGTGCTCTATAAATGTTGATTAGATCCTATTGGTTCATAGTGGTGCTGAGTTCTTTGTCCTTGCTGATTTTTCTGTCTAGTTCTATTGATTATTGAGAAAGGGGTCTCTGACAATAATTGTAGATTTGTCTCTCTTGTTCATTTCTATCAATTTTTCTTTGCATATTTTACAGCTTTGTTTGATACATTTAGGATTGCTACATCCTCTTAGTGCTACATTGACTCTTTTCTTATATAATGTGTCACTCTGTCTCTAGTATTTTTAAATTTTTTATTATTAATTTTTAAGACAGGGTCTCTCATAAACCAGGCTGGAGTGCAATGGTGCGATCTCACCTCATTGCCACCTCCACCTCCTAGGCTCAAGTGATCCTCCTGTTTCAGCTCCCCAAGTAGCTGGGACTACAGGCCACTACGCCTGGCTAATTTTTGTATTTTTTATAGGGACAGGTTTTCGCCATGTTACCCAGGCTGGTCTCCGAACTCCTGAGCTCAAGTGATCCACCTGCCTTTGCCTCCCAGTGTGCTGGGATTATAGGCGTGAGCCACTGTCTACTGGTTTTTTAGGGTGGAAGAAATGCTGTAGTAAAATAGGGATAGAGAGGGATTACTTTCTTCCAATGTGTTCATGAGGACTAGTTTTGAAGAGTTTAGATATAAATAAGAAACTTGAAAGGCAGTAAAAACAGCATAAATCAGAGAATTAGGTTGCCCTTGGTTGTGAAAATTACCACAACCAAGGGCAACCTAGATTTTCATATAAGCAAAGCATGATATCTAGAAAACTTTGAAGATGCAGGAGAAATAAGTTTTTGGTTTAATTTTTATATCATAAAAGTAATACATGTTTGTTTGGGGGAACAACTCTTAATGATTCAAAATTGAAAGTAATCTGTGTAGGTTACATCCTTTATTGCCTCTGGCTACGTAACTCTTGCTGTGTCACTCACCAGTCATATTCCTAAGAAGCAGTCTTCCAGACCTTTTTCTGTATGTGCACTTTTTTTTTTTTAAAGCACAAGAATATTATCATTATTCCATTGCAGTACACGAGCGTCCTAAGGTGGTGTTTTTTTTTTTTAATGGCTACAGACTGTTCCATGATACAGACATACCAATTTATTTAGTCATTCCCTTAGCTATAGATACTCAGTAATCTTCAGTGTTTGTCATTAAATAAAGCAGCAGTAAAGTTTTCTTAAGTATATCCTACCATTCTCCTATTTCCATAGGATAGAGTCGTAGATATGAAATTGCTTGTCTAGAGACTATGCTTTATTTTTTTTTTTTTTTTTTCCTGCAGAGTATTGCTCTGTTGCCCAGGCTGGAGTGCGGTGGTGCAATCTCAGCTCACTGCAACCTCCTCCTGCCAGGTTCAAGTGATTCTCATGCCTCAGCCTACCGGGTAGCTAGGATTACAGGCACATGCCACCACACCAGGCTAATTTTTGTATTTTTAGTAGAGATGGGGTTTCACCACGTTGGCCAGGCTGGTCTTGAACTCCTGACTTCAAGTGATCCGCCTGCCTCGGCCACCCAAAGTGCTGGGATTACAGGCGTGAGCCACTGTGCCCAGCTCACCTCTACTTTTTTGTATTACCAATCTTCCCACAAGAAAAGGCAAATATAAGCTCCATTTTGGGGGTAGGAAAATTGAAGCAAATAAATATAAAAATAAAAATTTGGGCTTGGTGTGGTGGCTCACACCTGTAATCCCAGCACTTAGGGAGGCTGAGGTAGGAGGATCACCTGAGGTCAGGAGTTTGAGACCAGCCTGGCCAACATGGTGAAACACCATCTCTACTTAAAATACAAAAATTAGCCAGGTGTGGTGGCGCATGCCTGTAATCCCAGCTATTCGGGAGGCTGAGGCAGGAGAATTGCTTGAACCCAGGAGGCGGAGGTTGCAGTGAGCTGAGATTGCACCACTGCA
>NW_012103465.1:3055996-3119136 GCF_000951045.1 Mandrillus leucophaeus
GTGCCTCAACCTCCCAAGTACCTGGGATTACAGACGTGCACCACTACGCCCAGCTAATTTTTGTATTTTTGGTAAAGACGGGGTTTCACCATGTTGGCCAAGCTAGTCTCGAACTCCTGGCCTCAAGTGATCCTCAAGTGATATGCCTGCCTTGGCCTCCCAAGGTACTAGGGTTAACAGGCCTGAGCCACCGCATTCTGCCGCTTTTCGTATTTTTAAAAGTATTTTTTCTTTCAACTTTGTTTTTCATTTTTTAAAATAAATCTTTACTAAACCATACTGTATACTGAGAAAGTGTGTAACCAATAAATGTACAGTTTGATGAATTATTACTGTGGACATACCCATGTAGCTATTACCCATGAAAAAAAAACAGAGTATGCCAGCCTCCTCCCATGCTTGTGCCCAGCCACACCATTCCCTCCCACTGCCAAGGTAAGCATTAAATTTTTAACACCATGGATTGACCGGGCGCGGTGGCTCATGCCTGAAATCCCGGCACTTTGGGAGGCCGAGGCAGGTGGATCACCTGAGGTAGGGAGTTCAAGACCAGCCTGACCAACATGGGGAAACCCCGGCTGTACCAAAAATACGAAATAGCCGGGCGTGGTGGTGCATGCCTGTAATCCCAGCTACTAGGGAGGCTGAGGCAGGAGAATCACTTGAACCCTGGAGGTAGAGGTTGTAGTGAGCCGAGATCGTGCCACTGCACTCCAGCCTGGGCAACAAGAGCGAAATTCTGTCTTAAAAACAAAAAAACCCACCATGGATTAGGTTTCTAAAATATTAACTATAATTTTCGTAAATGGAATCATATAGTATGTAATTGTTTGTGTGCCTGGCCTCTTTAGCTCTGTGTTTGTGACAGATCTCCGTGTTGGAGTAGCAGTAGTTTGTTGACTTTCTTTACTACGTCATGTTATTCTGATTTTAATGTGCCACAATTTAGTTTTGATGAAAATTTGGCTTGTTTCCATTTTTAACTATTAAGAACAGTGAGGTCAAGAATATTCTTGTACAGTCTTTTGGGGTACATATATATGTATTTCTCTTGCCTGAATGCTGGGTCATAGGGTGTGCCTATGTTTAGTTTCCCCAAGTGGTTGTACAAAGTGGCTGTGAGTATATCTGAGGTCTTAGTTACTCTACATCCTATTCAGTGCTTGGTATTGCCAGTCTGTTTAATTTTAACCAATTTTGTAGGTGTGTTGTAGTCGTTCATTGTGGTTTTAATTTATATTCCCCTATGACTAATGAGATTAAGCACCCTTTCTTTTGCTTTCATTGTTTTTAATTATCACAAATAACTGTAGGTATTTAGTATTTATTGGGCACAGTGTGATATTTTGATACATGTCTACAATGTATAATGATAAAATCAGGGTAATTAGCATATCCATCACCTCAAACATTTCTTTGTGCTGAAAACATTCAAAATCTGTTCTAGCTATTTAAAAATATACACCAGCCTGGGCAACATAGCAGACCCCATCTCCGCAAAAATAAAAATAAAAAATTAGCCAGGTGTGGTGGTGCACACCTATAATCCCAGCTACTCAGTAGGCTGAGGTGGGAGGATCACTTGAGCCCAGGAGTTGGAGGTTTTCAGTGAATCATGATCACATCATTGCACTGGGCAATAGAGCAAAACCATGTTTCTTAAAAAATAAAGGAAAAAAAGAAAATATGTAATAAATTATTGTTAATTACAGTCACTCTATAGTGCTATAGAACATTAGAACTTATTTCTTCTATCTACCTGTACTTTTGTATTTGTTAACCAGCCTTTGCCTATCCTTCCTTCTCCCCTCCCTTTCCCTGCCTCTAGTAACCACTGTTCTATCCTCTACTTTCTATGGGATCACCTTTTTTGCTTTCACGAGATATGTGGTATTTATCTTTCCGTGTCTGGCTTATCTTACTTAACATAATGTCCTCCAAAAGCCTCTTCATGTTGCTGCCAGTGACAGAATTTCGTGTTGTTGTTGTTTTTTTTTTAATGGCTAAATAGTATTCCATTGTGTGTGTGTTTATGAATAGCGCTTCAATAAACCTAAGAGTGCAGATATCTCATTGACACTGATTTCTTTCCTTTCAGTATATACCTAGTAATGGGATTGCTGGATCATATGGTGGTTCTATTTTTAGTTTTTGAGGAATATCCATACTGTTTCCCATAATGGCTATACTAATTTACATTTCCACCAACAGTGTATGTAAGTTCCTTTTTTTGTATCCTTGCCATCATTTGTTATTTTTTGTCTTTTTGATAATTGCCATTCTAACTGGGGTGAGATGATATCCCATTGTGGCTTTGATTTACATTTCCCTGATAATTAGTGATGCTGAGCACTTTTTCATATACCTGTTGGCCATTTGTATGTGTTTTGAGGGATGTCTATTTGGCTGTTTTGCTGACTTTTAAAATTGGATTTGTATTTTTGTGTATGTGCTGTTGAGTTCCTTGTATATTCTGGTTATTAATCCCTTGTTGGATGGATAGTTTGTGTTTTTCTTTCATAGCTTCACTCCAATGGTTTCCTTTGCTCTGCAGAAGCTTTTTAGTTTGTTGTAATCCCTTTTGCTTTTGCCTAGTTTTTCTTTTGTTGCCTATGATTTTGAGGTCTTCTCCAGAAAATATTTGCCCAGAACAAACGTCCTATAATGTTTCCCTAATGTTTTCTTCTAGTAGTTTCATAGTATTGGATCTTACCTTTACGTCTTTATGTTCATTTTTTTTAATACGATGAGTGTAGGCATCTAGTTCCTTTCTTCTGCATATGGCTATAGTTTTCCCAGCACCATTATGTATATTTTTAAATTTTAGAAATAGAGACAAGGTTTCACTATATTGTGCAGGCTGGTCTCAATCTCCTGGGCTCAGATGATCCTCCTGCCTCAGGCTCCTAAAAGGCTGGGATTACAGGCTTTGTAGTATATTTCAGAGGCACATAGTGTAATGCCTCTTGCTTTGTTTTTTTTTTCTCAGAATTGCTTTGGCTGTTAAAGGTCTTTTGTGGCTCCATATGCATATTAGGATTTTTTTTTCTGTTTCCGTAAATAATGTCATTGGTATTTTGATAGGGATTGCATTGAATCTGTAGATAAAGATGGAATGTGTTTCCATTTTTTGTGTGTCCTCAATTTCTTTTTGACCAGAATTTTATAGTTTTCCTTTTAGAGAACTTTCACCTCCTTGGTTAAATTTATTTCTACGTATTTTATTTTATTTTTTTGGTTCTTGTAAGTGCAATTGCTTATTGATTTCTTTTTTCTGCGAATTCATTGTTAGTGTATAAAAATGTTACTGATTTTTGTGTATTGATTTTGTATCCTACAACTTTACTGAATTTGTTTATCAGTTCTAGGAGTTTATGACAGTATTTTAAGAGTTTTCTATGTATAAGATCATGTTGTCTGCAAACGGGAACAGTTTAACTTCCTCCTTCCCAATTTGGATGCTCTTTATTTCTTTGTCTTGCCTAATTGTTCTGGCTAGGATAGGACTTCCAGTACTATATTCAGTAGGAGTGGTGATAGTAGGCATCCTTGACTTGTTCCATATCTTAGAGGAAAAGCTTTAAAATTTCCCCCATTCAGTATGTTAGATGTGAGTTTGTCATATATGGCCTTTTTTGTGTTGAGGTGTGTTCTTTCTATACCTAACCTGTTAAGAGTTTTTGTCATGAGGGGGTTTTGAAATTAAAAATAAATTTTTTTAGAGGTAGAGTCTGACTTTGTTGCCCAGGCTGGAGTGCAGTGATACAATCATAGTTTACTGCAACCTTGAACTCCTGGGCTCAAGCAATCTTTCCAGCCTGGTCTCCCTACAGGTGTGTGCCACCTTGCCGGCTTTTGTATTTTTTGTAGAGATGGGGGTCTCGCTTTGTTCCCCAAGCTGGTCTCCAACTCCTGGGCACAAGCAATCCTCCTCCTTTGGCTTCCCCAAGTGTTGGGATTCTAGGCATGAGCCACAGTGCTTAGCCTCCTGTCCTTTTAAAAATTGTTTTCTGGTTGATTCGTATATCCTTTTTTTCTTCCTCTCTTATCATTGTAGTTCGATGGTTTTCTATAGTGACAAGGTTTGATTTTTTTTCTCTTTGTCCTTTGTGTATTTGTTCTACCAGTGAGTTTTATACTTTTGTGTATTTTCATGATAGTGGTTATCGTTTTTTCATTTCTAGATGTAGGACCTTTTTGAGCATTTCTTGTAAGACCTGGCTAATGGTAATGAATTTCCTCAGTTTTTGCTTGTCTGGGAAAGACCTCATTTCTGAAGGATAGCTTTTTTGGGTATAGTGTTCTTGGTTGACATTTTTTTTTTCCTTTCCGCATTTTGAATATATCATCTTATTCTCTCATGGTCTGTAATGTTTCTCTGGAGAAATCTGTTTTAAGTGTAATGGGGATTTCCTTGTATTAACTTGATGCTTTTTTCCCTTGCCTTTTTTAGGATTCTCTTATCTTTCGCTTTTGACGGTTTAACTATAATATGCCTTGGGAAGACCCTTTTGGGTTGAATCTATTTCGGAACCTTTGAGCTTCCTGGATCTGTGTGTTCATACCTCTTATCAGACTTGGGAGGTTTTCAGCTATTTCATTTGGCAGGCTTTCTGTGCTTCCTTTTTTCTCCTCCTTCTGGAACTTTCATAACATGAACATTTGTTTGCTTAATGATTTCCTGTAAGTCTTGTAGGTGTTCTCATTTCGTTTTCATTCTCATTTCTTATTTCTTTGAGTAGGTAATTTCAAAAGACTTATCTTCAAGTTAGAGATTTGTGTCTTATGCTTGATCATGTCTGCTATTTTAGTCCTATTATATTTATTTCATTCATTGAAGTCTTAAGCTGCAGGATTTCTGTGTATTTTTAAAAAATGATTTGTATCCCTTTGTTGATTTTTTTTTAACACATTGTAAATTTTAAAATTAACCCAGGAAGCATCAAATATGGCCCAGTGGGGTGGGATAGGGGTAGGTGGCTCCATCTTCATTTGGCACCATGCTGAAAGGTACAGTAGCCACTTGAAACTCGGCTTGAGGATGTTGGGCCACTGGTTTAGGGTGTCTGAGTGGTGACTTATCATCAGGGGAAAAGTGGAGTTTTTGCTACTTGCTGCTGGAGCAAGACACACTCCAGCCATTGTTCTAATTCCAAGATGGTGTAGCACAGGCCACAGGGAGCTGGGCACAGGGTTGACTCCTTCTCTGTGGGGAGCACAGCTATGCATACTCCAGGCAGCTTAGGCCTGTGAGGACTGTAGGATTCCTCAGTGGTGAGGTCTGTAAGTGTCCAAGGTGTTGATACAGATCGCTAGGCTCCTCTTTCTTACCTCCTTGCAGAAGGGAGTAGTCCTTTTGGTTCCCAGCTGATCCTGGTTGGGGATTGGGGTGATAGAAGCTTGGCATTTCCTTCTGCTCTCTATGTGGTCATCTCGAGTTTCTTTTATAAACTCTTCTGATGCACTCTGGCACCCTTCCTCAGTTATTTGTGTTATAGTCTAGTTGTTTATTTGTTGTTTTGGCTGTCTTTTTGAGGGATTTCTAGCCGGCCATCTTGATCTGAGCACCTTTTCTTTGATGTATCGGTCAGTTGGATATCCTCTTTTATGAAGTCTCCATTCAGATATTTTGCTTATTTTTCTGTCTTTTTCTTATTTAACTGTTGATTCATTGGTATAGTCTGGATATGTTAAAGGATTGCACATATCTGTGTCTTGTGTTTTGACACTTTCAGTGTAGTCTTTTGATAAATAATAGTTTATAGTTTTAATATTCAATTTATAAATCTTGTCTATCCTTTTACCATGAAAACATTCTCCGTGAACTTTAAAGCCTTCTGTTTTAAAATATAAACTCTTACATTTAACGAACTCATTTGCCATTCTTTTTAAAATAGAATTTTACTAAGGAATAGATACCAAATTTTATCAGGTGCTTTTCCTGGAATAATTAAGCCAGTTGAATTGTTTCCCCTGTTTATATAATATTATATTTAATTAATGTTGTAGTTTTCCTTGTGCTTTATCTGTAGCCCCTTTTTGGGATGCACCTTTCTTAATCACAGTAGTAATTTTTAAGAATAACATCATTTCTGAGATGTTATTTAAGATTTTTCATCTGTTCTCATTAAATGAGATTAGCTTGTAATTCAGATGGTTTTTAGTGATGTTCTTAACTATGCTACGATAGCCATCTTTACACACTCTTTTTTGTACTTTGGGTAAAATAATAATAATAATAATAATAATTATTATTATTATTATTTGAGATGGAGTCTTGCTGTGTTGCCCAGGCTGGAATGCAGTGGTGCGATCTCAGCTCACTGCAAGCTCCACCTCCCGGTTTCACGCCATTCTCCTGCCTCAGCCTCCCGAGTAGCTGGGACTACAGGTGCTCGCCACCACACCTGGCCAATTTTTTTGTATTTTTAGTAGAGACAGGGTTTCACCATGTTAACCAGGATGGTCTTGATCTCCTGACCTCGTAATCCGCCTGCCTTGGCCTCCCAAAGTGCTGGGATTACAGGCATGAGCCACTGTGCTTGGCCAGTAATTATTTTTTTTCTTTGAATGTTAGGGGGAAAAAACTTCCAGCGACTTAATCAGTGCCCTTTTCTGTTTATTATTTGAAAAAATTTCTTGTTTTCTTTTTAGGTCTTTTTGTGTCTTTTTCATTTATCTGGTTTGTCATTTTTTACATAGCTTCCTGTCTTAATTCCAAATATATTGGTAACTAATGGAGAATCATTTACCATAAAGCTCTTAATCTTTTTTATTAATTATATCTTTTTTATTTTATTGAGTCACATCTTATTTCCTTTTACAAATAAGTGGTTGATTTGTGTTGTATGTTCTCAATTAATTAGCTTGATTTGTTTTTTCACCTTTTTTTTTTTTTTTTGAGACAGGGTCTCGCTCTGTCATCCAGGCTGCAGTGCAGTGGCTCCGTTATGACTCACTTCAGCCTCAACCTCTTGGGATCAAGGGATCCTCCTGCCTCAGCTCTCCCCTGACCATGCCCCCCTGAGTAGCTAGGACTGGGACTATAGGTGTGTGCCACCATGCCTGGCTAATTTTTGTATTTTTTGTAGAGACAAGGTTTTGTCATGTTGCCCATGCTGGTCTCGAACACCTAGGCTCAAGTGATCTGCCCGCCTCAGCCTTCCAAAGTACTGGGATTACAGGTGTGTGCCACCACACCCAACTTTATATTTTATTTTCTTTTTCTCTTCTTTTGAGATTATCACTTTACTGTTTGGCTTGTAATTTTGTGTCATTTCTAAACTCTCAGTTCATTTTGCTCTTGCTTTTCATATATGTATTTATTTATTTATTTATTTTTTTGAGACAGAATTTGGCTTTTGTTGCCCGGGCTGGAGTGTAGTGGCATGATCTCAGCTCACTGCAACCTCTGCCTCCTGGGTTCAAGCTATTCTCCTGACTCAGCCTCCCAAGTAGCTGAGATTAGTTGCCTACCACCATGCCCAGCTAATTTTTGTATTTTTAGTAGAGACCGGGTTTCACCATGTTGACCAGGCTGGTCTTGAACTCCTGACCTGAGGTGATCCACCTGCCTCAGCCTCCCATAGTGCTGGGATTACAGGCGTGAGCCACCGCACCCAGGCCCAATGTCTAAGATTTTTAAAGTGATAAATTTTTCTTTGGTAGAGTCTCATATATTCTGATGAAATTTTTATTTCTATGTAAGATGTTTTATTATGTTCTGCAATTTTTTTTTCTTGACCTCAGTATAATTTAGGAAAGATATTTGGTTCTTTACATTAAAATTTTTTTATCACATTGTATATAATAATGCACATATAGAAATAAACATACATATTTCCAAGTGAGGAGATGTCTTAATTTATTCCGGGAATTGAGTATTTGTTTGTAATGTCTACCTCTTTGGATTTAATGAGGAAAGTAATGACTCCTAATTTTGCACATTAACAGTTCACTGTCTTGTCTTCTGGTTATTCCCTAAAAAAATTGAAATCGGGCCAGGCATAGTGGCTCATGCCTGTGATCCCAGCACTTTGGGAGGCCGAGGCGGGCAGATCACGAGATCAGGAGATCAAGACCATCCTGGCTAACACAGTGAAACCCCGTCTCTACTAAAAATACAAAACATTAGCTGGGCGTGTTGGCCGGCATCTGTAGTCCCAGCTACTCGGGAGGCTGAGGCAGGAGAATGGCGTGAACCCGGGAGGCGGAGCTTGCAGTGAGCCGAGATCATGCCACTGTACTCCAGCCTGGGCAACAGAGCAAGATTCCGTCTCAAAAAAAAAAAAAAAAAAAAAAAAAAAAAGCTTTCTTACAATACATAGTATTGTAAAGATCTGTCATAGGCCATTCAATGCAAACAGTTTTGTTGGCTATTTAAATCATGTTGCAGTACCTTTGTTTTTTTTAATTTAAATTTTATGTGTTTTAAGAAGTATGCACATGGCACAAAATTCAAAGGGAATAAAAAGGTTTGTAGAGCAGGATTCCTCAACCCCAGACAGGGCAGGATTGGTGGAATGGTTGAAGAATGGAACTGTTCCACCTCAGATCATCAGGCGTTAGAGTTTCATAAGGAGCCAGCAGCCTCGATCCCTCGCATGTGCAGTTCACAATAGGGTTCACAGTCCTATGAGGATCCAATGCCATCACTGATCTGATCTACGAAACTGGTTCCTGGTGCCAAAAGGTTGGAGACTGCAGGTTTAGAGAATCTTTGAAGCAAACAGTGTTACTAGTATGTTGTTGTTGTTGTTGTTTTCCCCAGGCTTTTTCTTTTTCATAAATAAGCAAATATATATACATATATGTACACTTGTTCTTTTTCCGCAGAAATGGTCACTGTCAGTGTACACTATCTGGTGATGGGACATTAAAAACACAGACTTTGCTCATGCCTGTATTCCCAGCACTCCCTTTTGGGAGGTTGAGGTGGGGTGGATCATGAGGTCAGGAGATCGAGACCAGCCTGGCCAACACGGTGAAACCCCGTCTCTACTAAAAATACAAAAATTAGCTGGGCATGGTGTCACACGCCTGTAGTCCCAGCTACTGGGGAGGCTGAGGCAGGATAATCACTTGAACCCGGGAGGCGGAGGTTGCAGTCAGCCAGGATCGCGCCACTGCACTCCAGCTTAGGCAACAGAGCTAGACTCCATCTCAAAAAAACAAAACAAAACAAAACACAGACTTTACCAACTTTACCACTACTCAATAGAACCATGTAATACAACTGCACTTGTGCCCACTAAATTTGTACAAATAAAAAAATGCATAAGACATAAAAGTAGTGCATAAGAGATTGTAAAATGAACATCTGTGTGACCCCCAACCACAAAAAGAAATATAAGTTTGCCAACATCTCTACATCTTTTAGCCATTCACAGCTCCTTGCCATGCCTTTTGTGGTAGCCACTGTCCTCACCATTATAGCATTGACTTTGATTCTCTTTATAGTTTTATAACCTAATTATGTATTCATAAACAGTGTAGTAAAATTGTGCTTGTTTTTGGATCTTTTCCCTGAACGCTTTTAGATACCTGAAATCTTGTAGCCCCAGGAGCAGTCTTGAAGAAGAGGAGTCAGCAGGGTCTGTGGGAGGTGAATGGGCAAGGAATTCTACACAGGTTGGCCTAGTGAAGTTTGGGGACTTTGATCTCACCATTATTAGGTGGACTTGAGATCTTTTCTTGTACCAGGTGATGGAGCCATATCTTCACAGTTGCCAGGGCTCCGGAACTAGCTCTGAGTCTACTTCTTTGAAGTCCTGCTTCTGCAGCACATGTTTGCCATGATCAGGGATGGTCCTGCCTGGAGTTCTCTTTATGCCCATTCTCTTTCTACTTTGGTTCTAGGGGGCATTTCTGGTTTTGTTTGTGTGTAAGAGCCCCTGTGGATTGCAAAAAACAAAATCTAAAAAGTAAAGTCATGGTTTCTTTTTTCTTTTCTAATTTGTAAAATCTATGGGGTTTAATCTTAGGCTTTATTTGTAGATGCTTGTTCCTCTATCCCATTTAGGCACTTAGAAAGTTTGAACAAATCAAGGGCTTTCCTGTTTTCTGCAGAGCACCTTAGATTTTCTATAAACCTAAGTAGAAAGTGGCATTGTGGTAGAGATTGTGCCTGATTTGTAAAGAATGTTAAAAAGATCATAGGAATAATTTCTAATTGAATTTCATCGTTCAGATACTTTCAAACTCCTGTGATGCTACTTACATCACAACCTATTACACATACACATATGTGTAAAACAGACTAAAGTTTCATAAACAGCATCCTTAGTATATACAGTTGTTCCAATGTAGTTTATTCTGTTGTATTTTTATTTTTTAAAAAATGTTGATTAGGGATCCATTAAATTAACTATAAGGTCCTTCAAGAGATCAGTGCCTATAGTTGAAGGTGCCATGATTTTCTAGAGGAAGAGATTGACTGCAAGGAATTAAACTGAACAGAGGCAAACTAGTGTCATGGTGTGGCTGAGTGTGGAACCTTTAGGTTCTGTGCAGTGGCATCCGCCTGTAATCCCAGCGTTTGTGAGACCAAAGTAGGAGGATCACTTGAGGCCAGGAGTTTGAAACCAACCTGGGTAACATAGTGAGATCCTATTTCTTCAAAAAAAAAAAAAAAAAAGAGAGAGAGAGAGAGCATGGACTTTGGAGAAGGACAGACTTGGGCTCAAATCCTGGTTTTGCCACTTGCTGGTCATATGATCAGGGCAGTCTGTTTGGCATTCTTGGGTCTCAGTGTCATTTGACTAGGGCAATCTAGTTGGCATTCTTGGATCCTAGCCTTCTGTAAAATTAAAATGGCATCTTAATCCATTTTGTGTTGCTATAACAATGTCACAGGCACAGACTGGGTAATTTATAAAAGAAAAGAAATTTATCACAGTCTGGAAGCCAGGAAATCCAATATCAAGGTGCTAGTATCTGGCAAGGGCCTTCTTGCCACAGCTTCCCATGGCAGAAAGTGGAAGAGCAAGAGAGGGACAGCGAGTGTGACTGAGAGAGCTAGACTCATTCCCCCGCACCCCCCCCCCGCCAGAGATGGGCATCTCACTATGTTGTCCAGGCTGGCTTTCAACTCCTGGTCACAAGCAATCCTCCCACCTCAGCCTCCTGAGTGACCGGGACTATAGATACTGCACCCCTAGCAGGACTCATTTTTATAACAGCCCACTCTCGTGATATAATAATAAGTCCACTCCTGTGATAATGGCATTCCTCTATTCATGAGGCCAGAACCCTTGCGGCTTAATCACCCTTTAATGTCCCATCTCTTAATATAGTCATAATGATAGTTCAGTTTCAACATGAATTTTGGAGGGAATATTCAAACCATAGCAAATAGGAATGACACTCCGTGCCTCAGGGATCTGAGGATTAAATGAAAGAATATCTAGTGTAAAGTAAGCATGCAACACACAGCAGCTTTGTTAACCATTGTTATTTGTTTCAGGATTTAATGGAGTTTCTCTGATTTCTAGCCCAATGCCCTTTGTACAAATTGCAGAATCCATTATGACAAGAGTTATGGGACAGTGTTAAGTAACAGACTAGGTGGATGGGAATTGCTTGGTTGATCCACTCACCCTTTGGGATCTGTTTAGGTGACTGCTGGACTGTGTGTCCATAAACTCTGCTGGTTTATTACAGGAGTGAGAATTGTCTAAAAGTGTCAGGCAGTGACAATGTCTTCAGTGGCAGAAGAGTTGGTCTTTCTGTCCTTGTTCATGGGCAGGAAGTTAAAACTAAGGGGTGTGTTTGTGTGTAAGATTAGCTCAGGGGAAGGAAGGCTAGAGGAGTCTTCACTTCTCCTCCCATAATCTTACATTTAATATCTATTCTCTTCCTTTCCCTTTCTTTTTTCCTCACCCCCTCTCTTTCTCTTTTAAAGAATGACGAGCTTTTGCCCAGGCTTGGTGGCTCATGACTGTAATCTCAGCACTTTGGGAGGCTGAGGTGGGAGAATTGTTTGAGGCCAGGAGTTCAAGACCAGCCTGGTCAATATAATGAGACCCCATCTCTACAAATATAAGAAATTAGCCAGGAGTGGTGGTGCACACCTGTGGTCCCAGCTACTTGGGAGGCTGAGGCAGGAGGATCCTTTGAGGCCAGGAGTTCCAGGTTACAGTGAGCCGTGATCATGCCACTACACTCCAGTTTGGGCAACAAACCCTGTCTCTTAAAAATAAACTTTTAATATAAAATTAAATTTATATAAAATCCAATCATTAAGATAAAAACATTTACTAACATTTCACCTTTTTTCTTCGAGTCTTTTCTCATGCACTAAAAAAAAGATGGCAGTAATACTGTACATTCAAACGCTCTTTTAATAAAATAAAAAACTGAACTGGTTAGATAGTTATAAATCAGTAAGATGGTAGAGGAAGGGAAAAGAGAGGGACACTTTGCTGAAAGGCAGAGATAGTGATCTCTTACTGTCTCTGAGACTGAAGGGTGGTCCTCAATTTAATCTTTCCTTCCAGGTATTCTGGAGCAGGGAAGAATCTGACTTTAAAATTGTTCCCTACCTTCTACTGTTACCCCGTTATTTGACATGCCCTCCTGAGTTCAGAAGAATAGGTCTCAAGGGTTTTATGCTGCCGATATTAATATCCCATTAGATTGCTGGTAGAGCTGCTATCTTGTGTGTGTGTGTGTGTGTGTGTGTGTGTGTGTGTGTGTGCAGTGCGAAAGCTGAATTGTTTCTAAATTCTACTAAACATGTATGTACCAGTCAGTGCTTTTCAACTGCCTGAGGTTCCTCAACCCGTGAACCTACCCAGTCCTTTAGGAAAGCCTAGGTGTGATGCAGGAAGTAACCTGCCATCTGCCATAGTACCTGAATCAGGCATGTGCTCTGGAAATGTTGACCTGGCATGAGGCCAGTCTGTCTTCTCTTTTCTTCACAGATTTTTTTTCTCTTCACAGATTTCGAAGCCAGCTTCATAAGGCTGTTGGATAAAATAACAAATGGTTCTCGAATTGAAATAAACCAAACAGGTAAGCTCCTTTTAGATTCCTAAAAGCACCTCCGTGCACTAAAGCATTCCTGTTTCTCCCTCTTTTTTTCTTTTCTTTTTTTTTTTTTCCAGTCAGTCTCTGCTTATCCATCTCACTCTTTTTAATGGTATAAATATTATGTTTAAAACTTCACTAATCACTTTGTATTATATAAATCACCATTAAATTAGAATTTTGGTGGGACTTATATGAGGAACTCACCGTATAACTTTGGAGTTATATGAGGAAGCTGTGAATGTAGATCATAATAAAAGCATATCATTCTAGATCATTAAAAAAAATACCGTGTTCCTATGGAAAGACCCAGTTACCTCTCTATGATATGATTTTCCAAAGATGTACATGAGTCTCCCAATTTGAAGGGCATACATTTGATTTAAGGAAGTTAGAAGACAGAAAATTTCAGATCCATAAGCAAGTCCCTCCTCTTTTTTTAGCAATAAATATTTTATACATAATGTTTACATGAAACTTTCTGAAGTCCATTTATTATATTATCACATTAAATTATTTCAACCAACTCTATGAGGTAGTTTATGGGCTGAATTCTATTTATTTTAAAATTTTGTTTGTTAAAATAAGTTCACACGAGTATATGCAAAAGATGTGAAAATACCTTCACTTCTTTCCTCTTCCATTCCGCTCTCCAGGGGTAGCCACTGTCACAGCATTTGCTTACATGGACATTTGCATAATGCAGATCATCAACAGCATCATTCTCTTCATATTGTTCTTCAGCCAGCTTTTTTTTTTTTTTTTTGCTAGTACAAATGTCTCAGAGAACTTGCCCTGCCAGCACATGCAGGTTTTCCTCAATATTTCTGTATAGTATTCCATTGTATGGATGCATGATAATTTATTTAACTACTCCCCACTGATAAACATTTAGGTTGTTTCTAGCTTTTAGTTTTTCTATTAGAAACTTGTGTCTACACTGTATGGAAAACCGTGGCAAACATCCTTTGGCTGACTCTATTAACTCTGTACCTTTCCACACACATTCCACAAATCTCTGATCTTTTCCCTATCTTGGCTCTCTTAAGGCAAGCTCAGGTTCATATTTGGTCCTGGACCACGTGAGATATTCTGATCTATAGCTGCATTCAGCCATATCTTATAGAGAACAGGTTTTGGGAATGAGATGCTCACATGTCTTTTGCCAGCTATGAGTCCCTTAATTTCCTCTAGCTTGTTTGCTTTGAAATTGCTGGAGGCTTTTTCAGTAACTTTTTTGGTGATCTGGAAGACAGATATTTCTATTCTTTTTTTGTGTGTGTGTGAGGTGGAGTCTTGCTCTGTCACCTAGGCTAGAGTGCAGTGGTGCGATCTTGGCACACTGCAACTTCTGCCTCCCAGGTTCTAGCAATTCTCCTGCCTCAGCCTCCCTAGTAGCTGGAATTACAGGTGCCTGCCACCATGCCTGGCTAATTTTTTTTTGGTGTGTGTGTATTTTTTAGTAGAGACAGGGTTTCACCGCTTTGGTCAGGCTGGTCTCAAACCCCTGATGTCAGGTGATCCATCCACCTCAGCCTTCCAAAGTGCTGGGATTACAGGCATGAGCCACAGCACCCGGCCCAATTCTCTTCCTTTCTAGTCATATCTGCAATGTAGATTGAGGAGTAAGACATTTACGTGATTCTGCTCCCACTACATGTCCTTTTAATTTTCCCCATCAGAGTAGTAAAAGCCTTCATTTTGATAATCTGGCCAGTTTCTCATTTGGTTAATTTGTATAAATAAACATACAGATTTGAAGGATTTAGTGAATATATAGTCTTTTTTTTTTGGTTTTTTGATCTAAAGAATGGTTTTGTGACCCTTACAACTATTTCAAATAACGGACCCAGAATCCATTTGAGAAGTGTTCATTACTTTGATAAGAATATGGTCCTGTTTGTGATTGTTTGGATTATAGTAAAGCCTAAATTTATTTTATGAAAGTCCCAAGAACTTTTTCCCATTTGAGTGACTGAACATGCCTCCTTCCTCTAATGTTAAATATATTTTTGGTAAATTGTGCCAGAGGGCATTGCAAAATATTTTGTGCAGCAGAAATACCCTGTTCCACCATTTATGTCCTCCTAGATCATTTACAGTTTTTTACATTGATATGTAAATCTGGTAAGAAGCTTTTTAGATAGCCAGGCATGGTGGTTGATGCCTGTAATCCCAGCACTTTGGGAAGCTGAGATGGGCGTAAGAAGCTTTTTGGATAGCCAGGCACGGTGATTCATGTGTGTAATCTCAGCACTTTGGGAAGCTGAGCCTAGGAGTTCAAGACTAGCCTGGGCAACATAGTGAGACCCTTTCTCAAAAAAAAAAAAAAAAAGATTAGCTGAGCGTGGTGGCATGTGCCTAGGGTCCCAGCACTTTGGGAGGCTGAGGTGGGAGGATCACTTGAGCCCAAGAGTTCAAGACCATCCTGGGCAACGTAGTGAGACCCTTTCTCTTAAAAAAAAAAAAAAGAAAGAAAGAAAAGAAAAAAGAATTAGCTGGGCATGGTCCCAGCTACTCTGGAGGCTGAGGTGGGAGGATTGCTTGGGCTCTGGAAGTCGAGCTGCAGCAAGCTGTGATCATGCCACTGCACTCCAGCTTAGGGGATAGAGCAAGACCCTGTCTCAAAACAAAGCTTTTTGAATGATATGATTTTGTGAAAAGTGAATAAAGATAGTAGTTTCCACTAAAGCCATAACATATTAGGCATTTCCATGTATCAATATTAAATTAAATGAGCTACTATTAATGGCGTTGAATGCCATAGAGTACTTGCCTTTTCTTGGCATCATGTTTGGTGAATGAAGTGTATGAGAAATCTCATTTCAGCAGCCCTGGAGGGTGCTGGTTGCTGGTGTGATGATTTAAGCACATCATTTGTAATTCCCCTCTGTGGTCAGCCTAGTGTGCTGTTGGGAGACTAGGGTGCTTATTAGGATCACTCTTCTATGCCCTGCCATGACTTTGGCAACTCAGATGGCTTAGGGAGGGGCTTAATTTATTACTGATTATTAAATTACATTCACAGTTTATTATTGTTACAGGGGCTTGACAGTAGTGAGTCAGCTTTTGGAGTGAAGTGTGGGCTCTTAGCAATGGCATTTCAGGCACTCTTGGATGCCCTTGTCAGACTTTCCCCTTGGAACTCACTGCCTTCATTACCTTTGTGACATTTTAGTTTTTTTCGTGCTGAATGTGGCTCTTTTTCTTCTGGTTTAAGGAACAACCTTATATTATCAGCCTGGCCTCCTGTATGGTGGATCTGTGGAACATGACTGTAGCGTCCTTCGTGGCATTGGCTATTACCTGGAGAGTCTTCTTTGCTTGGCTCCATTTATGAAGCACCCGTTAAAAATAGTTCTACGAGGAGTGACCAATGATCAGGTTGACCCTTCAGTGAGTATTGAGAACAAACCGTGGTGTGGTTTTTGTTTTGTCTCTTGTCACAACCCGACTTGTGAGACAAAAGTTCCTCATAAAGCAGTTTTATTTCAAATGTATATTCCTTTTGTTATTTACCTTGAGATTTAGAGGTTAATCACTCCAGGATGCAGATGAACCAAAACTTAGGGTCATCAAATTCAGGACTGTTGTTAACAGTTACCAAGGCACCTTTTGTTTTTATCTAAGAACCTTCAAAACAGTTGCTCGCAGTCATAGTTGACATGAACTATAGTTCTGTTGGCTGTAGTATGTCAGAGTGGAGTTTTTGTAAGGTCCTGTGGTAGCTGAGGCTAGAGGGCAGCCTATCAAATTTTGGGCAGGGGATCATAGTTCCTTGGCATTGCTACAGCCTGATCTTGACTTACCCAGGCTTCAATCATAAACTCAAGGGCTTTTGTTTTCTGAGAAGAGTTTGCAGATAGAAAAAGGGCATAAAGTCAGGAAAGGAATGTGTGAGATTTGGTAGTTTGTGGGTGTCAGCAAGCTTTTCATTTTTATTTTATTTTTTTCACCAAGAGCCATGCCAGAGCAAGCTTTTTATTAAACATGCTAATTTTTCTGCAGATATGGAGAGAATGGTTTAATATCAAGCAAAACTTTTTATTATGATCACAACTGTCTTCGTGCCATTCTAGGATGGTGTGTGTGTGTGTGTGTGTATATATGTCAGAGAGATACAGAGAGATTAGAGAAGTCTAGAGAAGTCCTGTCCAGGCCTTCCTCTCTTGTAGGGAGGGGTGGATTCCCTGCTTTTGGATGCTCTGCTGTCAGAGAAGATACCTTAAAACTGATGGCCATGATGCAAAGTCCAGACAGAGGTAGTATGCTTGTCTTTACCATTACAGGCCAAGACCAATGAATGGGTAGCTTCTGAGGCAGAATGTGAATTATGTAGCTTTTCTACTCAGGGAGGACCAATGAGGTGATGCTGTGAGCCCCAAAGTAGGGACTGCTGGTATTCACCAAGATACCTACTAGGGTATAAACGTTGTTAATATGTTCTTAGGCAATAAAAACTTATTCTTCAATTCTTGGAAATTTAGCTGCATAAACTCTTTTTCCTGGGATACTGAGTATAGTACAAAATCTGGAATTCTTAAGCTGTAAAGGAATGTTGCGTAAACTCTTTAGAATATTTAATTGTTTTTTTTTTTTTTTTGCATTTTCTAGAAGACTATAGGAAATAAGTTCTTTGCATAAAAGAATGAGAAGAGGTATAAATACCTTTAGGTTGGAAGAGGGGAAGGTGCCTCAAACAGTGGGAAAAGGCCCTGAAGTATACAGCAGTGTGTGTATCAGTTTTGTACTTTTTTTCTACACTTGCTAATTATCTTAAAAGCTTTTCTCACTGGCAATATTTAAAAAATTTTATATGCTAACATTGACAAAAGATCAGTTGATGAATTTCTCAGAAGTGGTACCCAAAAATCTGTTTTCTTATGCTGTAGGAGTATCTGCTTTTGCCAGCTGCATGACTAAAATGACCTTGGTTGGTATCTGACTCCAGGCCAGAGTAAAGTAAATATACCTAATCCTGAATAAAGAGTGACTTTTTCAGCTCATTCCATGGCTCCTTCATTTCTAGCTTCTTCTTTTCTGTGTGGTTTCCTCATTAGTTCATGTCTGCATCTACTCTGCATACAAGGATGAAATGAATGATTCAGTCCTTAACAAACTCCTAGTCTCTTGGGGTGGACAGCTGGGAACTCATTTAGGGAGATTACAAGGATGAATACCCTTGGGCTCTGATAGAGGTAGAAGCAAAGTGCTTAGTGTCAGAAAGGGTTTCTTGAGGAGGGAAAATCAGAGTCAGCCTGGGTTTTAGGAAGATAATTCTGGAGATTGAGTGAAAGATGAATGGAGAGGTGATAGACTAGCTTGGGCATTATGGAGATGGAAGGAGAAAGGAAGGAGCAGATAGGACAACTAATTGGAGGTGGAATGAGAGGAAGGGGCCATAGATGACTTCACAATTTCTGTCCTGGTTGCCATAAAGGATCATGATCATAAAGATCATTCCCATTTGACAAAGGGAAGAGGAAAATTGCAGTAGGATAATGGGTGATGCTTTTTATTGTGGTCCTGTTCCCTGGGATGTTGGCAGCCTGACCATATAAGGATTTCCAGTTGGCAGTTAGAAATTATTGTCTGGAGCCTCGGAGACAGGTCATCAGAATCTTACCTGCTGATACTTAAGCCTCTAGGAATATGAGATTGATTAGGCTGAGGCTGAACACTGGTGTGGGTTTGGCTGAATTCATCTTTCACGTGTTTTTCCTTTGACATGTACAGTGTGGCAGTGGTGGCGGTGGTGGTGGTGGTTGTTGGTGGTGTGTGTATGTATCTGAATTGATTGTTCATGTTTGAAACTCCAGATTTTACATTATAATAGGGCAGTGTGACAATACTGAATGGTGGTTCCTCCATGACAGCCATCAGTTGGAGGTGAGTAGCAGCTGCCTTTTTTGGATAAAGTGTGAGCTTTCAGCTGGACACAGGTCACAGCCGACCTCATCATTCATTTAAGCTTCCTCTCTGCCCTCTATGGGCATTAGAGTTTCTGCCCCATGGTCCAAGGGACTGAGAATGGAAGAAGGAGAAATGAATGTTTAAGGTGTGAGTGGGAGAAGAGGAGCTAGAGATGGAGTGACTGTGAAGATAGAAGTATTTGGAGAAGCCAAGCAGGAATCAAGTTCTAAGAAGTCAGGGATAATCCACAGAATCACTCTTTGCCGGAGTTGAGTCAGATTCAGCAGTGAGACATTTTTATTGACCTTTGAGAGAACAATATCATTGGAGTATAAGGACAGGAACAGACTGAGGAACGAGTAGGAACTAGAGCTATTGGAAAGTTAGGAGATTCTTCCAGAAGTTCTTAAGAGCTGAGGTTGGGAGTTTTTTTAGGCTAGGGGAAGTTTGAACTTGCTTGTAGGCTGAGGAGAAGCTGTAATGGAAAAGAAAAGAATTCAAAGAGCGGAGAGTCCTTGCCGAAGTCCAGAGGGGATAAGGATTGAAAACAGAGGTGATGGAATGAGCCTTATGAAGAGGAAGAAGACATTTTTTCCTTAGAGGCAAGAGAATAGAAAGTGGGGAGAAATTTTAAAGAGAAGAAAAGTTTTAGGAGGTCTCCTGACTCTTAGTGGTGTGGCACCAGAGCTCCCGGTAATTATTTATTGGTGCCAACAAGCTGCTCCAATGGTGGGTGAAGATTCCATTCTTTTCCAGTTCCCTCTTAGAGAAGAAAAAGAAGTACAATAATGTCTACCGTGTACTGGGCATTATTCTAGGTGTACATATGTATGTATGTGTATATCCATATTTCTTTAATTCTTCTACCAACCCAGTGAGGCGGGTGTTTCAGACAAGGTAACTGGAGAGCAGTTTTCTCCCCCGCCCTCCCCCCTTTTTTTAAGCATAGATTGATTACATTTTTACCTTTTGATTGATTGACTGCACTGTAATATTAATGCCTTTGCCATGAGCTGCCACTTAGGTGAGATCTTTGCCTTTTCTCTCTGACCTCAGAGTGGACCAATCAGTTTCCCTTAAGCAGAACTTGCAGGCCACCATCACTCTGCTAAAACTAGAATGTGCAAAGCTGCAGGAGACTGTAGAGTGTTCAGTCCCGCCTCTCATTTTACACAGGAGGAAACTGAGGCCCAGGAGACAGGGAAGTGTCTAGGGTCTCACAGCCAGTGAGAGGCAGAGTAGGTCCCAAGCCCTTATCTGCTTTTCCTGCTCTTGTCCCACTGCACCAAGTTGCTTGTCCTCCATGTCAGATGGAGAGTGATAAGGGGACAGGACTACACCTGGAGTTACCCTTGGGCTTCTGGCTGAACTAAGTAAATTTGGCTTCACCTTTTGTGACTCAAGGTATAGGAAGGATGAGCCAGAAGAAAGGCTGTGTTTTTTCACCTTTTTTTCTCCTCAGGAGAGCCGGTGGCTGGCCAGAGTAACTGCAGCATTGCATCTCCTGCTTTTTCAGAATCTGACTTGGCCTTCTCCCCAGCTGCCCTTAAGCCTCAGCTGTATTCTTCTTTATCTGGCAATGTTAAATGCATATATTAAGTTTTTGAGTGTGCTTAGCTTTATTTTTTTATTTTTAGAGACAGGGTCTCACTGTGTCTCCCAGGCTGGAGTGCAGTGGCATGATCATAGCTCACTGAAGTCTTAAAGTCCTGGGCTCAAGTGATCCTCCCACCAGCCTCTCAAGTAGCTAGGGCCACAGGTGTGCACCACGCCCAGCTAATTTTTTTAGTAGAGATGAGGTCTCACTATGTTGCTCAGGCTGTAGCTTTAATATTTAAAATTAGCTAATCTTTAATGGTTTTCCTAGTTTCCCTTGCCCCACCTGATTCATTCTAAGCATGTTCTTAGGCCTCACAGGTCATTCCTACGTCTGGTAATTTTCTGATATCACAATATTTAGTTGTGGCTTCTTAGCCTGTTAGAGTTGGTTGCAACTTGGAGATAGCTGGGCTTGAGCCCCTTGCCTTAGAGATAAGGAAATTCAGATAGTTGTGATTTTCTTGTCTGAGGCAACATAGCTAATTAGAAGCAGAGCAGGAACCAGGACTAGGGCTTTTCCTATGCCTTCTGTGTGGTGCCCACCCTCACACGTCCAGCTGACAGGTCCAAGAAGGGAACAAGTAATGGAGTAATTTTCTTTCCCATGTAGCAGTTGAGGCAGCATTTGCCGACTCGTTAGATAACTACATGATTTGATTGTCATCTTTATACCCTTATCAGGAATCTGCAAATGG
Organism: Mandrillus leucophaeus; assembly: GCF_000951045.1. NCBI lineage: Eukaryota > Metazoa > Chordata > Mammalia > Primates > Cercopithecidae > Mandrillus > Mandrillus leucophaeus. Next base: position 3,077,233 of record NW_012103465.1, read on the forward strand.
ATCAGAAAGACCCCAGACTTCCTAGGAGCTCTGAATGCAGGAGGAGATAACAGTAACACGTGGCAAAGTTTTGCCATTAACTGTGGATGTTGTAATTGTAGTTTTGAGTTTGTGCTGCTTCCTGTAGTTTGAGGCTATCATCACCCCCACTCCCGAACTCCCATGTAAAACCATCACCTTCCCTTTAGCTGCCTGTGTGGTGCTCATCATTGGCATTCTTAGGTGAGCTGCTGAATAGTTCATTTGGTTTGCTTTGACTCGGAATGCTACCAGCTCTAAACATTAAATAACCATACTGGACAAATGTTAATGAAAATATTATTTTCTTCTGTAGCGTTTATATCTATAAGAAAGAGTAGGGTTCTCCAGGCTGGGCGTGGTGGCTCACACCTGTAATCCCAGCACTTTGGGAGGTTGAGGTGGGTAGATCACAAGGTCAAGAGACCAAGACCATCCTGGCCAACATGGTGAAACCCTGTCTCTACTAAAAATACAAAAATTAGCTGGGTGTGGTGGCATGCACCTGTAGTCCCAGCTACTCGGGAGGCTGAGCAGGAGAATTGCTTGAACCCGGGAGGCAGAGGTTGCAGTGAGCCGAGATCACACTGCTGCATTCCAGCCTGGTGACAGAGAAAAAAAAAAAAAAAAAAAAAAAAAAAAAAAAAATGAGTAGGGGTCTCCATCCATTTGTTTTCTACAACAGTCCAGTCTCTCCATGCATTTTGTATTATGCCTCCGATGCTCATGATGACTGTAAGGTAGGTCTCCATGTCATAAATGAGGGAAGTGCAGCTCAGAGAAGCCCAGTGGCCTGTGAAATCAGTGTTCCTTAGGCAGAGCCAGCCCACTCGCTCAGTTGTATGCCATCATCCTTTCTGTTTACCACACTGCATCATCTACCTGGTTGCTAAGCCTCACTTGTTTTTTTGACTCTTCTATTCTGCCGAAGGTTTAATTAAACTTTTCTTTTCTGAAATAATTTCATAGGTTGATGTTCTTAAGGCGACAGCACTCCCTTTGTTGAAACAATTTGGGATTGATGGTGAATCATTTGAACTGAAGGTAAGAATGTTTGAACTGTTGACCATACGTTCCTGTGGAGAACATTTTCCCACTGACTCATTGGAAGAGCTGTGTGACTCAGTGTATGTGTGTCACATTTGAGGTCACCAGTTATCAGAAGACTCACAGGGCTCATGAAGTAAACGCTACAGACTTGGAACTGCAAGAGACCCTTTAGTAATAACAATTGTAGCTGACAGGCTGACAGTTCTGTTGCACTTACTTTGCGATAGGGGCTGTTCTAAGCAGTTTACAAAGACTAACTCCTTTTCCCCTCGCAACAGCTCTGCCCATGTCCCTCAGCTAGCAAGCAGTGGAGAATAGATTTGGGCCATATTGGCTTTCTGATCTAAATGATCTGGACATAATTTATGTTCAGGGGCTCCCAGCCTGGATGTCCCTGAGAATTTTCAGTATTTCCAAAATCTAGTAGAAGTAGTTTAAGCATCTGTATATTGTTGAATTATATCAGTCCAATGAGGTAAACCATTTAGCATCTCTGCCTTTTACATTCATGTTTTAAACGGGGGAAATGACTTCATTTTTATTTAATAATGTTTTGGCAGATCAGTTATTTGCATGGGAGGAGAAAAAGGGGTTTCTGATTATTAAGAAATGGGCTCCGATGATGGACTAGGTCAGCTCCATATTTTAAGGATAAAGAAGTGACCTGTTCAGGGTTAAAGAGGTGAGTGGCACAGCCACTTGGGTAATGGACTTGGACTTTGACACACGCTGAGCGTGTACTCTCTAGGAGCCAACATAAGGTGCTGTTGGTCTTGAAGGGAATGACAGATTGAATATGGAAGAGCTATGCCTTGTAAGGAAGCATCTGCTGGTGTAAACCTTCCTGGGCAGGGTGTCAGGGTAATCCATTGCTTTGCTGCATCCTCGCCTCATCTTTCTCACTCTCTGTGTAGATTGTGCGACGGGGAATGCCTCCTGGAGGAGGAGGCGAAGTGGTTTTCTCATGTCCTGTAAGGAAGGTCTTGAAGCCCATTCAACTCACAGATCCAGGAAAAATCAAACGTATTAGAGGAATGGCGTATCCTTTCCATTTATTTGGGTTTCCTTTTTTTTTTCTTGCCTCACTAAGATAAGAATGACTAACAGCTTTACTTCTTCCCGATGTTATTTACATTTTAAACTACAACTTTGAAAAGTCTTAACAGTGAAATCATAATTGCTGGCTGAGTTAGGATGTTCTGTTATCTGCCTCACCATGACTAGATTGATTGAGTCATTCTTTTTTTTTTTAAATTTTCCAGTTAACATTTAGTCTCTGATGTATGTGATCCTCTCTCAAGTGCTTTGGTTTGGGGACCATGAATATACTGCAGTTCCTCCCTCAGAAGAGGTCATCATTCGGTGAAGGAGCCAAATATGAAAACACACTGTTCTGATATAACATGCAAAATGATGTGTGCAGTGGGGTGGGGGCCTGGAGTAGACAGTGGTCAATTTTGTCTGGAGGACCTAGGGAGGCGGGAGTAATCATAATGAACAATACCTACTATTAAGTACTTACTCTGCGGTAGTCCCTTTGCATGCTTTTAAGCCTCAGATTGACTCTTGAGTTCACTTACATCCTTTTTTGCAGATGGGGAAACTGAGACTTCAAAAGCTTAAGGAATTTGTTAATAACGTCACACTGCAGAGCTAGGATTTGAACCTTGTCTGTGTGACTCTGAAGTACAGGCATTTAATTTTTACTTTTTCCCATAGAAAGGAGCCTTGAAGAACAGAGGATTGCAAAGTAGAGTGAGAAAGGAGGAGTGCTTCAGGTAGAAAAATGGGCCTGAGCAGAGATGGCAGCGCACAGTGGTTCTAGCGAATGGCAAGTAATGAAGTGTGACTGGATTTCAGGTTGGTCTATGGCATTTGATGGTAGAATGGGGCATGAAGACAGGCAGGAGCCAGTGAAGAGCTGAAGGTGGCTGTAATCAGATACTGTGCAGAATGCAAAGAAAGGATGGTGGAACCCTGTGAGGCCACCAAACCTTGAAAGCAAGAGTTAAGTAAGGAGGGAAGTAAGAGTGGGGAAGAGGATACACAAAATATAGCTTCCTGGAAGCTCAGGTCAGCACCTTAAAAGGCCCTGACGAGTTAGCATTGGGGTGGGGGAAAAGCTGAGGGACTCAGCAGCAGGCTGCCACTGATACCCTGGGGAAGAGTGCTGGATCTCGATCCTGAGGGACTAATTCTGGGTTGTGGAGTGAAGGGGAGGGAAACGGCGGCTTGTGGGGACCACTGTTTACAGAATCTTGACAGGAAAGAGAAGGAGAAGGAAGGATGAGGTGGTAACTTGATGACGCGCGAGTGGGGGAGACTCCCTTTTACAAAAAGATTGGTAAGGATTTGAGTGTTTTTGTAGGTTGTTAATGCCGATGAAGCAAAGTAATGAGCTGATTAAAAGCCCAGGTGCTGGAGTCAGAAAGACGCGGGTGCTGATGCTGACTGTGCCACTCACCAATGGAAACATTTTGGCCCTAAGCCTTGGTTGCCTATATATCTTGGTCCTGTTATAACTGCTGTGTGGGACTCTCATGAAGGTAAAGTGAAATTATAGTTGCACAGTAGCAGGCACTGGTGTGTAAGTAGCTTTGGGTAAATGGTTGCTACTCTTCTTTTTATTCTTACTTGAGAGGGGACGGATTCTAGGCCACAGGCATATGGTAAGAGTGGCTCCAGGTAGAGCTGTGTGGAGGTGAGGTGAGTGGAAGGGAGTTGGGGTGAGTTTTTCAGTTGTTACTGAGTTAGGATGGGATTGAGGGTAAGGGGATGGGCAGGGTAGGATAAGAGAGTGTGACAAGGATGGTAAAGATGTGCCTTCACAGTGGGGCATCATAACTGAAGATAAGAAAAAGGCTGTAGAACAGCACGAAGGTCCTGGCCGAAGGTGAAATGTTAACACAGTGCCAGCTGCATGGCCATGTGGCTATGTCCAGTGGCAATTGGCAGCCTAGAGGGAGGAGTAGAGAACGTGGGAGGACCCATTTCATCCAAGGATGGATGCAGGTTGGCAAGGTGGGTGGGTCCTACAGGGGAACAGTTGGAGAGTGGGTGCTGGAGCATCGGGAAGTCCATTCCTCACTGAGGATCGTCACAGGGGCTCACCAGCCTGGAGAAAGCAGGTCAAGGGACAAGAAACTTTTAACAGGTTTAAAGATCAGGTCTAGTGGAAATAGATACATGTCCTGTGTAGGACAAGAGATTGTGTTCAGGGAGTTTTGTTTTGGGATTTCAGATATTAAAAGTGGTAAAATTCTAGGTGCTGACAGGATCTGGATGGGGACAGCTGTTGGAGGCCATAGAGCAAGATGGGCTGTGGGATGACTTTCCTGGCGGGGGTGTGACAAGGAGGGGTAGACCAGAAGGCCTGCTTCTCAGGGCTGGAGTGGATGCTTAAGGTCAGGTTTTGTATTTCTCAGGAGGTTTGGGGATGGTCTTACTTGGAGGAAGAGAGGTGTAGCGTGGACTTTGTTTTCAGAGGCCTCAGATAGCTTGAACAGTAAGTGGTGAAGGGCAGGGAGTAGGGTGGGCTGCAGAGTCATGGGCAGAGAGAGTGCTAGTTAAGATAGAAGCTCAAACTTGGGTTGCTGCCTGACGTTCTTTTTAAGGATTATCAAAAGCACAGGAATACATAATAACAAAGCCTTCCTGGATTATGGTCTGTTCTTTGCATGGCTGTCCCCTAACCCATGTAAGTGTCAAGCCTTGTGTGTACCAGGAGAGAATGGGCAAAAGGAGAAATGTTCCTTTCCTAGGAGCCCCGAGGTTGATGTATAGTTAAATTGCCCAGGCAACTTTCTAAGGTGATGTTCAACTCTAATATCCAAATCAGAGGAGCTGGAATAAGGTTAATGACGTTAGAAAGAAATGGAAATGCAGTGTAACTAGGGTGTGTTTTTAAAGTCAGTGTGCCTTTTCTACTTGAATTCATTCTTATTAACAGATGCATTGTATTCCACCATTGATGCCCCACTGTGAAGGCACATCTTTACCATCCTTGTCACCCAAAATCAAACCCTGTTGATGGCCATTGAGTTGTTTTTTGCTTTTCACCATTGCCAAATACACTGCGGTTAATGGCTTTAACCGCAACATTTTTGACAATGGTGAAAAAAAGTGTAATAAGTGTACAGGAATACACTTTCCAATACATTCCAATAAGTGTACAGGAATACACTTTCAGTACTATTTTGGGTTTGTCTAGAGGGTGGTTGTTTTTTTTCCTCCTTATTTGAGATGTGTTTCCTTAATGCTGTATTGGCGGCAGTGAACTTTGTTTGGAATCCAGTCTCTGTAGTCTGGAAATGTGATTTCTGGCAGTGTGCTCTGTTTTGACACAATCTTGTCATAACAACATGGGTTTCATCACAGTGGGGTCCCCCTTGTTCTCTCTGGATGTGCAGATGGCTCGTGTCCTTTGATGATGGTGCTGGGAAATGGGGAAAGGTTTTCCAGGGGAGAATATAAAAGTTAAAAGAGCTGCGGTGCCGGGCACCTTGGGTGTAACTTTGTTCCTCCCTGACTTCTCCCTCTAATGTTCTTGGAACCTTCCCTGTGTAGAACCTGAGCCAGGAAGATACTTGTGAGGTCCCACGTTCTTTCCCTCCCTGGAGGCAGGGGATAGAACACAGAAATCATTCCCAATATATCTCTGACTGGTAGAGGTTTCCTCCCAGCTCCCCAGGAGAGTTGACACAGTGCCCTTGCTCAGATCCCTGTCTGTAAACCAAATGTTTCAGCCACTGCTCTGCAGAGCTGCCCATTTCACAAACACCTCAAAGGAATGTTGATTTGAATGGAGATCACCCTCTTCTCCAGTTTTGGAGCCTGGGAAAAAAAGAGCTGCCTTTGGAAAAAGCTTGAGTTGGTTTTGTGGTTTTTTTCCTTGCAAGGCTTATTGACTACTGGACTAAGCTTGGAGGTTGTATTTCCCGTAGGAGGGCTCAGATTGGGAGAATGAGGCTCACTCTCTTGTGTGCATTTGTGGTCTTAACTGAATTACTTCCAAAGTGTATCTTTTCCCTCTTGCATTCTACAAGATGACCTACCAGCCAGGGCCCAGAGGGAGCCGGTGTTGGTTCCTGCCAGCAGCTGTGACTAGACAGTAGTTACCTTTTATTTAATGCCACCCACTCTGTTTCTCACCCTTGCCTTATGTGGGGCATAAGAGAAAGGAGCATTCTGTTTCAGTTTTGCAGTGCTATCCTAGGAGCTCATGATTTAGTACATGAGAATTAAGTGAAAAAGCTGCCAGTAAAGGGGGTTAAGTTGGAATTTGTGGGATAATCTAGTTTCTTTTCCTTGACTGTAGGGAAGGTACTTTAAGAATCAAGCTATCTTTCTTTATCTCCACCTACTGTAACACATACACATATCCCTCTTAGCTTTCTCTGACATGGAACATTGGGGAAGGGGAAGAGTGGGAGTCCTATATGGACTGTAGCTATGGACTTGTACATTGGTATTGGTTCTTAATATGGTTTTCATAAATGGGCTTTAGGAGGTTCATAAACCTGAAAATTTTTCTGCAAAATTGTAAGTATATATGTTTCTCAGGAGAGGGTCCATAGCTTTCATCAGATTCCCAGAGAGTTCTCTGATTCCTGAAAGAATAAGAACCTCTGCTTGGGATTTGAATCTTGGATGAGTAATAAGAAAAGCAATAGCTGACATTTGCTGGGCTCCTGCTACACACTAGGCATTAAGAGTTTTACATGCATTTTATTTCATTTGCGCCTCCAAACTCTGTAAGGAATGTGTTATGATTATCTTTCTTTTACTGATTAGGAAATGACGTCAGAGAAGTTAGCACAATTAACCTGGAATGATGCAGCTTGCTGGAGCTGGGACTTGAACAGAGATAATCTCATTCTAGAACTTGGGGGCTCTTAGCCATTCTTTAGTAGGACATGCATACCAAGCCAATGGTTCTAAGCAACTCGATGTATCTGGCTTTAAAGTTCCTTTGCCTTCTTCATTTCACTGCCTGAGTTCTAATACAGGGTTCTGTTGGCCCTGAATTTGTACTGTGCGTTACCCTTCGTGTTTCCATATTGGGATGGGTGAGAGGAGGAAGATGCTTTTTGGGAGTCAGATCTGTTTAATTTTGAGCAAGTGTCTTAGTTTTTTGTCTTAGTTGTCTTTAATGTTAAGTCCTAGAACTCAGAACCATGGCTCTCAACACAGGGTTACTGTGAGCATAAAGTAGGGTGATAATATATGTGAAAGAACTTTGGGAGCCATGAGCTCTGTGGGATTATGTGTTAGGATGGTGACATCTCTTGTGCTTTCCTGGGGAGAGTAGGCAGCCTCAGACTTCGGAAGGACAGCACCCACTTGGTCCAAAGGGTATGAGACCTAGGACTGTTTGTCTAAGCTGTCTGTGGTCAAAAGTACATTCTGGACTGAAGAGATGGTGATGTAACTGGGCTGTGTGTGTATTGAAAAATCCCTCTTTGCTCTTTCCTCATTTCAGGTTTGTCCTTTGAGTCAAGTTAAATATTTATTGAGCGTTTCTGAGTACAAAAGTAGTGTATTAGAGAGTTGGGAGGGATTACAGAAGTAAAGCCCTTGCCCTTATAGAGTGTGTGGTCTTGTTGAAGATCAAGAACAAAATGTGTGTATGTGAAGAGAGATGTATGGTAAGTTCAAGTGGAGCCAACACTTGGGTGCTGGCTGGAGGGTTTCAGGAGAGAGTTTGGGACCTCAGGGCTGGGAGAATGGGGCAGAGCAGCTCAGGTTGAGGAATTTGGGCAATATGGATGGGTTGATGGTGCAGAGCTGAAGATGGACACACTGAGCAGGCTGGGGGTTCTAACAACAAGATATGGGAGGATCAGGAGCCACCGAGAGACTGTCACCAGCATGACGAAGATTGGTCTTTTTGTATGATGTTCAGGATGGGTCAAAAAGGGAGCTAGATGCCAGATCAGGTCATGTATCATCTCTGAGCACTTTGTTTCTGCAGTTCAAATGAAAATTAAATGTGTTATTGACAGCAGTTCTTGAACACTCACTGGGCTGGAATGGGCAGATCACATACCTCGTTTTACCTGTTGGACTTGTCACGTGGGGTTTGTATCAGGATAGTGGGAAGGTCACATGTTATTTATCCATTTTTTTAGTTCCAAATATATAGCCATCTCTTGACCATATTGCACATTGAAGTGTTCAGTACACACTTATCTTTTCTTTGACATGTGTGGTTGGGGAAAGCCAGCTTCTGTTATAAGTCTAGTTTTAGGCAATAATTTCCATTTCCTCAAGCACTAGTCTTTTCACTTGAGTTACTGATATCTTCCTCCTTTCTTTTCTGGGGTGCCCTGTTGTAGGAGTGCTAATTATTAACATTTTAACTATAAGGTAGCAGGTGTGAGGAGGCTGTGTTATCCACAAGTGGAGTAATTAATTCTTAAATAGTAGAAAATAGGCCCTGTAAGTTAGAAAAACCTTTTTATATATTTGTAAATAGCAGCAACCATGTTGTTTCACTGAACTTTTTCTGCTTCTCCCGTCAGCATACCAGGAGGCGGATTGGGATCGCCCAGGTCCTGTGTGGTGTCTGTTTTGGGCTTAGGTTCTTAAGAGAGAGACTCCTTGGCTACAGCAGTGGGAATGGACAGAGAATAGAAAGTGTTCTTAGGTGTTGTACTTCAAAGGGAGCCTGGATCATGACCCGCAGAGAGGCAGGTGTCTTTATGCCTTCCAAAATTGACTTGAACCATTTCTAGGGGAAGCATGTCTGTTGGAAGTGAGGGGTGGGGTTGAGGACCTCCAGCTTTATACTTTCCACTCTCTTTATTGTTTAGATGTTTTCGCCATGACCTTTTATAATAATGAAAAAAATTAATTCAGTAAATACAGTTGGAAAACAATAGTACTAATTCAGTAAATACAGTTGGAAAACAATAGATTTGGAAGTCCTAGTTTGTTACTACAGTTCCACGAATACTTGCCAGCTTTATAAGTGATTTTTTCTGTTCTGGAGTTCAAGCAGAATGACATCCTTAACTCCAGGCTGCAGGTACTCTGTACGTGTGTCACCTCAGATGGCGAACCGGATTGTGGATTCTGCAAGGAGCATCCTCAACAAGTTCATACCTGATATCTATATTTACACAGATCACATGAAAGGAGTCAACTCTGGGAAGTAAGTATCTGTGTTTTTGAAGTCTGTTTCTGCAGCTTTTTCACATGCCTGTTCTAGTTGAAGTTAAAACTGCCAGCTCTGAGGTTGCGCAGCCAGAGGAAGAACAATTTCAGAATTAATTTCCTTCTGGCTTCTTGCTGTTGTCACCAACAGGCATTTCTTGAGTGCCTGTCACATGGAAAGCATCCCAGTGACTAGAGCTGGAAGCTGAGGGTCTCGTTCCTAGCCTTGGGGAATTAAAACCTTTATCTATTAACACACAATGCTTTAAGCTTTAAATTCCATCTTCACTCTGTTCCAACAAAAAAATTAAAGCGAACAGGTTCTTCCACCCTGAGTAAGTAACAGTATAGGGTTAAAATCTTTTGTTATCTAAGTGTAAGTCGACATCTCTCTTCATCAGTGGAAACGACATATTTACATCCCGAGAAAGTTGCTATTGCAGATTTGAATTTGGTTTAGTGAAAACCTTTGCTTTGCTAAAAAATAAAAATTTTAAAAATTAGAAAAACATCCTAAATATGGAAAATAAGTTCTTAAAAAATGATGCTCTATGTAATGAAGATGGCTGTTTTAGGCTTTGCTTGTGTATTTAGCAACTAGGAAGTTAGAGAAGCAATTAAAGCCACTTTCTTGAATTAGGAAAATGTTAAACTTACAGAAAAGATCAAAGAATAGTACAGTGAACACTGAGATATACTCCTGCTGCCTATAGTTAACAGTAAATATTTTGCCAAATTTGCTTTACTTGTTTGTGGGTTTTGTTTGTTTTTGTTTTTTACTGAATCATTTCAGTGTGAATGATGGCATAATTTCACTTCAAATCTGAGGCTTACAGGTTGTGTCTCTTAAAAATAAGAATATTAGAGTCTGGAGTTAACTGTTGTAGGTTAAGAAGTCAACTTCTTCTTAAGTGATACCACAGCTGATTCTTTTCCACAGCTGTTTCACCTGTGGTTTCTTTTAATTTCAGCAAAAAGAGGAAAAGAGAGTAAAGGAAGGGGGTGAGTGTTTTATACAATCTTTGACCTTTATAAGGCCCAATGGAAAGATGAAGGTGGTTTTAGAAATACAGTGGAGGCTCATAGTCCAAAGCAACAAAGCTGGTGGCATCAGATGCTGGGATTGGGAAAGGATTTGTGGGCAAAGCTGGCCTTTCTGGCTTGGAAAAGTCAATGATGTTCCTAAACCTTTGGTTTATATTCTAGTAACAACAGTATTTTCCTCATTTATACATTGAGGATGATGATGCCTATGTTTTGAGATTATTGTAAAAATCACATATATAAGCCGTTACTACCTTGCTTGCCACGTAGTAGGTCCTACAGAAATGGTAGCTCCTGATGCTGTTCTTTCCTTTACTCTCCCTTGTTGGCCACAGGTCTGGAATTATGTGTCAGCTATTTTCTGGAGAAAGGGGGTTTTCGAGGGATGGGGGAGGACAGATAGCAGCAGAAGCTGTCTAAGTGGCTTCATCTCGATAGTCCCTTCTCTGCTTTGCCTCTCGCTTTATCAGAAAGTGTCCTGGAATGAAGCAGAGCAGGCCTGACGGCCATCCTGCCACCAGCTTATAGTGTGGCTTTTTGTAATACCACTGACTCAGCTGACCCTAGAGTGTGGTCAAGTCCATACTTACTAATGGTGAGTAGAAACCTTACACGTAGATCAAGACACGGACATGATGTAGACTGTGGGTCATCAACTCCAAGCCCCATTTTAAAAATTACATGTAAAACCAATGTGGGATTTAAATTTGTGTTTGTTTGTTTTTTTTAATCTCCAGTTACAGATGACTAATAGTGCTCTTCCTTCTCTGTTATTAAAATAATAAAGTCATGGATGGGTATTTCTCTCTTCTGATTCAGTGAAGTATCCAGCAAGTTAGGCTTGTTCAGATGTAAGAGTTTCTGTTGTGGCCATGGCCTAGAACCTTAGCAGACAGCAGTTCTTGGTGGCCTGTGTCAGCGCTTTGGCCAGAATGCACATCAGTCCAGTGTGGTCCCATTTTAACTCTCACAGTAATTATTTTTTTTCTTAATTGGATCCTTTACCAAGGAAAGCTGTGGAGGCTGGCCTTTGCAAACTATACCAGTGCAGATCTCTCATGAGGTCACCTGATGACCAGCAGCTTGGTCAGCCTAACTTGAAATAGGCCTGATAACATGTATTTCCCACAAGTTGGGAAGAAAAGTTACAGTAATTTACGTAGAACCTAGTATATGTTCTTTGTCTTTTCTGAAGTTACTTAAATTGTGTTAAATGGAATAATCCTGATTAAATATAAAGTTTATTGTAATGACAAATGCACCTCAGAAAACTCACAGAGATGGAAGTTCTTGGGAAATGCAGGTAAATGGGGTAAAGCAGCAGTGGCAGCTTGTCTTCTTGCTTTCTCTCCCCTTCATCTTCTACTCTTCACTTTTGCCTGCCACTGCCTAGAGCCACTGCTGGACACCCTCTCACTCCTGCTGGTCAAGTGACTCAAAGGCAGCTTGGGATTATGCTAAAATTTTCTAGGTGTCCCATGATGATAGGTGGATAGCACAGTGTTAGATTGTTAAACATAACTCAGAGTGCCTCCCAGAACCTTTGACGAAATGGGTAACTCACTGCACCCCCTTCCCTTGGCAGGTGTTGTTAACCTTCACCTGCTTAGACAAGCAATTTTTTTTTTCCTTAAGAATATAAGGACTGACTAATATAGTTCTTCCATATGTAGTGAGCTCATATAGTGCATTTGAAGCATCATTAATTTTATACATAGTTTTACTGAAACAAGTATTTTGACTAGTCTCCTGCCGGACACATAGAAAGTATAGTGTGAACGTGTGTTGAGTTGTGTTAAAGGGGGCAGGTCTGTGTTGTGTTTGCATATGGATTGTACTGCTGGGAAGGCCGCCACACCTTTCCTGATGATGTGTCTGCTTAACAGGCATTGGGAAAGTAGAATTGAGCGGTCAAATCTTAAAATTTTGTGGAGAGGTGCTTATTTTTGGACTGATTTTCTTTTCTGGTCAGCTAGTAAACTAGTAGCAACTCTATGAGGTTAATGCAGCCAGAAAGAAGCCTTTGAACACAGTGCCGTCCAAAAAAAATGTTTGTCTTCTCTTTCTGTTTGCCGGTGAGTGGAAACCTCACTTGGTTAACCCTACTCAGTGTTTGTGCCTTTGTATCCGCAGGTCTCCAGGCTTTGGGTTGTCACTGGTTGCTGAGACCACCAGTGGCACCTTCCTCAGTGCCGAACTGGCCTCCAACCCCCAGGGCCAGGGAGCAGCAGTACTTCCAGAGGACCTTGGCAGGAACTGTGCCTGGCTGCTGCTGGAGGAAATCTATAGGGTATGTCCACAGCTTCCTCTGATAGAGGAGTGACCAGGAAGCAGTTTGTTTTCTCATTCTCATCCCTTGGCAGATTTCATCCTCTTCCAAGGGCTCAAGCCAAGGAGGTAACCTGTTCCTATGCATTAAGCAGTTCAGCATTAACTAGTTTAATTGATTAGTTGAACTAGTCAGTGGGTAGAGATCTAGTCCCACTGGATTGAGACATAGGGCAGGTAAGTTTTAACAGTGAGCCAAGGAAAGAACTGGAACAGTCATAAAGGAAAGGAAAGGTTAAAAAAATGAAGCAGGTAAGGTAAGGTGGTGGCTGACACACAGCCCTAACCAAAGAGAGTACCATCCCGGCACCCCCCAATTGCTGCCATGTAGGAAGGTAGACTCATTCTTTTTAGATCTTTCAAGAGAAGCTAGAAATCTGGATTTGTATGTGACAGCTGATTCATATATAAAACAATGGCAACAGGCTAGATTTTGCAGTGCATTGTAGAGCACAGAATCTCAGTTAACAGATGAGTATCAGAAAAAAAAGAATAAAAAAATTTTAAAAAGCACAGAATAACTAGGGAAGGCAGGCCTGCGGAACAGCATGGCAGAAGCTTTGGAAAACCTGAGAACATGGAACAGAAAAGGGGTGAACTGATGTTGAAGACAGACTCAACCGGTTGTCATTTTGCTTCTGCAACTCTGCTGGTGGGACACAGCTCAGACCAATCTGCCCTCTCAGTTGCCACAGTCTTTCTCTGTTGATCCTTTCACGCAGCGGGCACATATGCGCACACTTCTACCGTTTCCTCAAAATAGGTGAGGTGACATAAAGTAAGAGAGAAATTAGGAGGAAAGATGATGGCAGAAAGAGTAAGATACAGTTGTCTAAAAAATATATTCCCCAAGGTCCCCTATACTTGATTAGAAGAGGATCACAAATCTGGGTCCAAGATTTCTGTTAGTCTGCACTGTCTTTTGCCTTGGTCCCATATCAAGAAGGTGAAACCTTTTCTCTGACACGCAGAGTCCAGGAAAAGAGATCCTGGACTGTCAGAAAGGCTCTGAGGGGTGGTCATTTCTCTGCTCTGTGTGTTAGGTCCCAGATTCTTGAACTGGAGCATCGGCAGGAACTATACTCTAGGTGATTTGCTGTTGTATGGTGTATAATGTTTGTAAATCATCTTCTTCCCCTAAGGAGCTGAAGAGACTTCTGTCTTTGTATTTCTTCTCAGTTGTCAGGCATCTCTCTGGTCTCCAAGTGAGTTTTCCCGTTTAAGGTAGCAAAAATCACATCTGAGCCAAGTGAAATAAAATCAGTAAAACAGGTAAAGTGGCAATTTAGTTTTTCTTTTAATTCTTCCTTTTGCCACTGGTTCAGTTTATTAATCAGGGTGGTAGAGTAAAGCCTGAATACCCGTAGGTATTGATCCTCAGACCGGCCTCACGGTGGAAAACAGCTTATGTTTATAGTCTACTCCCTTGATCCAAGTCAGTGTTCTTGAAAACGTCTCGTTGATCCAAGATGGAACATGTGAGAATGAGCTGTTTCAGAATTAATTAAAATTTCCAGGTCCTAAATGGCTCTATTTAATGACCATCTAATTAAAAATGGAAGACAGTGGGCCTATGGTTTTATTTTCAGGAGAGCAGCTCCAGCCCCTCTACTCGGCATTCGCCTGGGAAATAGTGGAAGAAGGAGATGAAATCTTCCTGAAGGAGGAGGTATTATTTGACCAGTCTTGCGCAGTCACGATCTGGCCTCAGATTTTTTCGTGCTAAATCAGTTTAATTTTTTTATATAAAATTTAATAATTTTGTGAAAGATGGATAGTAACTAAAAGTTTGGGGTAGATGATCAAGAGGTTGCTCTGCCAGTTACTTAAGTTTGTGATCTACTTATTTGTAGCGGGGGGCGGGAAACAGTGCGTGTGATGTGTCTCCGTGGGTCCCTTGTTGTACAGGATTTCTTTTCCTGGTCCTGTAGTGTCTGGCGGTGGCTGGTCCTGTAGTGGCCCTCTCTCTAACTGTGGGGACACTTCCATCTCTTTCTAATAGACCTTAGGAGAATTAGAAGCATCACGTTATACAATAGTCCAGTGGGAGCCATGGGCATAGCTAGAGTGTGAGGTTTATATCCTTATAAATAGGTTATAAGCCTCAGGGTGAAAGCACAGCCTACTAGTCGACAAGAGGAAAAACATACAGTTTAAATTAGGTTCTTTAATATTTTTCTTTTTCTTCTTCTTTGCTTTTTTTTTTTTTTTTTTTGAGACAGAGTCTCACTCTGTTTCCCAGGCTGGAGTGCAGTGACTCAATCTTGGCTCACTGCAGCCTCTGCCTCCCAGGTTCAAGTGATCCTCCTGCCTTAGCCTCCCACGTAGCTGGAGGCATACGCCAGCATGCCTGGCTAATTTTGTATATTTAGTAGAGACAGGGTTTCTCCATGTTGGTCAGGCTGGTCTTAAACTCCTGACCTCAGGTGTTCCACCCGCCTCGGCCTCCCAAAGTGCTGGGATTACAGACGTGAGCCACCGTGCCTGGCAATTTTTTTTTTCTTTAGTTGAGATCTACTTTCAGTCTTCCATTGTGCCTGGACCAAGTTTCATTTTCTTTTAGTTATTCAGAAAACTTCCTTTGTGTGTCTATGATCTTTAATTATTAAAAGGATGGAAATACTTCGTGTTTTTCTGATTAATTTTCTGTAGAGTTGTGATGTGACATGGATTGAATGAGTGGTAAAAAATCCATACCTTTTGAAGGCGCTGTTTATCAAGTTTTAAGCCTCTGATCTAATCCCTCCTATTCCATTTATGCCTCGTCGGTTACCAAGCCTTCTTGATTCTGTCCCAGGCTTTCTGGAACTGCCTTTTTGTTCCTCTGCTCTAATCACTGCCTGCCTCCCTGCTCCACCCCACAACTGGATTATGGCTACTGGCTCTCTGCACTTCCAGCGGAGAAGTTCTTTCCAAATCCTAACATCCTTTTCAGTCTAAATCTTCCCCTAAAATCCTGATCTGATCTCTTCGCTCGTGTGCACAGAGACCTTCACTGGCTTCTCACTTCCCTGGAACAAAGTCAGAATTCTCGACCCATTTCAGAAAGCACTGCCTTAGTTGGGCTACCCACCTTTTCTATGCTGTATGTGCTTCTCCGCAGGCAGAAGTGGTGCTTTCCAGGCTGGTCGCCTGGCCGTTCCTTGCTGGCCCTGGCATTTTGTTTTTCCCCATCATTCTGTTCTTCCTTTCTCCCCAAACCCTGCTTATCCCTCCAGGGCTGTCTCAAGTAGTCCTGACTCCTAAAGCTCCCCCTCTCGTATCTGGAAGGTAATACCTCCCTACCCAGCCTGGCATAGGTAGGGTGATAGCTCCTACCACTTCCTCCATGATGTCCTGTACAGGGACCTTAGCATATCTCTTGCATTAAAATATTGGTCCAGTGAATGGTGAAATAACAACAGTGATAGGAAGCAGAGACTGAAGAGAACACTTTAATTTTAGGCTGTCTTATGAAAGGGAGCAAGATCTGTAAAATAGTTTCGTTGGTTGTCATATTTTCCATGGGTCAGGTTTTTCTTTTTGGGTAGAAAAGGAAAATGATCTGTCCTTGTCCTGGAATTTGCTATGTGATATAAATGTTGTTCCCTGTTCTTTATTAGGTAGTTTAGGGACGTGCAATAGATTTTCATAAAGGCTAGCAGTTAAGATCAGTCCTTATTTCCTTCACCATTATTAGGGCTACTAAATGATTTCTGACAGCCAGAGATGCACCTGAAAATGGATTTATTTCCTACCGTACATGCCTTAAAAAGGAGGCGGGGCAGTTGTACCCACATGAACAGCACTGCTGGCCACCTATCCTGTTCAGTCTAGCCTTGGATAGTAACGTGCCTTGGTCAGAGACGATTTCTAATTGTGACCTGTGCAAAATATGTAGAAATTCAAGGTCATCCTTCTTTCACTATGTACAATATGTTTTAAATAAAGTTATTCCTGAAAGAATGATCAGAACACGTTTGTATACTTACGTATGCATCTAGTGGAAGCAAAACAGCTAAAATGACTGAGAAAAAAACAAAATTAGAAAGGCAACCTAAGCAGTTGTAACTCAGGAGAAAGTGTTTGAAGAGAAGTCTGTTCTGCCTGTTAATTTGGGAGAAAGGGAAGGAAAAGGGGGTGGAAGGCATAATTTTATACGTAAGTAATAAGAATGAAGGGATCTGACCTTAATGATTCTTCAGTTTTAAGGAACTCAAGAGGAGATAAAGGAGAGAAGTTAATAGAGCATGGCAAGCAGTTTCCTGAATGTATTTAAATAAGTGTAAAAGGAAGGCCATGAAAAGGCCATTTCATGTCAGATAGACTGTGTTGTTCTGTGACAGATTAAATAAATATGAGCGTCATCCACTTAACCCTTGGAATTAACTCTACATCTTGTAGAACTGATTAAGCTTTTTTTTTTTTTGCATATACTCAATAAAGATGATGTCCTCCTGCTGCTGCTTTAATTACAAAGGGAAAGTTTCTTTCTTTTTTTTTTTTTACTAGATTCACTTAAGAAGATTTGAATCTGATAGTCTCATTCTGATAGTCTCAACTATTACAGTTGCTCTAATTGTTAGTTTAACCCTCTACAGTCAGTTGATGTAAGGATTACTCTTATAAGACCTGTATTCTGTTTTATTGTTGCTTGAACTTTGGATTTTGATATTATGAGTGTATGTTTCTGTATTTTTTTTTTTTCTCCTCTCTTTTGTTGGCTTTCCATTTTCTGGTTTGTACAATTATTAATTTGTGTTTACAGGGTGGATGTGTAGATTCAACCAACCAAAGCCTGGCACTACTACTCATGACCCTTGGACAGCAGGATGTTTCCAAAGTCCTGCTAGGCCCTCTGTCTCCCTACACGTAAGTTATTCTTTTTCAACCTCGTTATTCTGTCCAGTTTAATTTTCTCATTGCCCAAAATGACAAAGGTGTTGTGCTGCACAGAGCCTGCACTATGAACACCTGCTTGTATTTATCCTCAAATCAGCCAGCAGTTGTCACTCTTAACCTGGTGTTTATTTTTACATACAAGGATTTTTGCCTTCTTTCCTTCCTCAGTCCCATGTAACTAAAGTTGCATGATCTCTATTGGACAGTTACTTTGTTCGTGCTTTAGGTTTTGTTTCCAGGTTAGAGGAAACTCCTGGTTTGGTGTAGCTTGGATTTTATTACTAGTTTTTTTTTTAAATCATTCTTTTCCTTAGCTGTCTAACTTACTGTGGGAAAACAGGCTTTTTGTCTAAGATGATGGGGTATGAGCTCCCTGGAAAAGATGACAAAAGACAGAGTTTGTATTAATGCTACTGGACTAGTAGGGAATTGTAGAAGTGAGTTTGGACCATTGAATGTTAGCAGAAGTTGACTGCTGTGGTATGAAAGCAAGCACTCTTCAAAAAGAATAGGGTGTCAGAAGACTGGAATTATAAATGACACCGTGAAAGAAGCATTTCCTGTTGATAGTAAATGAGGTTGCGAAAAACAGCCTATTTGAGTACTGACATTTTGTGTGTGTGTGTGTTTTCACGTGCTTGCATACTTAGAAATCATCATATGGGCCATCTAAGGGTGGTGAGCTGGGTGGCGGGGAATATTCAGGTAGATATGAGACTGAACTGCCCTTTTTCGGTTATCATGGTACCGATGCTGTATATCTGAAAGGTACAGTACTGTGATAACTGAAGAATGGTGGTGCCATCACATTGAGAAAGGGGTGGGGACTGTGGTGGAGCTATGCAGCCTTGGGCTGTGGCTTTGGGGGCATGAAAACCAGGAGCTTGAAATAAATTCTTTTGGAGGCTTTTTTTTTTTTTTTTTGAATTGGTGGTAGGAGGGTTTTTTTGGAACAGAAAAATGGAAGAGAATACATTGTGTTAGCAGAGAGGGAAGACTGGTAAACAGGAAACTCGTGAGGACCACATTATCTCCTGATAGCTTGTGTAAAAGTATTTTGCAGGACAGGATACCTAAGATTGAGTAATCCTAAATGGCATGGTAACATCAGTAGTAAACATTGCTAAAATAGACTTGGTAGTTAAGTACTTGGAGAGGAGATGAGGGCTGCGAGAACGGCACCCTAGGTACAGAGACTCGCTTCCTGTAGAGAGCTCACTGGAGGCGGCTGCCAACTGTGTGACCACCATGGCCCCGCCAGCTTTGTAGCTGGGCTCATAGCTGCCGTTTCCCAGCCCTTGCTTCAGGCCTGGAGAAGTCCTGCTTGCACACACGGTATGGGGTGTGGGGTGTTGTCTTGAGTGTGTGTGGTCCTGGAGCATGGGGTTTGGCAGAACATTCTGTGAAAATGGAATATATATATATATATATATATTTTTTTTTTTTTTCTTGACACTTTTTTCTTTTGCTTTTGGAGATTTTTCAATTTGACCCCAGGACCTGTATAATCTTTTCAAGCTTTACAGAGATGCTCAAGATGTGACTGGACATTTTTTAAAGTTCCTGTGTCCTCTTCAACACATGTTCTCACCAAACATTAATTGTAGTGTCTTTTCTTCAGAAAACTTGCCTAAAACGACTTTCTCTCCTGGGAAGACAAAGTGTCCTGCTCTGAATGGAGCTTTAAAGGAGTAGCACAAATTGTAAGATGATGTATCTTGAGGCTGGGGCTTGGAGACATTCTGCTGCCTCCCAGAGCTTTGTGCAGAGGGGTCTGCCGGGGTGGGAAAGGGAAGCCTCCTTTCTTTTTGATAAACTAGCATAAGGACAGGTAAGGGAGTCTATTTTCAAGAAAGCTGGATCTGTTTAGTACTCTTTCTGCCCCTAATCACTGTGGACAGCTCCAGCAGCACAAAGAGATGAAGGGCAAAGGCAGGACACAGCAGGCAAAGCTAACATTGTATTTGTGAGCATAGTTGAGGATAAAAAAGGGATGAAATCCATGGTGAGGACCATCATAGTGGGGGAACAGTTTATTCTAGATGGATTCAAGAGCTTTGGAGACCAAACTAACACATTTATTTTTATGTGCAGTTAAAGTCATAGAAACCTGTTTTGTGAAACCTCAGATTTCTAAAGAAAACCAGAAGCAAGACCTTCCTTGGTTAAAAAAAAAAAAAAAGCATTTCTTCAAGCAGTTTGGACCTGTTTTCATTTGTATAAAATAGATTTTTAAATGTCTATTTAAAGAGCGTTGGGATTGCTGTCGGTGGTTTTCTGTGCTACTTGAGAAAGTAAGTCTGTATGTGTGAAACTTTTTTTTTTTTTGAGGCAGAGCTTTGCTCTGTTGCCCAGGCTGGAGTGCAGTGGCGTCTCCGCTCACTGCAAGCTCTGGCTCCTGGGTTCACACCATTCTCCTGCCTCAGCCTCCTGAGTAGCTGGGACTACAGGTGCCCGCCATCACGCCTGGCTAATTTTTTGTATTTTTAGTAGAAATGGAGTTTCACCGTGTTAGCCAGGATGGTCTCGATCTCCTGACCTCGTAACACACCCGCCTCGGCCTCTCAAAGTGCTGGGATTACAGGCGTGAGCCACTGCGTCTAGCCAATGTGAAACTCTTTTAGAAAGGCCCAAGAGATTTTTTTTTCAGTAGAATAAAATATTATTGGATAATCACTGGTATATGAAGATTCTATTTCTGTTAAATTTGAGTTTTAGGTGGCTTACAGTTAGTGACAGTAGTTGCACCCTCCATTCAACAAGCTTAATTTTACAGTTTAGGGAGGGAGGATTTATACTTTTGGATTAACAGCAAGAAAAATAGCAAAAATTAAGATGCATCTTAATTAGCACTTTCAGAAATTGTTTGTGGAATGAGACTGCAGTTACAGAGCTCTCTGCATTCTGCCAGTGCACAGGCCTTGGAGTCCAGCCTATTTGGACTTAAGGCTCTGCCACTTGCCACCAGGAGACCATGGAAATGGTGTTTAGCATCTTGGAGCCTTGGTGTCATTTGTAGATAAGGTGCATAGTCCTGAAGTCCTGGACTTGTGGAAATGGAATGAAGCTTAGATGAAGTCAGATGCTTATGCTTCTGGCAATGTGCCTGAGGAGCTGTCAGCGCTGGGTGCTGTGGTTTCTGCCTGGACACCCCCTCACCCTGCTGCAGTCCAGTCCCTTGGTCAGGTCACTTTTTTTTTTTTATTTTTTAAACTGCTCCTTGAGGAGCAGGACTACCCCATAGGCAGTGTGGCCACAGTAGCGCGGTCAGGTCACTTTGAACCCCAGGAGGACTGGTAAACTTGCTTTGGGTGATTTTAGGGTTTAAGTCATCTGTAAGTGGTCTGCCCAGCTACCTATAAATCTATATCCATTAATTTTAAATTATGAATTAAAAATTTTTAATTTCTAGTTATTATTTTTATGACTGACTTTCCCTAGTCACATTACTGAGCAAACTACACACATCTTATTGATCCTAAGAATTCTCTAAGGTAGATGTTTATTTAAAAAACACCATGTTTACTGTGTGCAAAATGTTGTTTTAAGTGCTCACACATATTAGCTTATTTGGTTTTCATCATAACTTTATAAGGGCAAAAAAGGCAAGTACTATCATATGCACCATCTTACAGGTGGTGGGATTGAGACACAGAGAGGTCAAGTTACATGCCAAGTTACATGCCCACAGAGAGGTCAAGTTACATGCCAAGTTACATCACACAGACAGTAAGTGGGATTCAGACCTGGACAGTCTCCTCCAGTCACTGCTTCCCTTACCCACTGTGCTTTTATGTAAGAGCTGGGATTCCATCCATATCACTGGACTCAAAGCACCTTGCCTGAGGCAGGATGCCATGCTACATCTTTTCAGCAAAGTCCTCGTTTCAAATTCTGCTGTAAAATGATCTCTTTCTATCTTTAGTTGGAAATCTGAAATAAACCATGACTTTTTTTTTTCTGACTTTAATTAATGACCTTTTTCCATGACTGTGGAAGTGCTAAGGAGCTAGAAGACACTGTCCTTGTTAAACACAAACTGACTGGGGCTTCCTGGCCCACTCAGTCTAAAGCACAGCTCTCTGAAGAACCATGAGGAAACCAATGGGGAAACTGGGAACTGCCAGCCAAACCTGCCACTCCTTGGGGTCAGTGGCCTCACTGCGTTCCGTGAGCTTGCACAGTACCACTGTGTCTTAGGTTTGTGAAGCATTTAAATACTGTAAAGCCCCGTCACCTGATGTTTAAGCCCCAGAACATATTTGGTGTATGGTAAAAGCAAGTGATAGGCTTCCTTCTCAGATAAAAAAGAGGTCAGTGACCTGCTCATGGTGAGATCCTGTCTGAACTGGGCCTGGGACCCCGTCTCCTGACAGTGCAGCTAGCCTGATTCTCTGTTTCCTGCTGCCCCAGTAACAATGTAGTAACTTCATTTTTGGAGCAGAGGTCAGCTGGTCTTTGGAAAAGCCACTATTTCACAGAACAAGCATCAGCAGTATATTTAAAAGCTGCCATGTAATGACTATAGGGACTCCATCCAGCAGATCCTTTTCTTATCTCCAGATTTTTCCCCTCAACTTGCAGAGCATCTCTTTACACCTGAGATGTAGGTACCCCCAGCTCTGTCCCATATCCAGTGGCATAGAAACCAGGTGGCTTGATGGAGCAGGACGCAGGACCCTCTGTTGTGGTTTGTGCCTGTGGGAGCTGCCAGAGAGAGGGCTTACCCCATGATTGCCCTCACCCCATTCTCTCACATGCGTCAAAAGAGGGGTCTGGTGGGAGGGGCTGTGTTTAAGGGTGGGATCTGGCAGCCTGTTAAATCCTGGTCACTTGGGATTCAATGGACCTATGACCATGAGCCTCATGGCCTTTCCTGTTGACCAGCAGTGGCAGTGGGAACAACTCACCTTTTGAAAATACTTAGGAAGGCCGGGCGCGGTGGCTCACACCTGTAATCCCAGCACTTTGGGAAGCCAAGGCGGGCAGATCATGAGGTTAGGAGTTCAAGACCAGCCTGGTCAACATGGTGAAACCCCGTCTCTACTAAAAATATAAAATTAGCTGGGCGTGGTGGCGCATGCCTGTAATCCCAGCTACTTGGGAGGCTGAGGCAGGAGAATCGCTTGAACCTGGAAGGCGGAGGTTGCAGTGAGCCGAGATCCCACCATTGCAACCCAGCCTGGGCGACAGAGCAAGACTCCGTCTCAAAACAAAATAAAAAATAAAAATAAAATAAAATACATAGGAAAAGTTATCTCTGTGCTCCAGAATTCTCTGAAACCTAATTGTCAGATAGACTAGAGGCTTTCGTAGAAAAGTCAGTTGCTTTTTGTTTTCTGAAAATCATTTTGTCCTGGCGGGGGTGAAAAAGCCTCACTGCAGATAATCACATGTCAGGTGTTAAAATCCTTTACACGGGAGTTGCATAGAGCCCCTGCTGCCCAGAATGGTTCTTCTGAAAAGCTACTATTTGCGCTGTGTGGGTGGTTGCTCATTGAGGGGCAGAGCTGCTCTCAGTGAGCGGTGGGTCTCTCTCTGCCCTGGCTGTGTGGCTCTGTGGTTCTATCTAGGAAGTGTGAATCTCCAGTATAGTGCTGTGGAAGAGAGGGGCAGGGAAATGTGAACTCCAAAGGCGGTGCCTCAGTGCAACTGCAGCTGTGGAGAGCTAGCTGTTGGGCTGTGGAGAAGGATGTGGATCAGCACTGGATGAGACTTTGTTAGTGCATGTAGATACAGGGCGAGCTTACTCTTCATTTGCTTTTCATTTTCTTAAGGAGGCTGTTTGCTGGGATTTAATATTGTCTGTGGTGAATTTTCAGGTTCTGAGCATTTTTGCTCTTCAATATCCCAGCTACCAGAGACATAGGGAGAATGGGGCTAGAGGTAGGGGAAAGATTCTGAAATGTACCTTAATCCAGTCTCTTACACAGTCTTCCTTGGACAGGCTGAGGGGTTGGCAGAACATTATGTAAAAAGTGGAACTAACTTTGCTTTTTCTAACTGTTCCAAAGGCTACAAATACCCCAAACTTGCAAATACACAAACCTGCACACTTGAGCCTGTGTTCCTCCCATCCTTCTCCAAGGGATCAGAAGCAAGCTGAGGCCCCGTAGAAATTCTGCCAGCTGGGGAGGGTGTCTGGTTTTTCAAGCACAGTTGAGTGATTCAGAGTGAAGTAGGCTGGATGAGATCCTGGGAGCAGAGCATGCCCCAGGCCTGTATTAGTTTGAGGCAGCAGCAAAGGAGAGACCAATTTGTTTTCTCCTTCAGATGCAGATGAGTGGGTGAGATGGCTGGCTTTTTCCGGGTTGCCGCCAGCTGGAAGCTTTGCCCGCAGATGTGGACTGTTTATCTATGGTTCGATGTGTTTTCTTTTTTCCGTAGGACAGGATGGGGGAGATGGTGGGATGGATAGAAAGCAACAATGACAACAAAAGTTTAATTGGTTAGTAAGACAAGAAAGCCAGCAGGGAACGCTGACTTCCCTTAATTGCCAAGAATGTTGAAAGTTGTTTCCCAAAATTACCCCAACTCCTAAATTCTATCCAGTGCCTCTTTACTGAGAACCTCATATAGTGCCTTGTTTGAATAACAAGTTCAGTGATGGAGAAGAGCGTTGCCCTTGAGGTGCTTAAATAATTTAATGAGGGGGAAGGGGACAGTTATACATAAGCATTTAATTAGACACCATGAGCAGAGAATGCTATGGAAACCTGGAGGGGTGGGAAAGATCGTTTGGGGTGGGCTTTATGGGCTAGGAAAGGCTTCGTAGAAAAGTTGACAAATGTGATGTTATTTTAAAGGTCGAGATAAACTTGCACATTCCTAGGTGGAAGGAAAGCAAGGAATTGGGAGATTTTTTCTGTGAGCATCCAGCACTGACCAGAACTCCTGCTCTCTGGGGTTGTTAATGTTTCATCTCAGCCCCTGACGCACTGGTCACTTCAGTCACAGGGTCAGGAATTGTTCAGGCCCCCTTTTCTCCATATAGCTGTTTCCTTCCTTTGACTAGATCAGTGCTCTTAGCACAGAGGGATGGGGATGGGAGGGAAATTCATCAATTCAGGCTTTATATGTAGTTTGGTATACACCGAGTAGGGGTGAGAACCAGGATCAGTTGTTTTATAACATGGCAAATATGTATTGATTTCTTCACTTTAAAAAGCTTTATTGAGATACAATTCACATACGACACAATTTACCCATTTTAAGTACACAGTTTAAAGACTTGTGTAACGACAGCCACAATCTAATTTTAGAACATTTTTACCACCTCCAGAAAGAAACCCTGTGCCAACTCGCAGTCTTTCCCATTCTTCCCCCTCTTCCCAGCCCCAGGCAACCACAAATTTACTTTCTGCCTCTGATAGATTTGCCTGTTGTGGCTTTTTCATATTCGGTAGATAGAATCATACACTATATGGTCCTTTGTGACTGGATTCTTTCACTTAGCATAATGTTTTCAGGGTTCATCGATGTAGCATGTATCAGTACTTGATTCCTTTTTTATGACAGAAAAAAAAAAAAATCTTCCATTGAATGGATATACCACACTTTATGCATTCATCAGTTGATAGACATTTGGGTTGCTTCTGCGTTTTGACTCTTGTGAATAATGCCATTATGAACATTTATATGCAAGTTTTTGTGTGGGTGTATGTTTTCATTTCTCTTCTATATATTCCTAAGAGTAGAATTACCGTATCCTATGGTAACTCCCTGGTTAACATTTTGAGGAACTGCCAGATTGTTTTCCACAGTGACTGTACCATTTTACATTCCTACGAGCAGTGTATGAGGGTGCTGGTGGTTCTGCCTTCTCACCCACACTTTTGTTATTGTATGTCTTTTTTATTATGGCCATCCTATTAGATATGAAGTGATATTTCATAGTGGTTTTGATTTTCATTTCCCTAATAACCAATGATGTTGAGCATCTTTTCATGTACTTATTGGATCTTTGTGAGGAAATGTCCATTTAGCTCTCTCATGTTTTTTTTTTTTTCTTTTTTTTTTTTTAGTGAGTCTCACTCTGTTGCCCAGGCAGGAGTGCAGTGGTGCAGTCATAGCTCGAGTAGCTAGGACTACAGGCTCCTGCCATCATGCCTGGCTAATTTTAAAACAATTTCTTGTAGAGATGGGGGTCGTAATAGACTGGTCTTGAATTCCAGGCCCCAAGCAATTTGCGTGCCTCAGCCTCCCGAAGTGTTGGGATTACAGGTATGAGGTACCACGCCTGTACTCTTCCATCGTTTAATTAGGTTATTTGTCTTTTTATTATTGAGTTGTAAGAGTTGTTTATATAGTCGAGATGCCTGACTTTTATCAGAAATATGACTTGCAGATCTTTTCTCCAATCCTGTAGGTTGTCTTTTTATTTTCTTGATGGTGCGTTTGATGCACAAAGTATTTTAATTTTGATGAAGTCCAGTTTATTTATTTTGTCTCTTATTGCCATCCTTTTGGTGTTGTATTTAAGAAATGGTTAAGAAACTATTGCCTAGCCCAAGGTAATGAATACTCCTGTATTTTTTTTTTTTTGCGAACTTTATAGTTTTAGCTCTTACAGCTACGACTTTGATCTCTTTTGGGTTAAGTTTTCTGTGTGATGTAAGGAAGGGGCCCAACTTCATTCTTTCACCTGTGGATATCCAGTTGTTCCAGCATTTTTGTTGAAATGATTATGCTTTCCTCATTGAGGAAATTAACCATAACTGTGTGGTTTATTTCTTGACTCTCTTTTCCATTGATCTATGTGTTTAGCATCAGTGTTTTTAAAACTCCATAGATGATTCCATGTGCAGTTGAGATTGAGAACCATCTGGCCAGAGTGGGGAGTTTGGCTGGTTTGACTGGGAGACAGTACAGTGCGAGGTTTTTGTAATACTTCACTATAGGTGTGCAAACCATCATTCTTCACTAAGCCAGTATTCCCTAACCTTGCCCAATGAGAATTGCCAGGGATTCTTGTTAACAATAGATTTCTGGCCTCTATGAACTGGGGAGCACAGGGTCTGGTGGAGGGTAGGAAGGGATCAGCTTTGTGTGTGGCCTATGATTCTGGGTTCTTCCATATGGATATGGACACTTCGTACCAGTTGAAAATTCACCAGAACCTTCAGGAACCTGTGTATTTAATGAACTGTTCAGGTGTGTCTTATGATCAGGCTAGCTGAGGTGATGCTAGGTCTGCCAGGCAAGACCATTAGAAGCCTGTGTACCTGCACTGCGGTTCATCCACAGAATTGCTCTTCCCAAGGTACTCTTGAAGTGATGCCATCACCCTGTGATGATGCCATTGTCCTTGTCGTGTTTACTGTGCACACTTCCCCCGCCACCTTATTTAATATTGCTTTCTGCCAAATTTGTACAAATACTGTCGTACCCACAGTTCTTTCCTATCTGTGTTGTTTGCTTTGTTTACATTACATAGCACTTTTCAGGAATAATTAATTCATTTATCTTGTCTCTATCTACACCACTAGATTGAAATCCTCATGAGGGAAGGATTTTTATTTTTAATTTTTTTCATTTGAGTGCAATATTCCAAGCACCAACAACAGTGCCTAGCATACAGTATGCACTTGATAAATATTAAGTAAACACAAAGGTATTATTAGAGAATAATAGAGACTTGTCTATTTCAGCATCAGTAGTCATTGTGCTTGTTTTGTATGTCATGGTGCTGTGAATCATGGAAATAGGTGTTTCTGTCTTTGTACAGGCCACTCAAAAATCATTGCCTAAGCCAAGTATGGTGGCACACCTGTAGTCCCAGGTACTCAGGAGGCTGAGGTGGAGGATTGCTTGAGTCCAGGAGTTTGAGGCCAGCTTGGGCAACATCGTGAGACCTCGTCTCTTTAAAAAAAAAAGAAAAAGTCGTCACCATATTTATGTCCATTTTCTGCTAGGTCTGAACTAAATGACTTATGTGTCATGTGCTAACTTCTAACCTTTCCCCCCTCCCCGGTTTAATTTATCTTGCTGTATTGTGTGTGTCTCTGCAGACTATCTCAATCTTCTTTGGAAACTGGCTGGCTGAAAAGAAGTACTATTTAATCAGATTTGATGAGAAGTTCTTAACTTCAGCTCTCTAGGTCTGGCAAATTAAAACCTTGGATTCTAGATGGTAGAGGATAATTTTTTTTTAATGAATTGCTTTTTATTTATTTATTTATTTATTTCCTTTTTAGGATAGAATTTTTGCGGCATTTGAAGAGCTTTTTCCAGATTATGTTTAAAATTGAAACCAAGCCATGTGGTGAAGAACTCAAGGGCGGGGATAAAGTGCTGATGACCTGTGTTGGCATTGGTTTCTCCAACCTTAGCAAGACCCTCAAGTGATAACCATCACAAGATAAGGCCCCAGTGCCTCCAGACAAAGCAGACGCTGCCATGGACACCAATGGGACCAAGTCCAAATGGATTAATGCAGGACAGGATAGCCACGTGCTTAATTTTCTGTGAAGAAATATCAATATACAAATAAAAGACATCTCTGTAGCATGTGTTTCCAGCTGTTTCTCCAGTGGCGTTGCCATTGCCCAGGAGGCCCAGTCACCGTGAGAGCTCCCTTGCCTTACCTGGAGGAAGAATGTGCCTTCAGGCCACAGTCATGCTGCTAGAACAGTCTCATAGCTGCAGTTCAGCTGTGCTTCCTCAGCCTACTATCATAGACTTCCTTGGCCCTCTGTCATATGGCTGTTTTCCAAACCTGTGGAGTCTGTTACTGTTCTTTCTGCAAGGACTTACCTCCTTGAGCCTCGGTTTTTATTGTAGGGATTAAATGAGATAATATGAGTGGCAGCTCTTCATGAGTCCTGCAGTGCTATGCAAATGTCAGAAATTGGTATATTAGACTATTTATCTTTTGTCTTCTGAATGGATTGCTGTCATGGACACAGACACTGATCTTCATCTGGTTAATTGGATGTATATATGAGGGATGGGTGACTGCAGGGGTCCAAGTAAAGTTATTGGGATGTTTTTTATATTCTAGGTGTGCTATACATTCCTGTTTTATTTTCACAATAGCTCTGTGATGTAAATGCTATCTCCATGAGAAAATTCTTAAAGAGTGTTTCGTTCCTTTGAAATGTATAATGTAAAGACATTAAATCTCCTCATTTAAGGATCTAAGTGTAATAGAGTCAGGGATTTTACCCTTGCAAGCTAATAAGTTAGATTATTACTTTTTTGTTGATGCTTCCAAAAGACATGAGGATCCTGGGTCAGAGATAAAGAACTTTGTTACTCAGCATAGCATGAGCTTCATGTCTACATTGGTTTCCCCTGCTCCCCAGGTCTCACAGTGGACATGGAGGGGCCCAGGTAGATGCTATGCATGTTACAAGTTTGCACCATAGCCAAAGAACTTGTATGTTTGGGGACTCCACCTCTTTCATGGCAAGTCTGTTGTTTCACATGCAGACATTACTTCATCCCTTAAGACTGCCTCCTGCAAACACAGTTTTGAGAAAGAACTCAGGTAAAATCTCCCCAACAAGAATATGCAGGAATACCCAGGATCCATGGCAGATTTCCCCTGCCAACTAATAGAGTCCACATTTGATATGTGCATAGGCTTGAAGTTTGTAGAAGGGGAAATAAGTACTTCTTTCTACTAGAATTCCAAATGGTGTCCTCCCCCGGGGGCGAACTTTGCCTCATCACTCCCTCACAGTACCTTTTTCTTTTTAAGTGAAAAGGGGCTAGAGAAAGACTGTGCTTTGATGTCTAGGGGTGTGGGAGGATGTGTGGAGGTAGAGAGTTAACCTTGAGGAAGGCCAGGACATTCTGGATTATGACATTGTACTGAGAGCTTTACATACTGTATTGGTTATGTGCTCTTGGTATATAACAAGTGCTCACAAACTTAGTAGCTTAAAACAATACCTCTTTATCATTTCACAGTTCTAAAGGTCAGATATCCAGGCAGGTGGATTCTCTGCTTAGAGTCTCATAAGGCTGATATCAGGGTGTCTGTCACCTGGGCTGGGCTCAGCTCTCATCTGAAGGCTCTGGGAAAGAATGTGCTTCCATTCAGGTTGTTGGCAGAATTCAGGGTTGTAGGACTGAAGTCACCTGTTTTCTTCCGATTTTTCTTGCTGGCTGTGAGCTGTGGGCAACTCTTAGCATATAGACAGCCACTGCCCGTATTTCCGTTCACTTGGTCTCCCGTACCTTCAAGCTGGCAAGGGTGCATGGAATCCTGGTACTTTGAATTCACCTTCCTTTTGTGATACCAGCTAGAGAAAACATTGCTTAAAAATGACTCATAGCACAATAGTCCTACCTGGATTATCTCCCTATCTTAAGGTCAACTGACAACAGCAATACTGGATTTGTGTTTAAAAAACCAGGGGCTGGGAATAGTGGATTACCATCCCAGAATTTTGCCTGCCACACATACTGCAGTCCTACCTAGTGCCGCTGACGTTTGAACTCACATCTGCCCATATAGAGCTCAAATCCTGAACTAAGGGGCCACATTGCTTTTGGAATACCACATACCTGCTGTTCCTTGTACAAGCTCTGGAAATGGTGCTGTTGGTCAACGTAGGGTGGCACATAGAGGCCAAGCAAATTACTATAAGCAGTAGAGGGGATGTGTGCTACTGTCTGCTTCAAACCTGGAAACGTCTGGTGTGGTTCCAGCCCTGCATCTGGCAAAGCTGCTTCTGGAGTTGGAACATCTGGCAGGAGAGGTGATGGTATTGCCAAAAAGAGGACCAATTTAGTATTTATTTAAACAGCTCACTCCCAGCCCCTTCTCAAATTCCCAAGAAAAGCAATGTACCATTCCTTCAGGCAGAAGTCATCGTTTGCTGTTTGCTGGGACATCTTAGATCAAACCTTTAGTCACTGACAAATCTTTTAGTCTCTGCCTTTTTTCTAGTTTAGCTCCTGGTCGGTCCACTTACTTCCTGGGGTAGCTTGAAGAGAGAGATTCCAGCATTTTGGGGCTTGGTTTTCTATCTTGGTCTGTTTGTTCCTTTCTGCTGATAGAGATAGACCATTCTGAGTTAACGGCAGCAGTTGTTCAATGGGACTGTGAGTTTTTTAGGTAGATAAACCGGTGAACTTGTTGGGGGTCATGGCAGAATCATTCTTTGCCTTGTCATCTACAAGGCCCTGCGTCTGTCTTTCAACACCTTTTAACTACATTTCATGCAAACTCCAGCCAGCCTCCATCATGATGATTTTACCATAGTGGTCAAAACAGTTGGTAAGGGGTGGGAGGAAGCCAGCGTATTGCAACATGACATATTGATTGGGAAAGAGCAACAGGAGAACCTGCTGAATTCCACATTGGCCTCACTGGGCAGCTAAGCCTCAGGGGTTTTGTTCTTTTTTAAAATAATTTCTTTTTTGAGTTGGGATCTCACCCAGGCTAGAGTGCAGTGGTGCAGTCCTAGCTCACTGTAACCTCAAACTCCTGTGCTCAAGTGATCCTCCTGCCTCAGCCTCCCAAGTAGCTGGGACTGTAGGCATGAGCCACTGTACCCAGCTAATTAAAAATATTTTTTTAGAGATGGTGTCTCACTTTGTTGTCCAGGCTGGAGTTTTTGTGTGTTTTTTTCCAATTTAATTTTAAGTTCCGGGATACCTGTGCAGGACATGCAGGTTTGTTACATAGGTAAACATGTACCATGGTGGTTTGCTGCACCTATCAACGCATCACCTAGGTATTAAGCCCAGGGTGCATTAGCTATTTATCCTGATGCTCTCCCTTCTGGGTTTTCTTTATTTTAAAAAATCATTTCCAAAAAATGGTAAAGGATAGCTAATCACAGACCCAAATTACAAAAACAAAACTTCAAGTTGTACCATGGTGCCTGTCCTCACACCAAACAGCAGAAGACCATGAGGTGGCCATTTCCTGTTAGATCTTTGTGTTGGGAGGCTGCTAGGTGAGACCAATGCTGGCACTTAGTTTTAAGGCCACTGAGTAGAAGAGTTGAAGGTGCTAGAGGGAGGCAAAGGAAGTAGGCAGGATGGCGTACAAGAGGCTGGAAGCAGTTGATGAAGTCAAAGGTAGATGGGGAAACTGGAGCACCAGGGAAACAGAATTTCCAAAGTTTCGGCAGTGCCTGAGGTGAGGGTGGAGGTCAGCTGGGGGAGGGGGAATCAGAGTGATAAGTGGATTTACTGGGCCTTTGTTCCAGGGTATGAGGATTAGAATGTGGGGTTCCGTTGACCTTCCCAGTTGGTAGTGCTGTAGACCTGGGGTGTACAGGTGGCAATTTTAATCTGCAATGAGTGGGAATGCAGCACTGCAGGGCCTGTGCCCACCCAGGATCTCCATTGTCCCTTACCCGGCTCCAGAGTGGACAAGAAGTAGCTTGCACTTGGATTTCCATGTTCAGATGGTGCTGGCCTGTTCTTTAGAAATGACTGAAAGTTAATGGGATTGTCAATAGGCAAGCTGGGCCTTTTTGTACTTTTCTTGGCCACATCTAAGAGGCCATTTGAGTGGAACACTTTATCAGTGTTTGGCATCTAATGAAGCCTGACCCACGTCACTCCTTTACTGCAGCAAATGAAAGCTGTCCGGTTGTCACAGGCCTGGGCTGAGCACAGGCCTTGGGTCAGCACCTGTTTTAAAACATCCTAGATATTTCAGATATTCAAGTGCCTCTGAGGGCTCAGGACATTCTTTATTCTGTTTCCTCCTCATTCCCAGCCCTCTGAAGAGCCTGTGTCCAAAAATCCTCAGATTGCTTAATTTGTTAATTTATTTCTGCCACAATTTGGTACATTACA
Source organism: Mandrillus leucophaeus (assembly GCF_000951045.1). Taxonomy (NCBI): domain Eukaryota; kingdom Metazoa; phylum Chordata; class Mammalia; order Primates; family Cercopithecidae; genus Mandrillus; species Mandrillus leucophaeus. The sequence goes on from NW_012103465.1 coordinate 3,109,480, forward strand.
TATTTCAAAGGATAGAGAAATCAGAGGCCAACTTAAAGAGAACAGATAATGAACAAGCCTGGCTAAAAGATACGTGCTGCCATGTCTGTCCTCGAATACCCTGTTACCACGGCTGCGATAGAGTGCTGGGGCTGCTGCCGGACTCCCTGGGAGCCATCTGGGCAACTGGTCTCCATCTTGGGAAAAAATGATGCCCCAAAGGTAAGGCCAGCTGCTGCTTCCTGCTACATCTGGGGATGTTGAACCATCCTGAAGTTCTTTGTAATCTTCAAGGAAGTATGTTAGTGTTTGAAATGGTACCTGGCTTCAGTTGTGGCAACCCAACCTTAGGCTGTTGTAGGTGCTGTGTGCAAGCATTTGGTTCCTGGGCCCTCCCACATGCTCCCCTCTTGGCCCTAAGCTCTGTTTTGACCACCTTGCTATTTACCCATTAGACAATGAAAGGCATCGTGCCTAAGATCTATAAGCTTTGAAAGACCTATGAAATGCTTGCAAGAAACCAGGAAAAATAATGCTGGCTATAAATTATGCAAAGAAAAGAGCAAGAAAAATATCTATAAAATGAAACACTATCTTCATTTTTTTCATAATTGTTAAAATATTGACAATAATATAGATGAGAATTTCTTTTTTCACAAGAATTTATAGTTTTAGTATATGTTCTGCCAAAATGAGCATGTCACAAGAATTTCTAAGTGCACGCAGTGGTTGCCAAGGAATCCGAGCTAAGCACGTTAAATTAGTTGCTGATCACCAAGCCATTTAAAAGGCAAAATTGTAAATAGTCTTTCAGAGATTTGGGATAGGGCTACGTCTTATTTTGTTTCTTTCCTTTCTTAAGTTTTTAAAAAATAGAGGTAGGGTTTTGCTGTGTTCTCAAATTCCTGGGCTCAAATAATCTGCCCACCTCAGCTGCCCAAAGTGTTAGAATTACCGGCATGAGCTACCACACCCAGCTGAGCTACGTTTTAATATGTGTGGTTCGATAACGCTCTCATAAGACACCTAGAAAGTAAAACCCTCTAAGCCTGTGCCTCTCTTGGAGCCACCTCCTCAGTCTTAAAGCCTCAGCTGTTCGTGAGGAAACCCTCTATCTCCACGATACACCCGCTGCTACAAGTTCTCATAGATGCCTCTCCCCGTCCTTACCTTAGTACTCACTGCACCCCGTCATTGCTTAATTTTCCACTCTCTTCACCTATGGTGGTAGGGGCCATCTTTTAAGATTTGGTGTGTCCATGATCTTAAATTTTTTAAGTCTCTATTAAAAATCAATTACATTATTCGTGAGAGAAGTTTTTGGTATCTTTTTTAAATACGTAAAAGAAAGCTGGCTGGCTTCTTGAATTTCAGTAGTGCATTGTGGAAATAACATAGGCTTAGGAATTACACCTATGTTTGAATCCCAACTGTGTTAGTAGCATTGTGCTGGCCCTCTGTCCTGACCCTTAGTTTGCTCATCTGAAAATGGGAATTACCTTGTGCCCACTCTGGGATTGAGAAGATTTATTAAACATGTGTTTGTGATTAGGATTCTTTTTAGTTGTTTGATCCTTGGTAAAGATTCAAAGCAGATTTCTGCATAACAGGTTAATGTCAGAATGAGTCACAGTGTTTATCTTTAACATCTAGTACTTGGATGTACTTGGCTAGAAGACCAGAGACAAGCTATAGCACCTACATGTGGGTTGAGGTCAAACTGTCCCATGACATACGTTACAAGAGTTAAAGAGAGGGCCTACAGGCATCTTAGTGAGTTCACCGTGTTCCAGTGCGGAGTGCCAGGATCCATCTAGTTGGCACAGAGGAGAAAGCCTAGCTGACCTGGCAGGTCCTGAAGCCACTGTGTACACCAAACCAAACTGAGTCATAAGGAACTCCATCCTTTCCTCTCCCACCAAGAAAGGAAAAGAATCGTAATCTGTAGTTGCCAATTCTGGAATTTTATGTGTCAGCTTACATTTCCTGTAGCCAACCTGGGGCTGCATGAAACATTACGTAATAGAAAAAGTCAAACAACCCTAAAGCTCTGGTCTTAGGTCTTCTGCCTAAGGCACACCTTTGAGCAAATCATTCAGGTTTTTGAACCTCAGTTTCTTCATTAGGATATGAATAAAACCTACTGCAAAAGACTACGAAGACTAAGCCTGCGTACTGTACAGGCCCTGGCAATACTAGGCATTGAAAAACTGTGAGTTGCCTCCTTGACTGATGGTAGAGCGAAAGATTAGGTTTCATGAGTTCAGAGATACAACAGGAATGTGGAGGTCAGTTTAACTTGGGTGAGTCCTGAGGCTTTGAATTGAATAGAATATAGTTGCAAATAAGAAATGGACTCAAACAGCAGAATTTATAGGCTTTTAAACTAAGTTCAGTAGCACATTTAGCTTCAGGTAAAGCTGGATCCAGAGGTTCAAACAATGTCATCAGAATTCAACTCTCAGGCCAACGCAGGAGGATCACTTCAGGCCAGGAGTTCAATAATTCAACTCTCTCCTGTTTCTGTTTTCTGTTGTGTTGTCTTCCTTCTCCAGCAGGTATTATTTTTCATATGATGGTTTTTTTGGCAGCCCTTAAGTACTGGATAGAGATTCTCTACTCAATACTGAATCCTAGCTGTGTCAGTAGCATTGAGCTGGGCCTCCATCCTTCTCACCCTTAGTACTCTCATCTGAAAATGGGAAATATCTTACCCACCCTGGGGTTTATTGGGTAGTGATTCTATTCAATACTTAAAAAAAAAAACTTCTAAAAAAGCTATCAGAATTGTGTCTCCCTCTGTTGAACACAGAGCACCCCAATTGACCAGATAGATCTGAGTCCTGTTCTCATCCCTGGGGTGGTAATGATGTCAGCCTCACCTAAATTGCATGGACCAAGAGGAAAGGAAGTGTTGATTCTCAAAGGGAAGTCTGAATGCTTTTACAGAAGAGACAGTTGATACTGGATAGGCAGAAGGAGCAGTTGTCTGCTGTAGACTACATTGCCTAATTCCTTGAATATTCTCAGAAAGATGCTCCACAATACTGCCTGCCCACCACCATCTTTCACCATCCAGGTCTTCCAGCATTATGGTATAGAATTGAGTGAACAAGGATGAATTCGCCTTAACAAATGATGCCAAACAAAGGCAAGATCATTGGACTCAGAAGGCCAAAGTTATAATGGATGCTTGGCAAATATTTGTTATATTAGCCAGTAGCATTCTTGGGCTAGAAGGGGGAGCAGTACTCTGGATGGTAACCCAGAGGAAGAAGTGGCAATGACCAATTCCAGGTGTGGGAGCATCATGGGTGTTGTGGGCCAAGAGAAGGGGTCGGGGCACTGCGTAAAGAAAAATGTCAGTTGATGCTCTTGCCCTCTATCATGGTCCTGTCTTTTCTTTTATCCTTTTTTTTTTTTTTTTTCTCCTAAGACAGAGTTTCACCAGAGACAAGCTATGGCACCTGCATATGGGTTGAGGTCAAATTATCCCATGACATATGTTACAAGAGTTAAAGAGAGGGCCTACGGGCATCTCGGTGAGTTCACCGTGTAGACATGCTGCCCAGGCTGGCGTGCAGTGGCGTGATCCTGGCTCACTGCAACCTCTGCCTCCCGGGTTCAAGTGATTCTCCTGCCTCAGCCTCCCAAGTAGCTGGGATTATAGGCTCCCACCACGACACCTGGCTAATTTTTGTATTTTTAGTAGAGATGGGGTTTCACCATGTTGGCCAAGCTGGTCTCGAACTCCTAACCTCAGGTGATCTGCCTGCCTTTCAGCCTCCCAAAGTGCTGGAATTACAGGTGTGAGCCACCACACCCGGCCATGGTTCTGCTTTTTCTAACCTCTGGAAAACAGATTCAGGATCTGGGGAGGAAGACCAGGATTTTTTGCCCATTGCCAAGAACATGAATTGATGGCAACAATGTCAAGAGCTACCTGTGGAAGAGCAATGAAGACATATTAAACCTGTGACTCCTCCAGTGGGTGGGAGTGTGAGAGGTGCTTCTCATTTTCAAATAATTTGCACTTTTTTTTTTTGTCTTTTTGGAGGCAGAGTCTCACTCTGTCACCCAGGCTGGAGTGCAGTGGTGCAATCTCGGCTAACTGCAACCTCTGCCTCCTGGGTTCCAGCAATTCTCTGCCTCAGCCTCCTGAGTAGCTGGGATTACAGGTGCCTGCCACTATGCCTAGCTAATTTTTTTGTATTTTTAGTAGAGTCAGGGTTTCACCATATTGGCTAGGCTGGTCTTGAACTCCTGACCTCAGGTGATCCACTTGCCTGGGCCTCCCAAAGTGCTGAGATTACAGGCATGAGCCACTGCGCCTGGCCCACACTATTTTTTACAGTTATATGTACACACATATATATTTGTATATGTATACATGTTAGTTTATATTAAGAATCCCAGGTAGAACTCCAGTAATTTTCCATCAGCCTCAAAGCAAATAAAGATTAGGAATCCTGGCCGGGCGTGGTGGCTCATGCCTGTAATCCCAGCACTTTGGGAGGCCAAGACAAGTGGATCACTTGAGGTCAGGAGTTCAAGACCAGCCTGGCCAACATGGTGAAACCCTGTCTCTACTAAAAAGACAAAAATCAGCCAGGCGTGGTGGCGGATGCCTGTAGTCCCAGCTACTCAGGAGACTGAAGCAGGAGAACCACTTGAACCTGGGAAGTGAAGAGGTTACAGTGAGCTGAGATCACGCCACTGCACTCCAGCCTGGGCAACAGTGAACCTCCTTCTCAAAAAAAAAAGATTAGGAATCCTCTTTGTCTTACTCCTCTGTACCCTCAAAAATCAACAACAACCAAAAACTACATATGCAACTTACCTGTGGCAGAGGCCTCAGAAGAGGCCACAAAAGATGCCTCAGGAGATCTGCTGCAATGCTGGACAAGTGGCTTAGGCCCCTGCACATTACCCATTTTCCAGGGCTGGCTCCAGGATTCTGGGTGAGAGCACTGTGCTCCGCCTCCAAATTAGGGTCTCATTAGGTCCAGTGTAGTGCATCCCAGAGGAGGTTCCACGATATACTAGCATCGTGGGGTGCTTTCCCTGAAAAGGGCTTAATAGAGGTTTTGAAAATGCAACAGTCTCCATCACAGTGTACATTAACAGAGCACACACTACAAGAAGCCTTGCAACTGAAGCTTTGTTTTACCTAGTACTGTTCAAACTCACGTAACCATGGAACTCTCCCTACCCTGGAAGAAAGAGAGAGAGAAAGAGACTATTCGCATTATGTAGTGCTCTTAATCTGCAGATCACACTTTGGGTGTTCCTGGTTTGATAGGATTTATTGGTGAGTACGGAAAGTATAAGCTCTTGCATTCTTTTTTTTTTTTTTTGAGACAGTCTTGCTCTGTCAGGCTGGAGTACAGTGGCATGACCATAGCTCACGGCAGCCTCAACCTCTCCCAGGCTTAAGTGATGCTCTCACTTCAGCTTCCTGACTAGTAGCTGGGACCACAGGTGTGTACCACCACACCTGGCTAGTTTTTAAAAATCTTTTGTAGAGATGAGGTCTTGCTCTGTTGCCCAGGCTGGTCTCAAACTCCTTAGCTCAAGTGATCCTCCTGCCTTAGCCTCCCAAAGTGCTGAAATTACAGGTGTAAGCCACTGCACCCGGCCAACTCTTGCATTCTTGATTGGGGTATTTGTGAAAAGCCAAGTAGTTGTCAGGAATCTAGGTGGAAAATCTAGACTCATGTCTAACCCTGGTCCCAGCCCTACAGCATTGAACACCCCCACACATGAGTTTCGGATCAGTGGCCATCAGCCCAACTGTCTCTGTGCCATCTTCCCTTATTGTCTGGGCTTCTAGAAATTAGAGGGGCAAGGCATGTGGATAGGGTTGGATTCTGTGGTGTTTATATGATTATTACAAAGTCCCCGTTTTCTTGAGAGTTACACAGACTGTTGTTCTTTCCTCTTAGCTCAGAGGCTCAATATAGCAGGAAAGCTCACTTTAGGTTCTCAGCAAGAAGTTGGAAGAGGTCAGGGAGAAATCCTTGGCGAGGAGGAACCAAGGAGATATGAAAGGTTTCTTGAAGTCCTGTGGTTAGGCCAAGCCTGAACCCTGAAACACCTAGATTTTTAGAGGATTCAGACCAGGACACCACCTGCTATCACTGAGATGCAAAGACATGGTCCTTGAAGCAATGGACCTGGTTGCTCGGAATAGGGAGAGAGCTTGAGCTTTTTAAATAGGCTTTTGAAAAGATACTCTTGTACTTAAGCCCCTGCTTGACCTGCTTCTCTGTTAATGGGCTCTCCAGAAAAGAGCTTGGCTAATACTCTCTGAGTGTCTTCTTCAAGATGTAGAGTTAATGTCAATGCTTTTAAAATCTGTTGAACCTGTGTGCCCAGGATAAACTTTTGCAGCTCTTGACAATCTGAGTGAGTCTATTTGTAGTCCTGAGTTTTGTCTTTGGGAGCATGGAAGGTGAGAGAGACCTTGAATCACCTGGACACCCACCTGAGAAGAAGAGTAAGAAAGGAAGTGGAAAACAACCTCAGTCGGAAGTAGTGTGTTCTGAGTACCTTTGTTAACAATGCTAAGAAAACAGCCTTGGCAAAGTAAGGGGTCCTGTAGGGAGAACAGGAGTGGGTTAGCTGCTCCAGTCCCTCGGGAACTGTCCTACTTGTCTGATCTGTTTGCCAGGGATCTGCGTGCCCCAAGAAGACTGAACGCTTAACACATAATATGCTTTGTACATCTTGTGAGACTATCTTCCCAAATTTTAAGAACCATTGTTATGAATAATATACAAATGCATTTTAAAGCATTATTGAATTCATACTTATTTCATTGTGTACTTTTTGTTTGTCTGAGACAGGGTTGCACTCTGTTGCCCAGGCTGGAGTGCAGTGGCATGATCGCTGCTCACTGCATACTTGAATTCCTGGGCTCCAGCGATCCTCCTGCCTCAGCCTCCCGAGTAGCTAGGACTATAGGCATGTGCCACCACACTTGGCTAATTTTTTAATTTTTTGTAGAAATGGGGTCTCACTATGCTTCCCAGGCTGGTCTTGAATGCCTCACCTCAAGCAGCCCCCTCTCTTCTGCTTCCCAAGGTGCTAGGATTACAGGAATGAGCTACCATGCCTGGCCTGTATTTTCTCAATTAACAGATTCTCTTCTTCTTCTCTTCTTCTCTTCTCTTCTCTTCTGAAACAAGTCTGTGAAAATTTTAGATGCTCAACATTTGTGCTTTCTTGAAAAGGCTGTAATAAGTGTTATATTGTAAAATTGCTTGCCCCCTGGTAGTCATCTCTGGTTGGTTACCTATCTTGGTTATGTAATTATTCTGAAAGGTTCTGGAAAGTTTGAACTTCTTGCCACAAACCTTGACTGTTTGCCTGCATGGAGGGGAGGGTTAGAAGAGAGAAGAAGGGGTAAGACTGGAGGACAGCTCACTCATCACTCAGAGGGCTGAAGTTCCATTTAGCATCACTGATCTCCTAATACTAAAACATCCAAGCTGAGCCTCCTTGCTTTGATATAAAGTGCTGCCCCCTTCCCTCAGGATGTTTCCTCCACAAAGCAGCTGACTTCCAATGTGGCAAGAGCTCCTATTTTTCTTGACTGACAATTGCCACTGCCTTACGGATTTCAGAACACTTCCATGAACATTGTCCCATTTCATCCTCACAGACACTTCTCAGTTTAGGTTTAAAGAAACTACCAGACTTACTTAAGATCACACAATTAGTGGAGAAATTGCAGCAAGAGCACAAAACTTTGGGTTTCAATAGCTCTGAACCATGACATATGAGTGTCTTTAGTAGGTCATACCTTAGTGCCCTTTCAAATGGGTATTATTTAAATGTTTGCTCAATATCTGTTTAAAGATGAGAGGATGAACACCTGTGAAAGAAGGGTAGAAAAGGAAGGTGTGGAGGCAGCACCCAGTTTTTCATGTTTTCCTCAGAAAGACCGAAGCCCAGCAGCTAACCATGGATGAATTATCTTTTATTATCCCTAAGAAATCATATTAGGAATTTTTTTTCTTGAGTGTAAGTGACTAAAAACAACTCAAACAGGCTTAAGCAAATGTATTGACTCATTTAAAGGAAAAGTCCAGGGATGTACCTCACTTCAGGCATAAACTGAGTCCAGGGGTTTGAATGATGTTACCAAGACTCATCACTTTTGATCTGTCCTCTAGTAGGGTCACCCCACTGATGGTAGCAAGAAGTCATCAGAAGTTCTTGGCTTGTATCCTATCCTCTCAGCAGCCCCAATAAAATGAATCTTTCTGACAGTTCCTGAAAATGTCCCCCAAGGGTTGAATATCATGGGATTGACTTAGTTATTTGCCCAACTCTAAATGAGTCACTATAACCAGTAGTGGTTGGTCAGATTGGCCACATCTGGGTGCATGTCAGCTCCAAGAGCCCAGCACACTTGGACCTTCTGTACTGCATGAGCTAAGAATAGGAGAGGCGGTCCCCAAGGAAATATGGCTTCTAGTGCCAAAAGACAAAAAAATGTATGCTGGGCGGCCAAAGCAATGAATTTGTACTGAAGAAATGTTCCTCTAGCCCCGAACACCTGGCAGCTTACCAAAATACTGCTTTAAACAACATTCCAGACACTCCCTCAAAATTCCAGTCAACACAATTTTTCTCTATTCCACTGCATTATAGTTTGGTACTCTGGGCAGCTTCTCAGTTAGATCCCCTTTATTCCAACTCTGTCTTTGCCAAGTGAGGAAGTTGTAGTAGAGGGACTTGGCCCAAGTCACACCACCAGGATAAGGAGGAGTTCAGACCAGATCCTGTTCCCAGACCATTGGCTACTGAAACCAGGAAGCACTGCTGACCCTGCCACTTGGGCCAGCCCAGCAGCACAGCCTTGCTTGTCCCATGACCCAGCCAAGTTCTGTTAGGACCCAAGATTGGTATAGATTATAGCACCAAAAGATCTCCAGGTTCTGGAATTGGTCCATTTTGGCCATTGCTATGGTCTGAATATTCGTATCCTCCTCAGATTCATATGGTGAAATCCTAACCCCCAAGGCGATGGAATTAAGAGGTGGGGCTTTTGAGAGGTGATTAAGTCTGAGGAGCAGAATCTTCATGAATCAGATTAGTGTCCTTATAAGAGACACTTCCCCACTTTCTTTTCCACCTTGAGGACACAGCAAGAAAGCACTGCCTGCAAACCAGGAAATGGGTCCTCACTAGATACTAAATCTGCTGGCACCTTGATCTTGAACTTCCCATCCTCTAGAACTATGAAAAATAGGTTTCTGTTGTTTAGAAACCAGCCAGTCTATGGTCTTTTGTATAGCAGCCTGAACAGACTAAAGCCTTCTGAGGTAATCATACCCTATTTTAGGCTCTGCAGAGGATGCAGATTTAGGTAAAAGGATGTTCTTAAGAGTCTCCGAAGAGTGATCATCTGGAAGGATACACACTGCGTCATTAATAGAAGTAGCATAGGCCTGTGAGATTGGGAAGCGTACTTTCACTTTTTGCTTTATCTATTCTCTGTTGTTGGAATTATTTAGAGGCAGGTACTGAGCCACAGTGGGATATCTGGAAGAATCACACTTGTACCTGAACACAGAGTTTGAGATAGATGGGCAAAGTGTCTCTGATGAGGAGCTCAGGGACAGGGTCGTTAGGGAGAAGACTCCGGACCCAAGCATAAGGCTACCA
>NW_012103465.1:3120136-3139651 GCF_000951045.1 Mandrillus leucophaeus
AAATCAGCCAGGTGTGGTGGCGGGTGCCTGTAATCCCAGCTACTTGGGAGGCTGAGACAAGAGAATTGCTTCAGCCCGGGAGGCGGAGGTTGCAGTGAGATGAGATTGTGCCACTGCACTCCAGCCTGGGTGACAGAGCAAGACTCTGTTTAAAAACAATAATAAAATAAAATAAAATAAATAAAAGTGTATTTCACTTTTCCAGTTGGTTACTTTGAGGATGATGTTGTTCCTTTGCATGAGACTCCCTTTACGCCATTGACCTGAGAATACCTGGTGGTTCCAACTGTGCTTGGAACTCACCTTCTTGCTCCACTCTCCCCCTGCTGATTCCTTCCCAGAAAGGGCCTGATCCATCCCCACCTTGACGTCATCCCTTCTTCTCTGACACTAAGTGAAATCTCCAGTGACTGGCCTGGTAGTAGCCATGGATGTGTCTTTTTAATCATTAGTAAATCTAAGGACCCCGATAGTTCTGGGCCACTGAGTTTTTTCTTATAGAATCTACAAGAAAGAAAGAGGTGGTGATGGGAGATAAAATAAACTCACCTTTTCTTTCCTATTTCCCCTTATCCACATAAGCAAAACCTTTTAGAAAACTGAAAATGAGATGTACCTGGAATAAGATGGAACTCTAAACCTTCAAGGGATGGGCGCTGGAAGGAGATGTCCAGAGGAGCAGGAATGGGGCACAGGAGTGTGGAGGCAAGCTGCGGACGGGACAGTGCAGCTGGCTAGGAATATACTGCGTGTCCCCTTGGGGGCCTTTTGATTGCATTTCTATTACTCCCTCCCTCTGGCTCTCCAGTTCCCTCCTTACTCTCCTTTAAAGCTCTGCCCCAGCCTGGTTTCAAGATGAAAGACTGGGAACATGATGACCTTTTTCTCTTCTGCATTAAATTGATAGAAATGATAGCAAATATATTTTGTAAATCAATTAATGAATTGCAAACATGAAAACACAACAGGGAACTGTCTTGCTGGACCAGAAATAGCAAAGCATTCCTAAGAGAAGGATGCAGACAGGAAACCCAAAGTAAATCAGACTTGAAACCATAAGCCAGGCAGCTTCTGTGTCAAGAAACTGTCTAAGCCCAAGACTTACTCAGAAGAGCACCAAACAAGAATTACCAAACATCTGAGACAATAATACCATGGAAGAAAGACAAACAACTCAGCAAATGAAAGTCCTTCCTAAGGAGGCAGTGTGGGTGGGGAGGTGAGGGCTGAGCCATGCTCTCCCTTAAAGAATCCCGTGCGACCTGGGCATGCCCACTTCCCAGTAGACTGGCTCTTCCCAGCATGGTAACCAGTGGTGGTTGTGCTGAGCAAATGCTTCTGTGATGGGGGAGGTGCTGGCAGGGATGTATGCACACAAAGATGCTGTGGATAGTCTGGATTTCTTGCTAATGTGGGCTGCGGTGTTGGAGCCTTTGGTCCAGGATGCTCCTGGAAGAAGGGTCAGTCTTTGCAGCCCAAACGGTGGAGCTGAACTCCCAAGTTAACACTTGCAAATTCATTTATTGCCTACTAAGCAGTGGGCAGGTTGGCTATCCACTCTTTCTCATCTCTGTGTCTTTAAAGCCATGATTCTTGAGGGAGGGGAGGGAGGGGGAAGCATGCCTTCCAGAGTAAGAGTATCAGGGTCATTTATTCTCTCCCTCTGATCCCAGCAGCTATAAACTCCATCCTGCCCCCTCCTCAATTCTGATATGCTTTCTCTAGGGTATATGTGGTGTCCACCCCCACTGAAGAGACATGTTTTGATATTCAGCTGGGCTGAGGTAGTTAAAAATTTAGAGAGCCACCATTTTTAGGTAAATGTGATTCTTTCCAATTTGTATAAATCACCTATCTGGTACAAACTATCTTCCTTATTCTGATGACCCAAATGCATCTCTCTCACCAGAGCTCTTTAACTGTTTCAGAATTACAGCCCAGCTCTCTCCCCGTTGAAGACCCCACAGGAATGCGAAGCCTAAATGTCCAAAGCAGAGCTCATTTCATCTTGCTTCCAGAGCTGATCCTCAGCCTACATTTGTTTTCTTGGTGGATGACAGCTCAATCCAGAAATCTTGGACTATTTATTTTATTTATTTATATAGAAGATGCAAGGTAAGATCTTGGAGTCCTTTTCTGCCCTACCCTCTCTTATTTCCCAAATTCTACAACCCCTTCCTCCACTGCCCTGCCCCCACCACACACACACCCTTTTTTTCAGAGATAGGGTCTTGCTTGGTTGCCCAGGCTGGAGTGCAGTGATGCAATCATGGCTTCTTGCAACCTCAACCTCCAGGCCTCAAGCAATGCTCCTGCCTCAGCCCCCTGAGTAACCAGGACTATAGGTGTGAGCCACCAGGTCTAATTTTTAAATTTTTAAAGAAATGGGGTCTCACTGTATTGTTTAGGTTGGTCTCAAACTCCTGGCCCCAAGCAGTCTTCCCACTTCAGCCTCCCAAAATGCTGGGTTTACAGATGTGAGCCACCATGCCTGGCTCCCACACCATTTTCATCAGCCTCTAGTCATATTAATTCTAACTCCTTAGTAGTTCTCATCATTATCCCTTTTCTCCACATCCATGGACACTTAACCATTTAATTAACTTTGGCATCTACAGTCTCCTAATTGGTTTCTCTGACTCTAGTCTTGCTCCCTCCAATTCATTTTCCTCTCTGCTCTCCAGATCTATCTCAGTAAAACAAATCTTACTAGGCCACTTCCCTGTTAAAGTCTTCACTGTAAAGGGGAATAGGGAATTTGTATCAGAAGTTCTAAAAATCTTCATAGCCTTTGATGGGTATAATTTCCTTGCTAGAAGTTTATCCTAAGGAAATAATCAGATGTTTGGACAAAGGTTTGAGTACAAAGATGGTCACAGGACAAATCTAACCATTTGATATTAGGAAATTTGTCAAACCAAAGGACATTTATAAGATGAAATCTTATATAGCCATTCTATGTTGTGAGCTACAGAGAATTTAAAAATATGTTGAGGACAGCTTGGACCAGGTGGTGTCTTTGCTGATCCCCATGGTACCCTTGGCATATCTCCCTCAGGGCATCAGAGGTCTTATCCCACTGTGTCTGCCTGTTCTTGGTTCTTCCCCACTGGGTTATAAGGTTCTGGAAGGGACTGTGTTGTATTTGTCTCTTTACCCCTACGTCCTGTAGCAAAGCTGGCATACAGTATGGTGTGGGAGTGGCATGTCCTTAAGGATAATTCTGCTTCAAGATCTGACACACCCTTAAGTGGTATATCCAAAACTGAAATCAATGCTCCTCCCAACCCCCACCCCCCAAAAATCTCAGACCCAGAATTTTATTCCTCCCCTCCATGGCCATCTCCATGAAAGAATCATTTTTGGTGGCCTTGGAGGTACCAACCTTTCTCAGACTGGTGAAGAACATGGTGTGGTGTGATCCTATCCCAGAGCTCCTTAATCTTCCCTATACCCCAGCACCCAGATTTTAAAAAATAGGGCTCAGCCTGGGCTCTGAGGTGAGGGAAGAGGAAAGTGGGGACTAGCCAGGGCCCTGAGGCATGGGTGGGGTGTGGCGTAACGTGGCAAGGGGTGGGAGTGGGCAGGAGAGACTGCCTGGGTGAGGCTCGCCTCAGATGGAGAAGCCTGACCTGGATCCACTTGCTGCCTGTAGGAGCTCAGTTGCCACAACCTGTCTGGCCTAAAGACAGGCACAGTTTGATTTAATACTTGGTACTGACCTCACTTGAACATTAAATCAATAAATGCCAACTTAATGGAGCTGTTGCTGGGAAACTAAGGAGTATCAAGTATCCAATATCTGCACGGAGGAGATTGTTTTGATCTGTTTTGTTTTTCTAAAGCTGTAACTTGCTCCTTGGTGCCCTTTAGATTATTCATTTTTGGTAGGAAAGTGGCTCCCACAGTCTCCTCTCCACCCACCCTTTGGAGAAGCTTGGAAATGCACTCAGCAGCTGCCCCCATGATAAGCTGAAGGGCCTGTCCTGTGCAGGTTGGCAGGTCTTCCCAACAGGCAGAGTGAGGAGTTTGTGAATGAGGGAGGAGACTATGGTGTCTCAGAAGGAAAACTCTAGAGGCAAAACACTTGAGTAACAATGACCGGTTCAACCTCTGGATCTCTCTTGCAGCTCACTGAGACTCTATTTCCAGCCGAACTGTGTAGCTCTCAGTGTGGGTGCCTTTTATCCATCACTGGTGTCAGGCCAGGTCATCTTCATCTTTTCTTAGCTAGCTGAGGACAGTCATCCAAGCTGGGGTCTCCTCTCCTGTGTGTCTCTCCTAGGGATGGAGTTGCCAGGTTTGTGCTTGTTTTTACTTCTTGTCCAGCCTTTCCTTCCCCTCCCTTTCCTGTTCCCTGGGTCGACCATAGCAGAGGTTGTGTTGGAGGAGGGTACTGGCTTTTGGGAAAAAGAGGACAACATGGCTGCCACAAACACTACCCAGACACGGGCTGGGAATGGGGCCTTGGATGCCAGCTGTTGGGTGCCTGCCTTGCAGCCAGCTCAGCCAAAGCATGTGGTTCTGATTGTCTCCTTTCTTCTGCTTCGCAGCCAGTCATAAATGCCATCTTCCTTGGATGTCTGAGTCCCTTGGAAACTGGGCTCTGAACTCGATTCCACTGGGGTTGACCATGGGCTATGCTATCAGAATTTCCACCTAGGCCTCCAGTTTCCTTAGAGCAAAAGGAAAACAAATTGTGAAACGGGAGTAGCAGAGTAGAAAGGTGGTCTAAGGACAGCTGTTCTGACCTGAGTAAAATTACATCCCTGATGGGAGGCAGGAAGTGCAGCACCTTCCACACCTGAAACCATCACTTAAATAGTGCTTCATGGTTTGGGGACTGTGACAGTTTCCTACATGCTGTAACAGTGTACTATAAACTGGGTGGCTTAAAACAACAGAAATTTATCATCTCACAGTTCTGGAAGCCAGAAGTCCAAAATCAACTTGCTGGCAGTTGGTTCCTTCTGAGAGTTCTGAGGGAGAATCTTTTCCTTGCCTCTCTCTTAGCTTCTGGTAATCCCAGACATTCCTTGGCTTATAGATGCTTATAGATGTTCTTTGAATAGTAGATGCAATCCTCCATTTTTGTATGGTGTTCTCCTTGGGTCTCTGTCTTCATGTCTCTCTTCTGTTGAAGATACCAATCATATTGAATTAGAAGTCCACCTACTCCAGTACGACCTCCTCTTATCTAATTAAATCTTCAACAACCCTATTTCCAAATCATGTTACATTCTGAGGTTCTGGGGTTAGGACTTCAACATATCTTTTTTTTAGGGGATATATAGTTCAACCCATAATGGAGATCAAAGGCTGAAGGATTTGCAGCAAGCAGATGTGGGTACCTTGGAAGCCCTGCCAAAACAGTGGTCTTGTTAATTCTACAGAGAAAACCGTCTGAACTCCAAGATTTCATAAAACTGTATTTGTATGTATTGTATTGGTGCAGACTTCAGTGGCAAGTCATAGAAATTAACTTAAATCAGTTTAGGTTGCAAATGATGGAAACTCAATTCCAGCTGGTTTATACAAAGCATTAAAAAAAGAAGTTCGGCTGGGCGCAGTAGCTCACACCTATAATCCCAGCACTTTGGGAACGTGAGGCGGGTGGATCACTTGAAGTCAGGAGTTTGAGAACAGCCTGGCCAACATGGTGAAACTCCATTTCTACTAAAACTACAAAAATTAGTCGGGTGTGGTGGTGGGCACCTGTAATCCCAGCTACTCAGGAGGCTGAGGTAAGAGAATTGCTTGAACCCTGGAGGTGGAGGTTGCAGTGAGCCGAGATCGCACCACTGCACTCCAGTGTGGGCAAAAGAGTAAGACTCCATCTCAAAAAAAAAAAAAAAAACAAAAAAACAAGACAGAAAGAAAGAAAGAAATTCATTGTAATGAATTGTAATTCAATTCGTGTAAAAACCACGATTATTTTTGTACCAGCCTAATACAACCAGAAAAATCTGGGAATGGACCTAGTTTTAGGTAGAGTAGAATCTAAGGCTCAGATTATGTGTTCAGAAGTGTCTCTCCTCCCTCCTCCCTTCTTTCCTTCTTCTTTCTCTCTCCCACCCTTCCTCCCTCCCTTTTTTCTTCTCTCTGCTCTCTCTTTACCTGTCCTTCTCTTAGATTGGATTGTTTCTGCTTGGTTTCATTCTGCAGGTAGGGTCTCTTCACAAAGAGGGCTTTAAAATGGTGCCTGAACATTCTGAAAACATCATCTCAGTTTAGCTACCCCAGCAGAATGAGAACTTCTCTTCCCAACTCCCTAGATTAATCCTGGGGAAGACATTGATTGGCCTTGCTTGAGTCATGTGCCCGTACACAAACCAATCATTGTGGCCAGGGGGATAGGGTGCCTGATTGGCCAGTCTGGATCATGTACTCACCCTCTGGGAGCTATCCATGACAACTTGTCCTGCTAGATAGGACCTCATGAAAATAGGTGAAAACCAAAGAAGGGGGAAACAAGTTACTAGACCAACACTATAGCTACTACAGTCCACTATATATTCCAGCTAGCTTAAAGAAAAGGGGGAATTTATCTTAAGGATACAGGGGTATCTTGTGGAATACAAGGGAAGGCATACAGTTGGGTCTTTGGAGAGAACTTGGAAGCTATCAGGACCCTGGCAGCTTCTTTCAGTCTAGATGCTTCATTCTCTCTCTCTGAAATCCTCATTTTTCTGCTTCTTAGTGTACCCAGTGGGAAAAAAGTGGTGTCTCTATAACCTCCTGGTTTTTATCTTCTTCATTCAAGCGACCAGCCTAATTTACATGTCCAAGGAAAGAAAGCTGATTGACCCAGCTTGAGTCAGATTTTCACCCCCTAATCAATTGTGTTTGGTGTGCCTGGGGGAGGGGGCCATACACCAGAAACATAACATACCCAGAGGAGAAGGATCCAATAGGTGTCAGTTTTAATCTCCTGCAAGTGTAAAAGGTCCCTAGAATCATCCTAAGGATCATTTTATCCTAAGACTTTCATTTTGCAGATAAATGGAAGTCTCAAAAAGTTAAAGACTTTGAGATCTCACCCATACACACAGAGGCAAGACAATGACTTAGCTGTAATTAATGCCCGGGTCTCAGGATTTCCTTTCCAGCTCCTTCTACAACTCCATGTTTAGGCTTAATAATTTCCATGGCTCTTGTCTATAGAGAAAAGTAAAAAGCAAGTATAATCACACACAACACACCTATGCACACACATCCACACACACACACACAAACACACCCACCCCGTTGGTGAACAGAAAACCTGTCTTGCTCCTTCATAGCCTTTGCTTCTGCTATCCTTCTGTCTGAGTGGTCCTTCCACCTCTGACATCCAACCCTTGGCTTGGTTAATTCCTATACATCTTTTAAAGCTCAGCTCAGTTATGACTTGCTAAAAGAAGCTCTTCTGAAATCCCAAACTAGGTCAGCCCCTACCCTGTTTTGTGTTTTCCTAGTGTTTCTGGATTTTCCTTCTTTGGTCATTAAGTTACTGAGAATGAAAATTTGTGTAATTTATTCAGTAGGTGCCTCCTCCTGGGTTGCAAGAGCTACAGGGCCAAGACTGTGTAATATCCCTGTGTTGGGCACCATTCTTGCACATGGTAGGTGCTTGGTGAATATTTGTCAGGAAAACCAAAAAGAATGAAACATAAGAGAACAACAAGAAAAAGAGCCTTTACCTTTACACTTTCTCTTGGAGGAATATTTTGCTTCTTATTCTTGTGAATTCTGGGAGATTAGGAAAAAAACTTCTGAAATGAAGTTTATTTCAGAAGTAATTTTTATGGGAGAGCTTTCAGAATTCTTAGCCTCAGTAATGATAATGGCTAACATTTTGGAGCAGCTACTATCTGCCAGGCTTGGCAGTGCTAAGTGCCTTGCCCCTTTTGATCTTCACATGAACTCTTTGGAATAGGTACTATAGGTGCTGAGCCTGGCTCTTCAGAACAATAAGCATCCTGACAAATGACTGGTCCCTTGAAGACAGTACCAGATCTCATTCTTTGCACCTGCCCGGAGACTAGCCAGAGGCTGAGGTGTGCTTAGTAAATGGGGATCATGGCTCAGAGGCCCTTGCAGGAACCTAGAACCTCACTCACTTCCTCTGGTTCCAGAGCAGGGGTTTGTAGAATCTGCAGGGAGACACTGGTGGGTGTTTTCATAGGAGACTGTAATGGCCAAGCAGCTTTAAAAGGGCTAAGGGAATTTTCTGGGATGCTCTAAGCTTAGATGAGAGCTGGCTTTGCTTTGGGCCAAAAATCTGTGGGTGGTGGTCAGATCTGCTTCTATGTCCTTGTAAATAAAAAACCTTTGAAATGCACAACCACACAAAAAGCACCATTTATTTGAACTTTTTGAATCTGTTCTTACTAAGCGGGTACTTATGCTTGCCACCAGAAACTGATTGATTTCTTTCTAAACCCCTTGGTATCTGTCTTAGTCTTTTATATATCTGTAACCATATGCAATACCATAAATTGAGTGGCTTATAAGCAATGGAAATTTCTCTTTCACGGTTCTGCAGGATGGAAGGTCCAAGATCAAGGCACTGGCAGATTTGGTGTCTGGTGAGGGCTCACTTCCTGGTTTTGTAGATGGAGCCTTCTTGCGGTGTCCTCCTCACATGGTAGAAGGGGTCAGGGGTTCTCTGGGCACCTCCCAGTTTTTTCTTTTAATAAGGATATTCACTAATCTTTTTCTGATGACTCTGCCCCATGACATAATTATCTCCCAAAGGCCCCACCTCCTAATACCACCACCTTGGGGATCAGGTGTCGACATCGGAATTTTGAGGGGATGCAAACATTGAGGCCATTGGATATCAGAGGTGGAAGGACCACTCAGACAGGGGGACGGCAGAAGCAAATGTTTCTGCTGTATCTAATGTCTCACATGATCCTTGCAGGAGCAGTCGCCTGAAGTGAGGGTGGCAAGTATCTGACAGGGCGCCCACAAAGGCAGACAAGGACTCTGAGAACCAACAGGACTTTTCTGGTCATATTCTGAGGCTAAGACAAAAACTACACCTGAGCCAGATCTCTCAGCCTGGCAGCTCCAGGACCCCTGGGCCCTGCCACTGGCCCATCTCAACTGCCAGGACCTAGAGCATCATCAAGCTGCAGGTTAAACAGGTTGGTTGGTTCTGACTTGACTGGACCTCTACAAGGACCTATGGTTGCACTTGTTGATACTTTCCCAAGGAGCCACAGTGCTGAGCAATGAGGGGAGGAACAGGTGTTAGTTCGCTCATTAAGTCTTAAATGTTAACTGAGTACCTACTACATGCCAGGTGCTAAGGCACCCGAGATACAATGATGAACGAGACACATAAATCTTACCCTCGTTGAGCTTACGCCATGTGAAAGAGAAGTATGAAATAATTACACATTATTTTTTTTTTAGTTTTTGAGATGGAGTTTCACTTTTGTCCCCCAGGCTAGAGTGCAGTGGTGTGACCTCAGGTCACTGCAACCTCCGCCTCCCAGGTTCAAGCGATCCTCCTGCCTTAGCCTCCCAAGTAGCTGGGATTACAGGCACCTGCCACCACACTTGGCTAATTTTTGTATTTTTAGTAGAGACGGGCTTTCACCCTGTTGGTCAGGCTGATCTTGAACTCCTGACCTCAAATGATCCACCCGCCTCGGCCTCCCAAAGTGTTGGGATTACAGGCGTGAGCCACGGCGCCTGGCAAATTACACATTATTCAAGTGTAATTGTGAAAGTGATTCTAAGGAAAAAGTACAGAGAGCTGTGGGAAAACATAATAGGAAATATTTGTCATTCTGTCACTATTGTCTATTAGGCTGTCACTGTTGTCATTGTCACCCCTACCCTCCTGCAGAGAGTGGTTCCCATTTGCCAGAGCTCATTTATTGTCCTGAACGTCTGTGAAAAGATGACAAAGTAGTGTTGCCTTCTTTCCACTTCCCCAAGTCTCACATGAGCACCCCTAACTGGCAGAACCAGTTCACACCCACAAGCCTAGCTGCAAGGGGAACTGGGAAATGTATTCCCAGTTTTCCAACCTCTCCACCTGGGATATGAAATAGCCAATTTAGGCCAGGTGCAATGGCTCACGCTTATAAAACCAGCACTATGGGAGGCTGAGGAGGGAAGATTACTCAAGCCTGGGAGTTTGAGACCAGCCTGGACAACAGGGCGAGACCATCATCTCTACAAAAAGTACAAAAAAATTAGCTAGGCATAGTGTCCTGTACCTGTGGTCCCAGCTCCTCAGGAGACTGAGGCAGGAGGATTGCTTGAGATTGAGGCTGCAGTGAGCCATGATTGCACCACTGCACTCCAATCTGGGTGACAACAAGACCCTATCTCAAAAAAGGAGAGAGAGAGAGAGAGAGAGAGAGAGAGGAAAGAAAAAGAAAGAGAAGGAAGGAAGAAAGGAAGGAAGGAAGGAAGGAAGGAAGGAAAGAAGGAAGGAAGGAAGGAAGGAAGGGAGGGAAGAAAGAAAAAGAAAGAAAGAAGAAAGAAAAAGAAAGAAAGAAAGAAAGAAAGAAAGAAAGAAAGGAAGGAAGGAAGGAAGGAAGGAAGGAAGGAAGGAAGGAAAAAAGAAAAGAAATAAAAGAAAGAGATAGCCAATTTAAGTATCCAGCGCACACAGGGCAAGCCCAAATCTGTATGTTTTCTGCAATCTGTTTTTTAAATGGGGGTATAATTTTCATATAAAAATGCACAGATTTTAAGCATACAGTTTGACAAGTTTTGCAAATGCTCACATAACTATATCCCAGTCAAGATACAAAACATTTCCATCATGCTAACAAGTTCCTTCCTGCCTCTTTCTAGTTAGTCTCTCCTGTCTCCTGCTCAGAGGTGATGTTCTGATTCTAGCAATTTGTTTTGTCTGATAATCACAAGTCAGTATTGCCTGTTCTAGGACTTTAAATAAATAAAACCATACAATATGTCCTCTTTTGTGTCTGACTCTTTTTGCTCAGACTACTAAGTCAGTCATGCTGTTACATGTATCAATAGTTCAGTCCTCAGCCGGGCATGGTGGTGCACACCTGTGGTTCCAGCTACTTGGGAGGCTGAGGCAGGAGAATCGCTTTTACCCGGGAGGCGGAGGCTGCAGTGAGCTGAGATGGGGCCACTGCACTCCAGCCTGGGTAATGGAGCGAGACTCAGTCTCAAGAAAAAAAACAACAAAAAAAAAAACCAGTCCTTTTTTTAATGCTGAGTTGTATTCCATTGTATGAATATATCAAATCCTCTCACCAGCTGATAAATGTCCATATCATTTCCAGTTTGGGGCTATTATAAAAATAACTGCTTAAGTCTGTATTCTTTAAACAAACATCCAGCTAATTCTGATGCAGATGGACCACATGTTGAGAAACACTGCTCTAACACAGAGAATTGAAGCATATTGCCCAAAGCCACATAATCAAGAAGGCTTTGATGCCAGACTTATCATTGGCAGTGGATTCAGGAGCCCATGCTCTTCCTACTTGGACAGTAGATGTCAGAAGGAGGGCCTTGAAGATAAGGCATATGTTTCAGTTGTCAATTGCTGCATGACAAAATTACCAAACTTTGGTTTCAACAACAATGATTTCTTATGATTCTGTCATCCTGGCTGGGTGGTTCTGTGGCAGGCCAGGTCTCACTAACAACTCAGTGCTGACTGAGTGGTTAAGTTAAATAGTAAAAGCCACTGGCCTTATACAAAGGCTAGGATGTAACAAAAGTCCATCAAGAGTTTTGCCTACGCCTTTTCTGGGCCTTAAGGCATGACAAAATAACAAAAGAATTCTTAACAGGACCCATTTGGGATTAAACAAGTTTTATTGTGGGTCTGAAGAAACTCCCCAGATCTCCACAAACAAGTTTACTGGGGGTCTTAAGGAACTCCTCTAACCTCCGTGATTTAGCATGAGACAAGATAAGGGTAATCACCCCAGTATCTGGACCCATTTAGATTAGGTAGATTTACTGAGGCTCCAGAGGAAGGTCTTCAGGACTCAGATCATAGTTGTAGATTAAAAGAAGTTAATCACTTATGTCTTTAGATGAATGCACACTTACATGTAGACATATAGCTTAGAAGGTATATAAGCTCTGGAAAACTTTGTAATTTTGAGTTGGTCTGGAAATAATTTCCAGGCCTTCTCTCTGTAACTGGTTACAGAAGTAAAAGCTCTCTTCTTCCCCAGTTCATCTGTGTCTCATTATTGGGCCGCGAGAAATAGCAGCCCAACCCTCAGATTGGTCCAGGAACTGTTCTTTTGTTAGTCTTACCTGGACTGTCTCGTGCCACTACATTCAGCAGCCAGGTCCACTGGATGCTGGGTGGAGCGGGGATGGCTGGAGCAGCAGGACCTTTCTTTCCATGATCTTTCATTCTTAAGGAGTCTAGACCAGCCTTCCCTTCATGGCAGTGGCAGTATTCCAAGAAAAGGCTGCAATGCACAAGTGCTTTTCAAGCCTTCACTTGTGTCATGTTTGCTAATGCCTCCCTGGCCAAAACAAGTCACATGGCCAAGCTCAGTTTCAATGTGGGAAGCAACTATTCTAGGGAATGGCATGATTCATTTGGTGCAGGATTCATCTGGAGCCATTAATGTAACAATCTACGGTTGCTAGTAAGTTTACGTTTCAGAGGCAGTTGGTAACTGGAGGAGGCAGAGCTAGAGAGAGCCAGGGAATTAAGAGGATTAGAGAAAATGTTGGTGGAGCCAGAAAAGGTCAAAATGATCTATGTTTCCCCTAGTCATCTTTGAAGGAAGGACGTATTCCCTCTAGTCATCTTTGTGGCCCCCACAGCACGAGAGGGGTTTTACATAGGGTAGGAGCTCAGGAAATATTTGTGAAGTTGAATCAAAGTGTCAATGATAAGTTGGGGGAGTTTAGGGCCTAGAGGAAGGATGGCTAAATGATAACACACTGAAAGGAGCAAGACCCCTTAAAGCATAGAAGGGTAAGTGCTAACAGAAGAAAAAATTAAAACTGAAATGAAGAGAGACAGATGGGATATAAAATGTAAACAAATGTTTGCTTCACAATTAAACTGTGTGTTCACTCTTTCACCAATGTTTGTTTGCTAGATGCTATGCAAGGGACTAGAGCTGTGTTTCTCAAAATGTAAGTCATCAGAACAATGTGAAATACTCAGGTAGAGGGTTAGAAATGCCTGGTGGAGGTGTCTAGTGGATGGCCCTGAGACAGTGCCCCTGGTTCCATTGTCTTCTTATAACCTGTAGAGAGATCCCAGAAGTCATTGCCTGCCCCAGTCAGGGGCAACAGATATGGTCAATGCTCTAATCATCTCATCTTGCCCTTAGCACTTCAGTGCAGGACAGAATTTCTGACTGCCAACCCCTGTATGTTCTCCCTAGGGGATTTCCCTGGCTACGCCTGCTATAGAGGGAGCAGTCCTCAACCAAAGACTGACAGGAGTTGGTGGAGATTTTAAAACCAAGCCAATTATCCATTATAAATCTGGAAGCAAAGAGTGTTCGTTATCCTGCTTGGTCAAATACCAGTTCTGCTGAAAAATGCAAAAGGCTAGAGTCTTGCTCATTAAGGACCAAGTCTTTCCTTGTATTTCTGTAGCTGCCTGACAGATGGGCTCCTGGCTTCAATCTTGTTTCCCTTCAACTTATTTTACTGCACTTCTGAGTGACCTTAGAATTGCAAATACATTCCTTAGGCTTTGAGAATGGAGATGTTTCATATTCTCCATTGTATCTTCAGTACCTAGTAAGCACTCAGTAAATATTTATTCACTGGATATTATAAGAGACTCCCAACTCATGAACAGGTTATATCCTAAAATTTCTCATGTAAGGAGGTGATTTTGAATTTAGAATACATTTGACCATCACAATGATAGGTGATTTTTAGCTTGTCAGGCTAGCTTACAAAAACCAAGTTCAAGCCAGTTACGGTGGCTCATGCCTGTAATCCCAGCACTTTGGGAGGCCGAGGTGGGAGGATCACTTGAGGTTGGGAGTTCGAGACCAGCCTGGTCAACATGGTGAAACCCTGTCTCTACTAAAAATGAAAAAATTAGCCGGGTGTGGTAATGCATGCCTGTAATCCCAGCTACTACTCAGGAGACTGAGGTGGGAGAATCACTTGAACTTGGGTGGCGGAGGTTGCAGTGAGCTGAGATCGTGCCACAGCACTCCAGCCTGTGCAACACAGAGAGACTCTGTCTCAAAAAACAAAACCAAGTTCACCCATGATGTAGCCTAATCTAGTCCCAGCTTTCCTGGTAGTCGTGAGCAGGAGACCGTAAGGGGAGGGAGGGATGAAGAAGAAAAGGAAAAACAAAGCCATTGGGAATTGGATAATTGGTTAAATATTTCTGTTTTACTCTTGGATTTTTGCACTTCTGTGTGCTCTTCTCTGCTCCTGTTCCCTACCATGCCTCATCTCCCACTGGAGCAAGCCTCCACCCCGACTCCAGGCTCCTCTTACCTTCCCCCCTCTGCCAATCACAACTCCTATTCTCTGACTACAAATAAATTCAAGGATTAAGAGGAAGGTGGCCTGATTGAGCAAATTTACACTCCAGATGGATGTTTAACAGTTATTTAATCTTCCTAGAGATATTTCCAATTTTCCAGATTAGTTTAGATTAAATGAATCTCTAGTTAGTGGAATTTACTGTAACAAGATAAAATGGAAAAAAATGTGATGAGAGATATTTTAGGGCAAGTACTCTCTGATTCTGACTTTTTTTTCAGATTCCCCCCCTAAGATTAATAATCTAGATTATTCTGGATTTTTATAACTTTTGGGGTTCTTTAAAGATCCCTCCCTGCTTCTTTTTTTTCCCACAATTACCCCCATAAGCCTGGTTGAGAAGGGGCTATCTGAGTGAGCACAGCCATAGCGCAGGCCTACAGAGTGTGCCCTTCATTGTCTTTCCTGATTTGCCTCAGCAAGTGTGCACCTTTAACCGGACCCTGCCTTTGGCGACACTTGAACCAAGCCCAACACCAAAATGTGGTCAGCACTCAAAAAACAAGAACCAGGAAAATTCAAGGGATTTTCTCACTGGACAGTCTGGGGATTTCCAATCCAACATTTGTATTCTCTTTAATTATATGTTATTCAAGTGTACTTCAATTCATCTACCACAAAGAACTCTAGCCAGGGGATTTCTGCTTCTGCAGCTGTAGGAAAGAAATTGGATTAGAAAAGATAAAAGTGATCCTTGCCCAAGGTCACACAGCTAGTTAGAAGAGAGCTCATCTCCTGGTTCCAAATCCTATGTACTTTTGATAAAAATTTAATGCTTCATATTATTTAAAATATAAGGTTTGGTCAAATAAGCTTGAAGATTAGCCTTTCCCTCTTGGGTCAGAGGAAAATAATAAATCTATTTCTGCAATATTCTTCTATTGGCCTGAGCTAGCATTTCTGAAAGTTTGTTGTTCTACTGAATACTATTTTTAAAATCAGCCAGGAACAGCGGCTCATTCCTGTAATCCTAGCACTTTGGGAAGCCAAGGTGGGAGGATCAGTTGAGTCCAGGAGTCTGAGACCAGCCTGGTCAACATAAGGTGACCCCTGTTGCTAAAAAAAAAAAAAAAAAAAAATTAGCCAAGTGTGGAGCCTTGTGCCTATAGTCTCAGCTACTCGAGAGGCTGAGGCGGTGGAGGCTGCAGTGAGCCATAACCACATCCTGCACTCCAGCCTGGGCCACAGAGTTAGACCTTGTCTTTTAAAGAAAACGAAGAAAAACAGTTTGAAACACAAAAGTCTACTCTTTGCCATCTTGGGGACTTACAGTGCACATTAACATAGTAAAGTTTCCAGGAAGTCCTGCAACAATAATTTCATAAAGTTTGTTGAACTCGGCAATCTCCAAACTTACTTGGTCAAGAGTTATCTCCCTTCCTCCTTCCCTCCCTCCCTCTCTTCCTTCCCTCTCTCCTTTTCATGAAACATCATTACCAAGTAATACACTTTGGAAAATATTGCATTAAGGTAAACCAAATTGAACATCAATCTACAGTAGGACCACAATTTTCCTGTAAGATTAAGAACTTTGTTATTGTTTTAGCTGTGTTCTCTACTTTGGACATTATTACTAAATGTTAATATTAAGGTATATTTAGTTAACTTGTATCTTTGGGAAGGCTTTGATTTAATTTAGATCACCCATATGACAGCCTTTCATGGGTGATCTAAGTTAAATGAAAGCAGTGAAGGCATCATTGTGCTTTGGTGTGTGGGGAGCAGGTATACAGATCTCAGTTGCACACAAGGGAAACCAGCAGATGGGATATGTTTATGTTGCTTTATAGTAAATCCAAAAATTCAGTAGTTGAAGTCCTCCAACTTTAAATCAACACTCTTTAGAAAAATAGAATCAAGGGACAATACAATGTATTATTCACAATGTTTGCAAAGAATTCAAAATTTCTAGGCATACAAATAAATGGAAAAATGTGATTTCATACTCAATAAAATAGAGAATCAATGCAGACCAACCTCAAGATGACTCAGAAGTTGGATTTAACAGAAAAAGATTGTAAAGATAAAGGTTTCAGCAAATAAAGATTTTATAAGTATTGTAACAATTCATGGAGGTAAATAAATAAATATATATGCTCATCACAAAAGAACAAACAGAAAATCTCAGCAGAAAAGTAGAGATTATAAAATAGAACAAGATGGAGATTTAAGAACTAAAATATACAATATCTTAAAGAAAAATTTACTGGAGATCATAACAGCAGAATAGGTATGACAAAACATGACTGGGTATGGTGGTTCATGCGTAGTCTCAGCACTTTCAGAGGCTGAGACGGGTGGATTGTCTGAACCCAGGAGATCAAGGTGGCAGTGAGCTATGATTGTATCACTGAACTCTAGCCTGGTGACAGAGCAAGACCCTGTCTCTTAAAAAAAAATAAACAAAATAAAATAAAATAAAATGAACACAGTCACAGGAACCAGTGCAGCAATATCAAAAGGTCTAACATATGTGTAATTCGAGTTCCAGGACAGTAAAGAGAAAATGGGGCATAAAATTTATTTAAAGAAGTAAGTGGCCAAAGTGTTTCCCAATTTGCTAAAAGACATATTTACAGATTCAAGAAGAACCTTAATCAGGGGAAATACAAAGAAAACCATGTCTAGATATATCATAGTCAAACTTCTGAAAATGAAAAATAAAGAAAAAATATTGAAAGCATCCGGAGGAAAATAACACATCACATATAAGCAAAAAATGATTCAAATGACTGTGAACATCTCGTCAGAAACTGGTGGCCAATGATATTTTTAGGGTGTTGAAAGAAAAAACAACTGTCATCCGAGATGATGATTTAATACATATGACAATGATATTATTAAGGATAAGGGGGAGGTGAGTAGACATATCAACCTACGAGAGTCATACATTTTATATAAAGTAAAGTAGTGTGATGTTAACTCTAAATAGTTAAGAGAATTTCAGGATGTATATTCCTGAGAAATCACTAGGAAAAGATGCAAAGAGGTATAGGTAAAATGTCAATAGATGAATTGAAAATCTTAAAAACTATTCAATTAACAAAAAAGAGGGCAAGAATGGAGGAAAAGAGGTACAACAAATAGGGCAAACAGAAAATAAATAGTAATATTCATACAATGGAATGCTACTTAGCAATAAAAGGAAAGAGCAACTGATCCATGCACCCAGAGGAATGACTCTCAAGAACCTTAGGCTATGTGGAGAAATCCAGATGCAAGAGGGTAAATACTGTGATTGCATTTTTTATGAAATTTTAGAACAGTCTAAACCAATCTATAGTGAAAAATCCTCACAACAGTGGTTGCCTCTTGAGTGTTGAGGAGTGAGTTTATTGGGAAAAGACTGTCATAAAAGAGTTTTCTAAGGTAATGGTCATATTCTGTATTACAAGAAGAATTTGGGTTACACAAGTGTATGCATTTGCCAAACTCATCAAATTGTATACTTAAGTTATATACATTTTATTGAATGTAAATTTTACTTCAAAAAAGGAGCTATAAACAAATATTAGACTCTAGTTGAGGATATACATGCTGAAGTGTTTAGGGGTGAAATGTACTCATTTTTGCAACTTACGCTGAAATCCATGAATAAATAAGAATGATTGATATGAGATGTGATAAAGCAAATACAATAAAACATTAATTATAGGGTCTAGATGTTGGGCAGATGAACATAAACTGTACAGTTCTTTGAACTTTTCTGTTTTCTTGAATTTTTTTAAACAATAAAATGTTGGGAAAAATTAACAGACCCCAAACTGAACTCATAATCACTTCTACTCCCTTTAAGTCTACTCTTACGCTACTAGTATTTGTTTCATTAAACAGCACTGGATTTTACCTAGTTGTACAAGTCACAAACCTGACACTTGTTCTTTGTTGCTCTTTCCCTCATTCTTCAGATGCAAATTATCACCAAATATCGTAGATTGCATTTCCTACATTTTTTTAAGTCAGTGCACTTCTTCCATCATAGCTACCAATCTAGTCCATGCCATCATCATCTGTCACACTGACTACTGTATGAACTTCCTAATGTGGCTTACATCATCAGCTATGGCCCCTTTCTATTCCTTTTCAGAATGATCTTTTTAAAATGCAAATATGTTATCTCATTCCCGCTTAAAATTTTTCTAGGCTATCCCACTGCCATTAGGATAAATCTCCAAATCCTTCATGTGGCTTAGGAGACACTTGCCTATCTCTTGACTATCAGCTTCATTTAAATCCATTTTCTACTTCATTATCTCAGCCCCAGCTCTGTTGGACTAATTTGAATCCTGCTATGTCTGACACACATGCTGTTTCCTCTGCTTGGAATATTCTTCCCCTTCAATTTTCTGTCTTCCTCATTCTTCATGTTTCAAATCCTTCCTCATTCTTCATATTTCAATTTAAATGGATCTTCCTAGGAAAGCTTAGATCTCCTTCCTGTGGTATGAAGTACTCTTTCACAGCACTTATTACATCACTATTATTCACTCTACTCTCAGAACTTAGCACAGTAGGCTGGCACATGATATACGCTCTGGAGATATTTGTGCTATGGGTGGTTGAATGGGAGAGGGTATATCATTATACGATGTTGACTTAGATGACTAGTTTGGGAAAATGAGAGCATGTTTTCATACACTTGTGGGGATATGCGTCAGTATGTTTTGGATTGTAAACATCAGACACCAGAATCAAACTGGTAAACAATGAAGTTCATATGGGGAGATGTCTAGCAGCAGGGTAGACTTCAGGTGCAGTGTGATCAGTGCTTTCACTCCATTCCTCCTCAATTGTCTTGGCTCTTCCCTTCTCATATGTTTTATTGTCAGGCTGGTTTCCCTTGTGGTTTCAAGATGAATGCCAGCAGCAACTGCAGCTTCTTTTCATATATTTCAGGTAAAAGACCCTTGTTTCTCATTAGTCTCCCTTTTTTTTTTTTTTTTTTTTTTTTGAGACGGAGTCTCGCTCTGTCGCCCAGGCTGGAGAGCAGTGGCCGGATCTCAGCTCACTGCAAGCTCCGCC
>NW_012103465.1:3145511-3146289 GCF_000951045.1 Mandrillus leucophaeus
TATATCTGTTTTGGTACCAGTACCATGCTGTTTTTGTTACTGTAGCCTTGTAGTATAGTTTGAAGTCAGGTAGCATGATGTCTCCAGCTTTGTTCATTTTGCATAGGATTGACTTGGCTATGTGGGCTCTTTTTTGGTTCCACATGAAATTTAAAGTAGTTTTTTCCAATTATCTGAAGAAAGTCAAAGATAGCTTGATGGGGATAACATTGAATCTATAAATTACTTTGGGGAGTATGACCGTTTTCATAATATTGATTCTTCCTATCCATGAGCATCAAATGTTTTCCCATTTGTTTGTGTCTTCTCTTATTTCCTTGAGCAGTGGTTTATAGTTCTCCTTGAAGAGGTCCTTCACATCCCTTGTAAGTTGGATTCGTAGGTATTTTATTCTCTTTGTAACAATTGTGAATGGGAGTTAACTCATGATTTGGCTGTTTGTCTGTTATTAGTGTATAGGAATGCTTATGAATTTTGCACACTGATTTTGTATCCTGAGACTTTGCTGAAGTTGCTGGTCAGCTTACGGAGATTTTGGGCTGAGACGATGGGGTTTTCTATATATACAGTCATGTCATCTGCAAACAGAGACAATTTGACTTCCTCTCTTCCTGTTTGAATACACTTTATTTCTTTCTCTTGTCTGATTGTCCTGGCCAGAACTTCCAATACTATGTTGAATAGGAACGGTGAGAGAGGGCATCCCTGTCTTGTGCCAGTTTTCAAAGGGAATGCTTCCAGTTTTTGCCCATTCAGTATGATATTGGCTGTGGGTTTG
>NW_012103465.1:3146339-3146713 GCF_000951045.1 Mandrillus leucophaeus
GGGAATGCTTCCAGTTTTTGCCCATTCAGTATGATATTGGCTGTGGGTTTGTCATAAATAGCTTTTATTATTTTGAGGTACATTCCATCAATACCTAGTTTAGTGAGAGTTTTTGGCTTGAAGAGATGTTGAATTTTATCAAAGGCCTTTTCTGCATCTATTGAGAGAATGACGTGTTTTTTGTCATTGGTTCTGTTTATGTGATGGATTATGTTTATTGATTTGCATATGTTGAACTAGCCTTGCATCCCATGGATGAAGCTGACTTGATCGTGGTGGATACACATTCTGATGTGCTGCTGGATTCGGTTTGCCAGTATTTTATTGTGGATTTCTGCATCAATGTTCATCAGGGATATTGGCCTAAAATTCTC
>NW_012103465.1:3149118-3151556 GCF_000951045.1 Mandrillus leucophaeus
AGCCAGGATGGTCTCGATCTTCTGACCTCGTGATCCGCCCGTCTCGGCCTCCCAAAGTGCTGGGATTACAGGCTTGAGCCACCGCGCCCGGCCTCATTAGTCTCTCTTAAAGCCAAGAAAGAACTTTCCTAAAAGTCTTCAGCAGCCATCTCCTTGTGTCTTATTGGCTGCCATTAAATCATATACTAATTCCTGAACCAATCACTGGTTGGCTTATGCTAATCAGTCTGCCTCTGGGATCAACTTCCTTCAGTTGAAGATGCTGCAGGAAGAAAGGGTAGATACCTGAACAAAACTAAGGTTCTGTTAGTAAGGATGAAGGGGAGAATGGATTCTGGAAAGACAACCAGCAATATCCACCTCTGTGTATTATTTTCCAACAGTAGCTTCTGAGAAATTGCCTTGCTTTTTTCTTCTAGATATTTGATACTTTGCTTTGGTAACTGAGATTATATTTGACTCTGTGTTGACGGTTGAAAAAGATAAATTTGTGGCCCATTCATTGAAACTGCACAGAGCCCTGTGGTAAGTGTTTTTAGATTAGCTTCATTTCTGCCTCCTATTTATACTCCTACTCATTTTCCTTTTGCGTCATTTAAAAAATTTAATTTTTTTCTCTATGA
This sequence comes from Mandrillus leucophaeus, assembly GCF_000951045.1. Taxonomy (NCBI): domain Eukaryota; kingdom Metazoa; phylum Chordata; class Mammalia; order Primates; family Cercopithecidae; genus Mandrillus; species Mandrillus leucophaeus. Next base: position 3,149,742 of record NW_012103465.1, read on the forward strand.
TTCAATTTAATTACTCAAATTTATTTTATTATCCAGAAGATTTTTAATAGTACCCACAATTTCATAACATAGTATTCAAAATATTGAGGATACAATAGAAAATTACCTAACATATTTTTTAAAAATTAGCAACCCTCAAAGAAACATTCATGATACTATTTGTGTGAATGATTTTACTTGACTCAGAACATATAATTGAATATTTTGGGACTTTGATATCCTAAAATCTAAATCATACAATAATGCTTATTGAATGCCTAGTCTGCCAAGAATTGCATATGTTTCATCAGATTTATCATCATTTTCCTTGTAAGTTTTCACTTTTTCAAGTTGTTACTCTTTTTGAAGGCTGGTACATACTTTCTTAAGCTTCTGCCTTTGCCTCATAGAGAACATCTGACACAGAATGGCAATTCTAAGCTTATTAAGCTTGTCAGTGTTCAGGATATAGAAGTCTGTCATTAAATTCTTAGCAGGATACTGTACAAAAAGGAGGGCCTCAATCCTGACTGATCAGTGTGCTGGTGCTTGTATCTTTTGGAGGAACATTTCCTGACTTAACATTGTGTGCTGTCAAAGTCAGTATTACTTAACTTACTACTTTAGCATGGTATTCCTTCCTGATCCCCTTCTCTCCTCCTCAAACTCCACCAAAATAGGTACATACAGTTACTTAATGTATGTGGAGCTCCTGTAGTCCCTTCAGTCTACCAGAAACAACTTGCTCTAAACACAGATTTGTTTTTTCTTCTTTGCCTTGGTCACTGGTGCTCTTTTACAAAAGTCAAAGGGTATAATGTCCCTGTGCTCTTTTCTTTGTCTTTTTTTTTTTTTTTTTTAAATTGTACTTTAAGTTCTGGGGTACATGTGCAGAACGTGCAGGTTTGTTACATAGGTATACACATGCCTGGTTTGCTGCACCCATCCACCCGTCATCTACATTAGGTATTTCTGCTAATACTATCCCTCCCCTAGTCCCGCAACCCCTAACAAACCCGGGTGTGTGATGTTCCCCTTCCTGTGTCCATGTGTTCTCTCATTATTCACCTCCCACTTATGAGTGAGAACATGCAGTGTTTGGTTTTCTGTTCTTGTGTTAGTTTGCTGAGAATGATGGTTTCCAGCTTCACCCATGTCCCTGCAAAGGACACAAACTCATCCTTTTTTATGGCTGCATAGTATTCCATGGTGTATATATGCCACATTTTCTTAATTCAGTCTATCATTGATGGGCATTTGGGTTGGTTCCAAGTCTTTGCTATTGTGAACAATGCCACAATAAACATACGTGTGCATGTGTCTTTATAGTAGAATGATTTATAATCCTTTGGGTATATACCCAGTAATGGGATTGCTGGGTCAAATGGTATTTCTGGTTCTAGATCCGTGAGGAATTGCCACACTGTCTTCCACAATGGTTGAACTAATTTACACTCCCACCAACAGTGTAAAAGCATTCCTGTTTCTCCACATCCACTCCAGCATCTGTTGTTTCCTGACTTTTTTATGGTCGCCATTCTAACTGGTGTGAGATGGTATTTCATTGTGGTTTTGATTTGCATTTCTCTAATGACCAGTCTTGATAAGCTTTTTTTTTGTTTGTTGACTGCATAAATGTCTTTTTTTGAGAAGTGTCTGTTCATATCCTTTGCTCACTTTTTGATGGGGTTGTTTTTTTTTTTCTTGTAAATTTGTTTAAGTTCTTTGAAGATTCTGGATATTAGCCCTTTGTCAGATGGATAGATTGCAAAAATTTTGTCCCATTCTGTAGGTTGCCTGTTCACTCTGATGATAGTTTCATTTCCTGTGCAGAAG
>NW_012103465.1:3158236-3189145 GCF_000951045.1 Mandrillus leucophaeus
TGTAGATGTCTATTAGGTCCACTTGGTCCAGAGCTGAGTTCAAGTCCTGAACATCCTTGTTAATTTTCTGTCTTTTTGATCTGTCTAATATTGACAGTGGGGTGTTAAAGTCTCCCACTATTATTGTGTGGGAGTCTAAGTCTCTTTGTAGGTCTCTGAGAACTTGCTTTATGAATCTGGGTGCTCCTGTATTGGGTGCATATGTATTTAGGATAGTTAGCTCTTCTTGTTGAATTGATCTCTTTACCATTATGTAATGGCTTTCTTTGTCTCTTTTGATCTTTGTTGGTTTAAAGTCTGTTTTATCAGAGACTATGATTGCAACTCCTACTTTTTCTTTGCTTTCCATTTACTTGGTAAATAATCCTCTATCCCTTTATTTTGAGCCCATGTGTGTCTTTGCACATGAGATGGGTCTCCTGAATACAGCACACCAATGGGTCTCAACTCTTTATCCAATTTGCCAGTCTGTGTCTTTTATTGGGGCTTTTAGCCTATTTACATTTAAGGTTAATATTGTTATGTGTGAATTTGATCCTGTCATTATTATGCCAACTTGTTTTTTTGCCCATTAGTTGATGCAGTCTCTTCATAGTGTCAATGGTCTTTACAATTTGGCATGTTTTTGCAGTGGCTTGTCTCTGTTGTTTCTTTCCATGTTTAGAGCTTCCTTCAGGAGCTCTTGTAAGGCATGCCTGGTGGTGACAAAGTCTCTCAGCATTTGCTTGTCTGTAAAGGATTTTATTTCTCCTTCACTTATGAAGCTTAGTTTGACTGGATATGAAATTCTGGGTTGAAAATTCTTTCCTTTAAGAATGTTGAATATTGGCCTCTGCTCTCTTCTGGCTTGTAGGGTTTCTGCAGAGAGATTCGCTGTTAGTCTGGTGGGCTTCCCTTTGTGGGTAACCTGACTTTTCTCTCTGGCTGCGCTTGTCATTTTTTCCTTCATTTCAACCTTGGTGAATCTGACGATTATGTGTTTTGGGGTTGCTCTTCTTGAGGAGTATCTTTATGGTGTTCTCTGTATTTCCTGAATTTGAATGTTGGCCTGCCTTACTGGGTTAGGGAAGATCTCCTGGATAATACCCTGAAGAGTGTTTTCTAACTTGGTTGCATTGTCCCCATCACTTTCAGGTACACCAATCAAATGTAGATTTGGTCTTTTCATAGTCCCATATTTCTTGGAGGCTTTGTTCATCCCTTTTCTTTCTTTTTTCTCTAATCTTGTCTTCTTTCTCTATTTCATTAAGTTGATCTTCAATCTCTGATATCCTTTCTTCTACTTGATTGATTTGGCTATTGGTACTTGTATATGCTTCACGAAGTTCTCATGCTGTGTTTTTTCAGCTCCATCAGGTCATTTATGTACTTCTCTAAACTGGTTATTCTAGTTAGCAATTCATCTAACCTTTTTTCAAAGTTCTTAACTTCCTTGCATTGGGTTAGAATGTGCTCCTTTAGCTCAGAGGAGTTTGTAATTACCCACCTTCTGAAGCCTACTTCGGTCAATTCGTCAAACTCATTCTCCATCCAGTTTTGTTCCCTTGCTGGTGAGGAGTTGTGACCCTTTGGAGGAGAAGATGCGTTCTGGTTTTTGGAATTTTCAGCCTATTTACACTGGTTTCTCCCCATTTTCATGGATTTATCTACCTTTGGTCTTTGATGTTGGTGACCTTCGGATAGGGTCTCTGAGTGAATGTCCTTTTTGTTGATGTCGATGCTATTCCTTTCTGTTTGTTAGTTTTCCTTCGAACAGTCAGGCCCCTCTGCTGCAGTTCTGCTGGAGTTTGCTGGAGGTCCACTCCAGACCCTGTTTTCCTGGGTATCACCAGCAGAGGCTGCAGAACAGCAGAGATTGCTGCCTGTTCCTTCCTCTGGAAGCTTCGTCCCAGAGGGGCATTCACCGGATTCCAGCCAGAGCTTTCCTGTATGAGGTGTCTGTCAGCCCCTGCTGGAGGTGTCTCCCAGTCAGGAGACATGGGGGTCAGGATCCCACTTGAGGAGGCAGGCTATCCCTTATCAGAACTTGAATGCTGTGCTGGGAGATCCGCCGCTCTCTTCAGAGCCTTCAGGCAGGGATGTGTAAATCTGCTGATGCTGTGCCCACTGCCGCCCCATCCCCCAGGTGCTCTGTCCCAGGGAGATGGGCATTTTCTATAGAAGACCCTGACTGGACTGCTGCTTTTTTTCAGAGATGCCCTGCCCATAGAGGAGGAATCTAGAAAAGCAGTCTGGCTACAGAGGCTTTGCTGAGCTATGGAAGGCTCTGCCCAGTTTGAACTTCCTGGCAGCTTTGTTTACACTGTGAGGGTAAAACTGCCTACTCAAGCCTCAGTAATGCCGGATGCCCCTCCCCCCACCAAGCTTGAGCACCCCAGGTCAACTTCAGACTGCTGTGCTGACTGAGAATTTCAAGCCAGTGGATCTTAGCTTGGTGAGTTCCCTGGGGGTGGGATCTGCTGAGCTAGACCACTTGGCTCCCTGGCTTTAGCCCTCTTTCCAGGGGAGTGAACGATTTTGTCTCACTGGCTTTCTAGGCACCACTGGGGTATGAAAAAACCTCCTGCAGCTAGCTTAGTGTCTGTCCAAATGGCCACCCAGTTTTGTGCTTGAAACCCAGGGCCCTGGTGGCATAGGCACCGAAGGGAATCTCCTGGTCTGCAGATTGTGAAGACTGTGGGAAAAGCATAGTATCTGGGCCAGAGTGCACCATTCCTCACGACACAGTCCCTCATGGCTTCGCTTGGCTAGGGGAGGGATTTCCCCCAACCCTTTGTGCTTCCTGGGTGAGGTGACGCCCCTCCCTGCTTTGGCTTGCCCTCCGTGGGCTGCACCCCATGTCTAACCAGTCCCAGTGAGATGAACTGGTTACCTCAGTTGGAAATGCCAAAATCACCTGCCTCCTGCGTTGATCTCACTGGGAGCTGCAGACTGGAGCTGTTCCTATTTGGCCATTTTGCCAGTAATCCAAAAAATTTAATTTTTAATCTATTATCTATTATGTAGTTTTGTTAAACTATATTCATTTAAAAAATAAAGTAGGCATAACCAAATAAAATACAAAAATTTGTTTGTGTTAGGTTTCTCCCCCTCTTCATTATGTTGCTTCATCCTTAAATATCTAGAGGTATGGATTGCTTACAGCTCCTTCCTGCCAGCAATAGATAGGAGTTAGTTGATACAACCAGCCTGTCATTATTTTTCTTGTTTTATTCTCATAGAATATTCCTTTTGGAATATTCCTCTTTAATATTTTGAGAAGATAAAATCAGTTTCTATTATTTTTGATGACGGAAACCAAAGTGAACCAAGAAAATCCAATAATTTCATAGCCTTTTGAGAAAAAGCATCCCTTATATAAATTATTTATTATTTATTTTTTATTTTTTGAGATGGAGTCTCACTCTGCCACCCAGGCTAGAGATTAGTGGTAGGGTCTCAGCTCACTGCAACCTCCGCCTCCCAGGTTCAAGCAATTCTCTTGCCTCAGCATCCCAAATATTTGGGATTACAGACACATGCCACCACACCTGGCTAATTTTTTGTATTTTTTCAGTGGAGACAGGGTTTCACCATGTTGGCCAGGCTGGTCTCAAACTCCTGACCTCAGATGATCCACCCACCTCAGCCTCCCAAAGTGTTGGGATTACAGGCCTGAGCTGTGGTGCTTGGCCAGAAATTAATTTTAAAAAGATAAAATTGAACTGGCCCCCCCTTATGAAAGTGCTGCCCTGTTCTTATCCTTGCTGGGCATTGTGTTTTGTTGTTTAAAGTATTATGCCCCAAAATCATTTGGAAAAAACAAAGTTAGGTCCCTTTCTTTTTCCATATACCCAAATAAATTCTAAGTAGGTAAAAGATTGAAATGTAAAAATGTAAGATCATAAAAGAAAATTTGAGTGAATATATAATCTTGGGGAGAGAAAGAACTTTCATGGCATGATACCAAAGGTAGAAATCATACAAAGAAACACTGATTACAAATAGTAGCTAACATCTATTGAGGGGTTACTCTGTGCTGGGCCATGTATTGAGGATGTTTACTATCTCATTTGGTTCTCACATCAAGCCTATGAAGTAGGTGTTATTATCACCGTTTAATTATCATCTCATTTAAACGATTGTTCCTCATTTGCCTGCGTGGAACCACTCAGCTAATCCAGGTGCCTCCCTAATTCTACCAAAAAACCTGGAAAAGGGTCTGCTTCTTATTCTCTGGGAACAAAAGGGCATAGATTTTGCACTTGAAAGATGAAAGATAATTGAATCCAAACATGACTAGTAGCTCTCAATCACTTGGCAGTTAGCCATTTTTTCTTTCTTTCCTGCTTTTTTTCCAGTTGGTAGACAAATATGCTTAACCCTCACAGCTTGCATAGAGTTGGGTACAGAGACAGACTGTTAGAAAATTTCTAATTTAAGCCAACTTTTAGTTTAAAATTTACGGGAAGGAAATATTTGTAAAGACCCTGTTGCTATTGCCAAAGAGTTTGTGGAACATCACATTTGGTGATGTAATGCTGGAAACCATTCACTCCTCTAATGTTTCATTCATAGTAATTCTCCAAAGTGTTTGTTTTGGCTTATTACTACTATTTAGGTTGGTGCAAAAGGAATTGCGGTTTTTGCCATTACTTTAAAACCGCAATTCCTTTTGCACCAACCTAATAAAAATGTGAAAGAAAAATAAACCTTGCCCATTTCTAAAGGCACTGGTAAATACAAACTACTGTCATTGACAAGCCTTGGCATGGTAAAAACACGTAATTTCCAAATCTGCTACATTCCAGTGGATAAATGAATAATTAGGAGTTATGAGTGGCTCCCCGATGGGAAGAAAATTTTTGGGATTACTGACCACAAAAAGAAAAATTTCAAAATTTCCAGTATTTGTTACTTTAGGTTGCTTTCCATCTCTGGGAAATCTACTCTTACCAGAACTAGAGACTGTTTCCAAGGAAAAAAGGAGAAAAAGAGAAGATGCCACTTCGAAAGACATTGTTGCTTCATCCTTCAAATAGCCACATGGGGAACATGCAGCAGTTTTCTTATTAATAAGTGTTCAAAGCATCTTGTGTTTCTCAACACCCAGACTGGAACACTCCTGGGAACTAGACTGAAAAACTTACCACCTAACTGTAGTTTGCTCAAGTGGGCCCCAGGAAAAGTTGCCGAACTGAGGAATCAGTGAATCTCAGGGGTGTTTCTGAATTCTAAACCCTGAGGCCAAATGGGTAAGTATTGGAGTCCTAAGTTATTTATTTTCTTATTCTTTACACATTTTTGTAGGTAATTTTGTAATATCAGGGGATTATTTAATGACTCTACTGTACATTTCTTGGAAGAAATACTCTATTGATATTTAGGATACTGTTGGGTGTTGGGTGAAGACTCATTACTTAATGACATTGAGTAAATTAAGAAAAAGTGTGCCATCCACATAATTAACAGCAGAGACATAATGTAATACTCATTTGAAAAAACTTTTAATTTGAATAATTGCTTGAAGACCTAACTGAACACTAGATTACTATTGTGACCTGGAAAATGGAGAGAAATATGTTGGTTTTCATACTCTAAGAACCACATGCCATTTCTAAATGATCACATATTTTAATAGCTTGACTGTAAGTAAGTGTCATTCTAGATTATCAGAGATCATTGGCCAATTCCAAAGGTTCCTTGAGTATGTTTAACTTCTAGGCTTTTGAAGGGGAAGCTGTTGGGTTTGTTTATTTCATTAAAAAATAATATTTATTCTATTTCCTCATTAAAAAGTAATACATATTCACTGAAAAGCATTAGAGAGAAACACTGAAAAACAAAGGGAAAAATATAAGGATTATGCATAATTCTTAGAGACAACTCATATTAACATTTTGGTGTTAACAATTTGCTTTCTAGTCTGTTTTTTCCTATCTTTTTTATTGTTTTAAAAATTACACAAGAAATATTTCTCATTATAAAAAATTGAGACAATATAGAACAAAATGTAGAAGTCACCCCCTATTATGGTCTAAATTGTGCCTCCCTAAAATTCATGTGTTGAAACCCTAAGCTCCAGTTCCTCAGAATGTGATTATTTGGAGATAGGGGCTTTAACAAGGAGATGAAGTTTAAATGAGGGCTTTAGGGTGGACCCAATCTGATGACCTTGTAAGAAGAGAAAATGTGGGCCGGGCATGGTGGCTCAAGCCTATAATCCCAGCACTTTGGGAGGCTAAGGTGGGTGAATCACCTGAGGTCAGGAGTTTGCTACCAGCATGGCCAACATGGTGAAGCTCTGTCTCCACTAAAAATACAAAAATTAGCCAGGTGTGGTGGTGGACACCTGTAGTCCAAGCTACTTGGGAGGCTGAGGCAGGACAGTTGGTTTAACTCAGGAGGCGGAGGTTGCAGTGAGCCAGGATCATGTCACTGCACTGCAGCCTGGACCACAGAGTGAGATTCCATCTCAAAAAAAAAAAAAAGAAGAAGAAGAAGAAGAAGAGAAAATGTGGATCCACAACGGAAAATGTGGCCTGTGCACTCACACAGGGAAGGCCATATGAGGACAGAGCAAAGTGGCCAGCAGAGAGGCCTCAGAAGAAACCAAGTCAACTGACACCTTCATTTTGGGCATCTAGCCTCCAGCCTGAGAAAGTAAATTTCTGTTGTTTAAGCCACCCAGTGTGTGTATTTTGTTATTTTGAAATAAAGAATATTTTGTATTCTTTATTTCACTGTTCTCTCAAGAGGTAACCATGATCCACCCTGTTGTTCCAGACTGACTTCTTACGTTTTTGCACACACAGAGTCATCTATAGGAAGTTTCTTCGATTACACAGGTGAGACCATATTCTAAAATATGGCTCTGTGACTTGCTTTTTTCATTTAACAGTATACCATAGACAGCTTTCCACATCCATATCTGTAGAAAACTACCCACTACGTTCCTACTGAAGACTGTTTAGTTTTCCATTGTATGAATGTACCATGATTTATTTTAACCATTCCATTATTGAGCATTTAGATGTTTTAAATGTTTTATTTTATCATTAATGCTGAAATAAACATCTTTGTACGTTTGTGGTTGGGCTCCTCTGCTAACATATCTGTAAGAATGATCCTAGAAATGAAATTTCAGGATCAAAAAGTATATGCATTTAAAATTTGAAAGTCTTTGTCAAATTACCTTCCGTAAAGGCTTAATTTCCAATCCTACTGATATATACGAGAGTCTCTGTGTCCCCATTCAGTCATTCAGGTTTTTTTTTTTCTGTCTTATTTATGGGTGTAAGCATATGTGTATATAGGTAGGTAGATAAATAGATTCTTAAAAATCATATTAGAATTCTACTCTGCATTTTTTTTGAAATATTGTTTGAGAATTTTAATAATAAATAGTCTTTTCCCCATGAAAAGAAAACTTTGTCCTCATTTTCATTCTTTCTGTTTAGAATCATTCTTTAGGGAAATCCTTTACCTATATTAACCACTGTATTGTCAACTGTGGTACTTGTGAATTTACAGCAACCTGAACATAGTTCTGAAAGTTTTGTCTCCTGGATGGAGGGAAAAATCGGAATGCTCTTTTTCTGGAAATGAGTGAGCAAGTGATTTGAAATGTGTGCTAAGGTGCCCTGCTGAGTGAACTTTCAGTTTTCTTTTGGAACCAATTAAAATTATTAAAATAGTATTCAAACCCAGTAGGCTAACTAAATACTTGTTAAATTGCATTGCAGTATGTCTGTAATTAAACCAGAATGAGTACTAATAGGACTTTTTCTGCATGGATCTGAGAGAATTTTACCCTATTGGGGGGTGGGACTGATCTCTATGAAGTAAGAACAGACTTTGGTGGGGTTAATGCCTCCTTTTTATCTTCCTATTTGGAATACTATTTTATAAAATTCCAAGAAAAAATGATCAGAAAATAAAGTTAAATGAGAGTGGTTGTTCCTTACTTAATATGTGTGGAAAATTTAATCTGAACTCAGTCTAACCAATATTTGTTATCTCTTACCATGTGTAAGATACCGTCTAATACATTGTGAGCAATAGAAAGAAGGCACCATGGTGGCTGCCTTCAAATTGTTCATGCTTTAGTTCAGCGATGACCAAACCTGGCATCAGAAGCAACTGAGCAGCAGTTTTAAAATAGATTTCATGGACCGGGTGCAGTGGCTCACGCCTGTAATCCCAGCACTTTGGGAGGCCAAGGCGGGTGGATCACCTGAGTTCAGGAGTTCGAGACTAGCCTGGTTAACATGGTGAAACCCCATCTCTACTAAAAATACAAAAAAATTAGCCAGGCGTGGTGGCAGGCGCCTGTAATCCCAGCTACTCAGGAGGCTGAGGCAGGAGAACCGCTTGTACCTGGGAGGTGGAGGTTGCAGTGAGCAGAGACCACACCATTGCACTCCGGCCTGGGCAACAAGAGTGAAACTCTGTCTCAAAATAAAGAAAGAAAAATATATATATATATATATACACACACACACACATATATACACACACACACACATATATATATATCATACAACATACAACCATGGTTGAAAACCTATATAGCAGTAGCTACTAAAGCTAAATGTAAGCCTATTTGTTGACCTAGCAATTTTATTCCTATGTATGTACCTAATAGAAATGCATACATGCTTGCACCAAAAGACATGTATATGAATGTTCATTGCAGCGCTATTTGTAACAGCCTCTAATTGGAAACAAACCAAATGTTCATCAACAGCACAGCAATGACAATGAATAAACCACAAATATAGTGACCAGATGAATTTCACAAACATGATGTTGAACAAAGAAAACCAGATACAAAAAAGTATAGATTGTATAATTCCATTTAAATGAAGATAAAAAAAGGCAAAACCAATCTATGCTTCTAGAAGTCAAGATACTGGTTAACCTTGGCGGAAGAGGCAGAATCTGGAGAAAGAACATGAAAGGGATTTGGAAGTGCTAGTATGTTCTGTTTCTTGATCTGCTCAGTTTCATAGGTACGGTGACTTTGTGAAAACTCTTCTTGCTGTATACATATGATTTTTACATTTTTCTGTATATAGTGTATCTATTTTTAAAATTAACACTAAAAGTGTACAGATTGGGAAAATCCTATCCCAGACCCACCAAATTAGAATATCTACCTAAAATGTAACTACTTACATAAGGGGCTCCAGGATCGTAGTTTAAAAAGCTCCCCAGGGATTCTGATGCATTTGGGTACAAGTTTTTGGGAACGGCTGCTTTTGTGAAGACAGCATTTTATCTCTCCTTCCCAAGATCTCATCTCTGCCCTTCTTTTCCTCTATATATTTTTTACTTAGGCCAGTACAACAGAATAGAACATCTCTGCCTTTCTACCAAGGAGGGATCTTTGTAGAGATCATTAATGCATTAGGGGTTCATTATAGCACTATTCAGAGAAAGGCATTGGAAGTCCACCACACTCATTTCCATGGCCTCTGCACTTAGGGATTATCTGCTTTGTTGTTCCTCCCAGGTGAGTTCATCAGCTCATGTTCATGACCTTTTTGGGGGACATTTGTAAGCACCTTTGCAGCCTTCAGTAGATAACTTTGAAGGAGACATTCTGAAAGATTGGACTTCCTGGCCGGGCGTGGTGGTTCATGCCTGTAATCCCAGCACTTTGGGAGGCTGAGGCGGGTGAATCACGAGGTCAGGAGTTCAAGACCAGCCTGGCCAAGATGGTGAAACCCCGTCTCTACTAAAAATACAAAAAAATTAGCTGGGCATGGTGGCACGCATCTGTAATCCCAGCTACTCTGTAGGCTGAGGCAGAGAATTGCTTAAACCTGGAGGGGCAGAGGTTGCAGTGAGCCGAGATCGCGCCACTGCACTCCAGCCTGGGTGACAGAGCCAGACTCAGTCTCAAAAAAAAAAAAAAAAGATTGGACTTCCTGTGGTCAAGAAGGAAGTCCAATCAATGGAAGTTTAGAGCTGGTGAAATTCGGTTTTAATATTAATGTCATTATCTTTTTTAATAAAGGTGAATGAATGAAGGCTGAGCTGTTTTAGATGGTTTTTTAGAAAAAGTCTCAACATTAGGGAACTCATAAAAAGAATGCCGACTTCTTTATAAAGAAAATTTCAGGTCAAACTCCCCTCAAGCTCGGGCATTGTATCCTGCACTTTTTTTAGTAGTACCCACATAACCTGGAACAGTATACATAGTAGGTGCTTAAAGAAAAATTTAGAGTAAAATTTGTTGTTGATTCCATTCTCTTGTGGCATAAAGGCTTAGAAGGCATTTTAGTGTAAAACTGTGGTTTCTTCTTGCAAAGCATCAAATTCTTCTCTTCTGTGACTCATACTAACTGGAAGCCTGATTAAAAAACTTTTCAGTGGTAATTCGAATGTGTTATTTTATTACTTAAAAATGCAGTAGATTCACTAACACTGAAATCAGGTATGGCCAAGGCTGAATAACAACAGAGAGAAGTGAAGCATTTTCTTAGAGGACTGTGGTGAAACTTGCCCCTTTTGAACTTCTATTTTATTTTATTTTTTAATCACAGCACTGGTTATAAATGAGGCAATAATTATATAGTGGACTGATACGTTGGAAAAATGTGTCTACCTGCTTTGAAGATGCTTTCCAAGTGAGTTACAATTCTTCATCATCAGGACTAAATTGCCTACAATAGGCCTTTATATTTGTATGCAGAACAGATATAAAATCTGTTGCATTGGTGCATCTGGAAAATGCACCAATTAGATACACTTTCCCCCTCCCCCTCAACCCAAGTAACACTATGAGTTTTTGAGTTTGCTGTGTTTACTTACCTTGTGAAAGAGGAAAACTTCTGTTACTCTCTGAGAATTTGAAAGCATATTGATAATTGGAATGAGCAAGAGGAGGAATGACATTGCTAGATTTTTGTTTCTCTTGAGAAGTCAGTGAGTAATGTGGGTGTGTCACTTTCATTGGGTTTTGGTCTAAGAGTGTTTGCCCTGAATATTTTTGAAATTTTTACTACAAATACAATAAGTTACTGCTTAGACAACATCTCTGGAATGAATTACAAAATTAGACATATAAAATAAAAACTATTGTACTGACATTGGTTTTTTTTCTTTTTTTTTTTTTTTTTTTTTTTTTTGAGATGAAGTCTCGCTCTGTTGCCCACGCAGGGCTCACTATGGTGTAATCTCGGCTCACTGCAACCTCCACCTCCTGGGTTCAAGCGATTCTCCTGCCTCAGCCTCCTGAGTATCTGGGATTACAGGCACACACTACCATGCCCAGCTAATTTTTGTATTTTTGGTAGAGACGGGGGTTTCATCATGTTGGCCAGGTTGGTCTCGAACTCTTGACCTCAAGTCATCTGCCTGCCTTGGCCTCCCAAAGTACTGGGATTACAGACGTGAGCCACTGCACCTGGCCCAGTTTTAACCTGCTGGCTAAATTGGGAATTAAGTCTTAAATGATAGTGTTGCTTAGACCACACCCACTTCCCCTTCCTTCATCTTTCCTCTCTCGTCCTCTCTTTGATTTCAGAATGGGAGAAAAAGCTGGAGTGAGTCTGTCTACCTCCTTCCTTGTTTTTCAAACATAGTTCCCTGATGAGTGCTATTTGCTGAGTACCTAGGCATTGTACCAACAGAATCTTATTTCACCCACACAGTAACTCTCTGGGAGCTGCTGTTATTGTCCTCATTTTCCTGATGAGAACCCTGAGGCACAGTTTATAAGCAGGGGTCTTGATTTCAACTCAGCTCTGTTTAATTCTCAAATGTTCATTCTTTCCACACATGGGATGCACTCAGTAAACATCTGATCAGTTCTGACTTTTTCATTCCCACACCACAGAGCAGAGGGTCACGTTAGACAAAATCACAGCCTCTTCAATCCCCTCTGGCTTCGTGCCTAGGTTTAATGGAAGAGAAAGGAGGAGGATCTCCTAGTTTTAGGAGAGAAGGAAGGAAGAAGGGGAGGAAAACAGAGGAAAAGAAAAGCCAAATAGAAACGAGGCCAAGGAAAAAGAAAGAGGTATTTGGGAGAATTTATGCGGAATGGGAAAGAAAAAATTAAATTCAAGTCCTACAAAAAATCAGGAATGGCCTCCACACTTTAGCTGCATGATATGGGGGATATTTCCTAGTCTTTTCCTGATAAATTCCTCAAATGCTGAATACTCTACTCTAAAATTCTTACCACTTTTAAATGTAAGGTGTTCAGATAATGAGAATTTATCCATGGAAGGAAATGAGTAAGAAAGACTCATATGACTTGTCTCCTTTAGCCTTTCTGACCCGATTCTTCCCTCTGCTTTAACTCTTCTTTCTCTGTCCCTTACCTTCATGCAATATTCAGATTGATAATCACTGTGTACCTACTGCTCCCAAGTTGTTGTAGGGATGGAATACAAAGAGGAAGTTTCTTATCTCATAAAGAAAATAAGATACACAAATAATTCTGATACAAAGAATAATGGTACAATTGATTATTGTCGGGTATCACTCCCCATCAAAGAGAGTAAAAATCTGAGAAGCTAATTTACAATGAGTTTCTACTGAACAAGTATGCAGGTGGGAATGATATATTGGTGGTGATGGTGAGGTAAATAGAGGCTTTTATGCCTCCATTTCAAATATTAATTTTCATAAAACACATATTTCTGTATTATTTGTTATTGTGGGCATTCATGAGTCCTGAGAATTGATGTCATTTTATTTTATTTTGAGACAGTCTCACTCTGTTGCCCAGGCTGGAGTGCAATGATGCAATCTTGGCCCACTGAAACCTCTGACTCCCAGGTGCAAATGATACTTGTGCCTCAGCCTCCTGAGTAGCTGGGATTGCAGGCACGAGCCACCACGCCCAGCTAAATTGTTTTGCGTGTTTTTAGTAGAGATGGGGTTTCACTGTGTTGGTCAGGCTGGTCTGTCTTGAACTCCTGACCTCAAGTGATCTGCCCGCCTCGGCCTTCCCAAATGCTGGGTTATAGGCGTGAGCCACCACGCCTGGCCTGATGTCATTTTATATTCTTATCGGTTATTGCTTATATAGGGAAACTATTGATTTCTGCATTGTCTGTCTTGCATCTTATCATGTCATTAAATTATCTGTGCAAACGGGTTTTTAGTTAATTTTTGTAAGATTTTTAAAAATTAGATTTTTGCAAATAATAACGTTTACAGATTTTTCTTCTGGGATATTTATCTTTACTTTTCTTGTCTTACATTGACCGTGTACAATGTTGAAAGATAGTGGTGAGAGAATACACATACTTCTTTTCTTTCTCTAACAGAAATGCTTCCAATGATTCACCATTAAACGGATGGTTGTTTTAGTTTTCTGATTCTTTTTACCAAATTAAGAAAGTGTCATTTTCTTTAGAGTTTACTGAGGACACTAAAAAAAATTATGTATGGGGCTGGGTGCGGTGGCTAAAGCCTGTTATCCCAGCACTTTGGGAGGCCTAGGCAGGCGGATCACCTGAGGTCAGGAGTTCGAGACCAGCCTGGCCAACATGGTGAAACCCTGTCTCTACTAAAAATACAAAAATTATCCAGGGGTGGTGGCAGGCACCTGTAATCCCAGCTACTCAGGAGGCAGGAGAATTGCTTGAACCTGGGAGGTGGAGGTTGCAGTGAACCAAGATCACATCACTGCACTCCAGCCTGGGTGACAAAGTTAGACTCTGTCTCAAAAAAAAAAAAAATTATATATATATATATATGTATGGCTGTTGAGTTTTATAAAAATATGCTGGAAACTGTTGAAGTGATGATACGGTTTTTCTTCATTAATCGGTTAATGTGGTGAATTATGGTAAAATACACTAATAATATGTTAGGATGTATTTTACTTGGTTATGTTGTATTATTCTTTTAATACTTTATTGAATTCAACTTCCTAATATCTTATTAAGGATTTTTATGTCTATATTCATAGGTGAGATTTGTCTACAATTTCCTCTCCCGAATGCCCCATTATTGTTTAATCTAGCTCTGGAAAGAGAGCAATGCTAGTTTTGTTAAATAGCATGCTCTTTCTCTTTTTCTGTGAACTGGAACAATTTAAATAACTCAGGAATGATCTGCCCTTTGTTAGTTTGATAGAACAGTTTGAAACTGGTACCTTTTAGGGGTGGTAGATATATAGCATTTTCAATTTAATTTGTAGTTAGTGGCATATTCAGATTTTCGAACTCTTCTTTAATCAGTTTTGATAAATCACATTTTTGTTGTCGTAGACATCAGTAATTTTTGCCTGTGTAACAACATCATGTCCTTTAGGAAACTGCCCCTACATTCACAATGATCCCATAATGGCTGCCACCCGAGGTGATCTGCTGCCTACTTAATTATAGGGATAGAGAAGACAAGATCTGAGGAGGGACAATCAGAGTCTTTTCTTGGATTGATATATAGACATCAGAGGGGAAATGTTTTATTTTTCTATTTTGGTTCTTAAACTAGTAAGATGTGAGCTTGTGGCTGTAGATGGCTGTGTTTCCTGGATACGTGTAGAAGACCTGTCTGAGCTGAACTGAGAGATGTAGTGGGAAAGAGTGAGAGAATTCTTAAGACATTGATCCCCTGGACCCAGCCAGGTATGGAGTGAGCACAGCTCTCTGGGCTTCTCAGGTTTTTGAGTCAGTATGTCGTTTTTTTTTTTTTTTTGCTTCATCTAATTTGAATTGAGTACCTGTTATTTGCAGTACTAATAAATTTCTTAAGTTTTCCAATTTATGTGTAGAAGTAATATAGAAAACTCTCTTACAATTTAAAAAACATCTTCTGTAATTGCAGTTAAATCTCCTCTCTTGTTCCTAATATAGGATTATTTGGGAAAACATTTAAACGTAGTATTATTTCGGAAAATAATACTATATTAGGAATAAGAGAGGAGATTTCTCTCTTATTCTCTTTCTTTTTTGCTTGATCATAGTTAGCCATCATTTTTGGTTCTTTAAGAACACGGATTTGTTAATCAAGACTTCAGTGATTTTGTAGGTATTTTATTTTCTTAATTTGGTTTTCCTTTTCCTTCCATCTATTTTTATATGACTTTTCAATTTCACATAGTTTAACCATTTTTATTTTATTTTTGGAGATGGAGTCTCACTCTGTCACCCAGACTGGAGTGCAGTGGCGCCATCTCGGCTCACTGCAACCTCTGCCTCCTGGGTTCAAGCAATTCTCTTGCCTCAGCCTCCAGAGTAACTGGGACTACAGGCACCCACCACCACGCCTAGTTAATTTTTTGTATTTTAGTAGAGACGGGGTTTCACCGTGTTGCCCAGGCTGGCCTCAAATTCCTAAGCTCAGGCAATCGCCTGCCTCAGCTTCCCAAAGTGCTAGAATTACAGGCTTGAGCCACTGTGCCTGGCCTCCATTTTTATTTTTATATTACTTTGTAGATAAGTATTTTTTAAAATTCTGTGTTTAGTTTTATTTCAAAATTTATTTTCTAAAACATTCAAGGCTGTAAGTTTTAATGTTCCTCTGCATTCTTCCTTATCCATATTACAGAACTTCTGAGGTATAATGCTCTTATGTTATTTATTTCTAAATTATTTGTAATTTCTCTTTGCATTTTCCCTTTTACCCAAAAGTTATTTAGAAGGATATTTTAGGATGTCTAACTGTATAGATTTAAAACATTTAAATATTTTTGAATAATTTTATTTTTAGAACCGTTTTAGATTTACAGAAAAATTACAATGATAGTACAGAGAGCCAATATAGCCTACACCTAGTTTTTCTTATAAGCATCTTACATTACTAAAGTACATTGGTTACAATTGGGTTTTTTGGGAGAGTGGGTTTTTGGGATAGCGGCGAAGTGCCATTCTCATCACATCATATCAAGGATGTGTACTATTAACACAACTTATCACTGTTGACGTGAATCTTGACCACCTGACTGAGGTAATGTGTCAAATGTCTTCACTATAAAGTTACTCTTTTTTCTCTCCTTTTCATACTGTACTCTTTATGATTTTCTGTTTGTTTGTTGTTGTTTCTTAGATACAGAGTCTTGCTGTCTTACCCAGGCTGGAGTGCAGCAGTTTGTTCATAGCTCACCTCAGCCTGGAACTCCTGGGCTCAAGGGATCCTCCCACCTCAGCCTCTCAAGTAGCTGGGACTATAGGTGTGCACCACCATGCCTAACTTTAAAAAGCTTTCTCTTTTGTAGAGATGGGGTCTCACTATGTTGCTCGGGCCGGTCTCAATCTCCTGGCCTCAGGTGATCCTCCTGCCTCCCAAAGTGCTGGGTACAGGCATGAGCCACCATGCCCAGCCCATATTGTAGTCTTTGGAAGGAAGTCACTCTGCACAGCCCATATTTAAGGAGTAGAGAATTACGATCCACCTCCTTGAGAGCAGAATTTCCATGTAATTTATCTGGACTTTCGTGAGGGATATCTGTCCCTTCTCATTCATTTATTTATTCAGTGCTTTATCATTGTGAATTTATGGATATTTATTTTCTATTTTGGGCACTTTGGGTTATAATCCAATACTCCTGCATATATTTGTTGCTTAATTTATTCTAGTTTTGTCCATCTGAAGCTCTTTCTGCTGTTTCCTACGACCCTTTGACATAGCCTCTGTCATTGTAGACCTCTTTTCTTTTTGTTTTGAGCACTTCCTTTCTGGCATGAGAAGATGCTTCAGGTTCAACTTGTATATTTCTTATTACAGTCCAAGAATCAGTCACTTTTTAAAGCAGCCATACTTCCCTTTTATTGGAGAACAGCATTGAAAACCAATACCTGGATGCTATCCCAACACTTCAAATGGCTTAATACAACAATAGATGTGTATTATTTATTATTTATTTAGAGATGGAGTTTCACTCTTGTTGCCCAGACTGGAGTGCAATGGCATGATCTCAGTTCACTCCAACCTCCGCCTCCCAGGTTCAAGCGATTCTCCTGCTTCAGCCTCCCGAGTAGCCGGGATTACATGTGCCTGCCATCACACCCGGCTAATTTTTTGTATTTTTAGTAGGGACAGGGTTTCACCATGTTGGCAAGGCTGGTCTCCAACTCCTCACCTCAAGTGATTCGCCCGCCTCAGCCTCCCGAAGTGGTGGGATTACAGGCGTGAACCACCGCGCCTGGCTAACAATAGATTTTTATTTAGCTCATGAGTCTATGGGATTCAGCTGACCTGGACTGAGTTCACCTGGGCTTGCTTATGTGTCTGTGATGAACTGCGAGGCAACCAGGTGGCTCTGCTGATCTTAGCAAGGTATGTTTACACTTCCAGGGGTTGGCTGGCTGTTTATGATCTATGATGTCTCAGTTGGAGTGATTGGGATTACTGGGGTGGCTTAGGGTAGCTAAGGTGCAAGAGAAGGAGCAAGTCTGAA
Organism: Mandrillus leucophaeus; assembly: GCF_000951045.1. Taxonomy (NCBI): domain Eukaryota; kingdom Metazoa; phylum Chordata; class Mammalia; order Primates; family Cercopithecidae; genus Mandrillus; species Mandrillus leucophaeus. The sequence continues at coordinate 3,175,584 of NW_012103465.1, forward strand.
CATGCAAGCATATTTTAGTCTTTACTTATGTCACATTTGCTAATATGACATAGGCCAAGTTACGTGACTGATCTTCCAGTCATTGTGTGAGAGCATTACAAAGTTCAAAGGTGCAAGGCAAAGATGTGAACAAGAGAGACATATTAGGATTCTTTAGAGAAACAGAATCAATAGGATATATGTAGATATGTACATCTAAATCTTGATATAGATAGATGTATAGGAAGAGATTTATTCTGAGCAATTGGCCCATATGATTATGTAGGTTGAGAAGTCCCACAATCTGCCATCTGCAAGCTGGAGGCCGGGAAAGTCAGTGGGGTAATTCCAGCCCAAACCCAAAGGCCTAGGAACTAGGTATGCTAATGTCTGAGGGCAGGAGAAGATGGATGTCTCAGTTCAAGTGTGAGCAAATTCACCTTTCCTCTGCCTTTTTGCTCTATTCAGGCCCTCGATGGATTGAATGCCCACTCACACTGGTGAGGGTGATATTTACTCAGTCTACCGATCCAAATGCTAATCTCTTTTGGAAACATCCTCATGGACACACCCAGGAAAAATGTTTTACCTGCTACCTGGGTATCACTTAGCCCAGTTAAGTTGATACATAAAATTAATCATCACAGGAGGGATGAATAATTAAGCTCATTTTTTAAACAATTGATCACAGTCTTCCCTTTGGATAAAATTATTCACATATTTCCCATATGTAGAATATACTAAAGCCCATCCCAGACCCCTCAAAAGTGTCATCCAATCATGGAAGCAGGTTTGAAATTCAGGTTCTTGTGAGCTACATCAAGCCAAGATATGACTTCTCTTGACACAGAGACTTGTAAACTAGAAAGATAAGTTGTGTGGTTTCGACACCCAATATGCAATGATAAAACAGGGACAAGATAAATGAGAACTTCATTGCATTGGGAATTCCAGTTGGGAAGTCCAGTTCCCAAGAAAGAATGAGAGGCACATATCATAGGTTCACAGTAGTTCTGAAATCCTATGGAGCAAATATTGCTGGGTCTCTCTACTCTAAGGGAGTGAAATGTTTTTAAATTAGGGCCCAGCTCTGCTACTTGGGAAAGGCTTGCCAGCCTATTCATCACAGCTGTTGGTTCTGCCCTCTGATAGCCCCCCCATACTTTCCATTGCCCTACTTGACCTCTTCGGAAGAGGGCATTACAAGGTATGCTCTTTGAACAACTTTCTCTGTCTGCTTCTTGTCCAGAGAAAGGTGAGGTACTTGAGGACTTCATACGTTTTGAACAATCTCTGTCCCTTTGAGTTTTGGCTGGTGGCTACTTGTGCTTTCTGTCTTCTGAGTTACCCCAGGCTATCCTATTGCTAAATATTTCGCGACTACACAATGCTGTCACCATTTCTCAGGCCACTTCTAAAAATTCCCTCACCATTTTTTTAGCCTCCATCTACTGCCTCGTCTCAAAATTAAATGTCACAAGTTTTAGGTTGTGTTACAGTGGTACCACACTTTTTGGTATCAATTATCTATTGACACAATCATGTTTCAAAACAGAATGACACAAATCTCAGTAGCATGCAAAACAAACATTTGTTTAATTCAAGAGTCTATGTAGCTTCTCTGATTCAGGTTGAGCTTAGGTGATCTTGGCTGGGCTTGCTCACACAGTGGACACAGATTCCGCTGGCCATTGGCTCATCTAGAATGGCCCTGGCTGGGATTATCTAATTTTTTCTACTGTTCTGTCCTTTGCAAAATTTATCTACTATCTATATATCATTTTAAAATGGGGAAATATGTGATGAATATATTTTTGGAAAAAAAATTACACTGTCGTAGGTGGCCATTCTTCTCCTTGTAAGCCAGGCACTGCTCTGATTTTGCCAGAAGACTGAAGAGGTGTCAAAAAAGAACTGTTTGAACCACCAGGCCAAGCCGCCTCTGAAAGGACTTTGGAGTATCTTGTTGCTGGAAGAAAGAAAACAGAGGGAAAATGAAGCCTGGTGGTAAATAAGAAGAGGTGTGTAATGAAAGATGATGTTAGAAAGACCTATTTTTAGAAGACCTCACAGCTCTCAAGAAAACGGAGTGAATAGTGACATTTTACTGAGAATAATAACAAAACCAGCATGACAGGAACGTGGAGAGAAGACTGCTGGAACTTTCAGACCCTCCAGAAAACCAGATGGCAGACCCTGAGCATAATACATTGTAGCAGTTGTAATGTGATGCAGTGTGGCAGTTACAATGTGATATCTTGGGCTCCCTCACAGGGTCACAAGTGGAGTGGGGTTGTTTACAGCTTTGTCACACACTCCCTTTTAGAGGCAGTTGGGTTAGGCCAGGCAAAAGGAGAAAGAAGTCTAGGTCCCTGTAGGAAACTAGATGTGACCTCAGCTCTCCACCTAACTGGAATCCTTTTTAGTTCCTAGAACCAATTTCTGGTTCACTGAGCCACATCTTTGACTACTTGGGCTGACAACTCCCCTGCTCTACTATCTTTTCTCTCCTCAAATCCCTTCTTCAGCCCTCAGTCTTGTTTTCCTCCTGCAGGCCCCTCATCCCACACTCAGGGGTCGTGGGGCCGAGCTGTGGGCTGGTGCCTTTATCTTACTACCATCTGCTGGGGCTCGGAACTTAGAAGCATCAATCCATTTTTAGAAGTGCCCTCTGCTGGTTGTTGACAACTCAACCAAAAAATTAAAGCCTAGACAGAGAGTTTCAGTTTGTTTAATAGAAAGATGGGGTGGAGGCACTAGCAGATAGGATAAAACACAAAAGAAAATGTTGCTATTATAAAAGCTTTTACATTCCACTGAATTCTGTTTGGTTTACTGTGGCATGCAGTAAAGCAGTGGTTCCCCATCAAGGGAGATTTTTCCATCCCAGAGAACATTTGGCAATGTCTGGAGACATTTTTGGTTGTTACAGCTGGTAACTGGGAGGCAGGGGTGGTCCCATTAGCATCTGGTGGGTAGAGGCGAATGATGCTGCCCAACGTCCTACAATGCATCAGGGATTTCCCACCCCCAATAAAGAAACATCTGACTCCATTAGAGTGGTCCTGACTTAAATAGGCCAGAGAAAGCTGAAATTAGACTAATGTAATTTTGGGGTTTGGTCAGGCACAGTGGCTATGTACCTCATGGGAGGCTGAGGCAGGAGGATCACTTAAGGCTGGGAGTTTGAGGCTGCAGGGAGCATTGGTTGTGCCACTGCATTCCAGCCTTGGTGACAGAGTGAGACCTTGTCTCAGGAGAGAAAAAAAAAGTTTTGAGGTTTGAAGCAATTAAAGATTAGTTGAGGGCTTCTCAACTTTGGTTGCCCATGAGATGACCTGGAAAGCTTTAACATTGTGATGCTTGGGTCCGATCTCTGGAGAGTTTGATTTAATTTAATTTCTGGCTTGAGGTGTGGCCTGGCCATCAGGATTTTTAAATCTGCCCAGGTGAATTCAAGATTCAGCCAAAGCTGAGAAAAATTGATGTAGTCCAACCTTCATTTTTTGGATGAGGAATGAGGTTCTGGGGAATATGGCTCACAGCTACAGAGTGGCAGAGCTGGAACTAGTATATGGTCTCTTGGAGAAAAGAAGATACGTGGCCCTTGCTTGACTGCATACCACACTTCCAAAGCAAGAACTGTGAAGATATCTGATACGACTTTTTAATAAAAACTCTAAAGCTTTTTTTAATGTTCTATTCTTTCTTTAAATAATATTTTCAATAATTTTTTTTTCTAAAAAATGACACCTGCTAAAAATTCAAGCTTAGGGAAATGCAAATTAAAACCACAAGATATTACTACACACTTGTTAGTATAACTAAATAAAAATAATAACTGAGAATATTAAGCGATGATGAGGATGCAGAGCAAGTGGAAATCTTACACATTGCTAATGGGAGTGCAAAATAGTACAGCCCCTTTGGAAGACAATTTGGCAGTTTCTTATAAAATTAACCATACCCTTACCACGTGAACCAGCAGTCTCATTTCTGGGTATTTTTTCAAGAGAAATAAAAACATATTCACATGAAAACCTGTACACAAATGTTTATAGTGTCTTAATTTGTAATCACAAAAATAAGAACAACTCAAATGTCCTTGAACTAGTGAATGGATTAACAAACTGTGGAACCTCCAAATAAGGCAACACTAGACCACAATAAAAGTGAACAAATTATGATCTGTAATCATCGTTTGGCACAAACGAATCTCAAATGGATTATGCTAAGAACAAGAAGCCAGACTCGAAAGGCTACATACTGTATTATTCTATTTATATGAAATTCTGGAAAATTTCAAAGGCAAATGGAAAAGGCAAAATGATAGAGAAATGGATGAGTGGTTTCAGGGGTTGGTAGTGGGTAGAGGGTTGAGTACAAAGAAGTAACATGAGGGAAGGCTGTGGGGTGATGAAACTATTCTTGTCTTGATTTTGGTGGTAGTTATATGGCTATGCATTTGTCTAAACTCAAAGAACTGTATAATAAAAATAATGAATTTTACTGTATAAATTTTACAAGTGACTAAAATAATACACAAAGACTCAAGAAACATTAAAAAAAAAAAAAAGCAACAAACCACCCAAGGTTCCATATCTCAAAATAAGAAGTGTGATATTTGGTTAACATACTTCTAGGTATCCCTTTGTGCATACAAATAAAAAAAAAATGGATGGATAAAAATAAATAAAAATCATACTTTAAAGTTTAATTATAAATAGGATTATGTTATAGGATTATGTTATAATCCTATTTATAACAATATGTTATAAATAATATGCTATAAATGTCATATAAATAATATGTAATAAATAATAAATACTGTTATTTATAATCTGGAAGATGAAATGCTCCAGAATCTGAAACTTTTTGAGAGCCAAAATACTGCCTAAAATAAATGCTCACTGGGACATTTAGGATGTCAGATATCCAGATTAGGGATGCTCAACCAGTATAATGTAAATGTTATAAAACTGGGGAAAATCTGAAATCTGAAACACTTCTGGTCCCAAACATTTTGGGTAAGGGATACTCAACCTATATTTAAATTTAACAAAAGAAATAGAAACTGAAGGGACTGATGAACTTTAAATAATATTTTTTCATAAAGGATATTTTCTAGAATAAAGTTAAGAAAAGAAATTATGAAAATTATTAAGAGTTGGTAACTTTTAAAATAAAACGTGCTTAACTTTAGACAGGACAAATTGACTCCCTGTTGGAAATAAGGAAGCAATATGAACTCTTACATTTTTCTCCGCCACTCTTGTACTCAGCTTCTGTCAGTGCTCATGTGTTTTAACTTTGTCAGGAAGTATAACATTTGCATCCTGGGTTGCAGTTATAATTCTCTTAGTTGTTACACCTTAATTCAATATTTAAAATACTTCAGTGATAACCATTACCCTTTTACCATGACTTTTCCATTCCTGAGTTTATTTTGGTTCAACTTTGTTTGGCTGGATTACATAGTTGGATAGTGTTTCCAAGAAGGGTTTTCGTCGGTGCTGTAAGACCTGAGTTCTCTAAAATTTCAAGGTTTGGTGTCTGCCTGTTGCCTTTAAATAACAATTTTGCAGTCTATAGTATTTCTGAGATACAGTTTTTTGTTTTTTTTTTTTCCAGAACATTGTAAGTAGTGCTCTCTTATGTTGTAGCATTAAATGTTGCTAACGAGTTTTTAAAGTCTAACTTGATTATTCCTCCTTTTAAGTGTCTTGCTTTTTTGTCCGTATGCCTGAAATAGTATTTATTTACGCTGGAGGCTTAATAACTTAATTAAAATATGAATGAAATGTTTTTTATGTCAAATTTTCATTTAACAAATACACCATGAGTACTTTTAATCCGTTCTTTCATCACTTCAGGGAAAATTTCTTTTATTATATTTCTCAGTATTTATTTATATTCTGTCAACTTTTCCAAGAGTACCAATCATTTTCATGTAGGACTGTCTTCATTTTTCTATTATCTTTCCTAACTGCCTGAATTTCTTTATTTTCTCCCTCTGCATTAACTCTCATTATCTGCTGCATTTTCCTTCATGCCAGGAATTCAAATGGTCATTGTTTCACCTTCACTGGGACTAGATTGTCTATCCCCATTCTACTCCTTTTAAGAGCAAAGTACTGTTATCAATCCCCTTTTCTGCAAATCAACAGTACAGATATGGGTGTAGGGGAGGAGGAGAGCTAGGCTGGGCTGAGTGAAGTCTTTATTTAGTTTCTGCTGTGTCTGCAGAGTTTTGTTGAACCTCAGAAGAGTAAGATCAAGGAGCTCATGCCTTTCAGCCAGTGGTTGGTATATCCCACTTCCAAGAGCTCTTAATTCATTCCTTCAACTCAGCACAATGCCCTGGAAACTCTTCCCAGGAAACCAAGGGAAGCCATGGGAAACCCTTCCTGTCTCTGCAAATCCTGACTTCAACTTTTCTCAGGCTGCTTACTCATCTCTCCCCTCATTTACAAATTGAGGATAATTAATGAGAATTATTTTCGACTTTCTTTTCTTCAGTGTCATGCTTCTGGTTTTTCCTTGTTAGCAACCAAGTTTTGGAGTTTATGGCATAAGATTGATCTTCTTTCTTATGTTCGGTTACATATTTGGTACATTTTTACATTTTTTTTTTTGTTGTTGTTTGTTTGTTTCAATAATATTAAGAGTGGAGATTCTGCAGTTCTGCTTTGTTCTTTACCGGGAAGTATATTTGCACCACCTCTTAATATTTGAGGTCACTTTTCTCATCTATAAAAATAGGAGTGAAGCCTCTCATGAAGTGGTAAAAAATTAAATGAGACTTTCTGAAGAAATGCCACTAAATTATTTTTGGCTTAGGAATCTAAGAAGGAGTTCCATTAGGGAATTCTGTCATTTACATTTCTGATTTCAAGCGTTCAGAGATCTGTTGCTAATTAGCAGTATATTCCAGATGTTGACAAACGTTTTCTGTAGTGGGTCACATAGCAAATGGTTTAAACTTTGCCAGTCATACAATTTCTGTTGCAACTACTTTATTTACTCTGCTGTTGTAGTAGGAAAGCATTTAGAGACAACATATAAATGAATGGGTGTGACAGTGTTCCAATACAGTTTTATTTATAGACACTGAAGTTTGAATTTCATGTCATTTTCACATGTCACAAAATAGTCTTCTTTTGATTTTTTTTCAGCCACTTAAACAAATACAAAAGAAGCCAGGTATGGTGGTGTGTGCCCGTAATTCCAGCAACTTGGGAGGCTGAGATGGGAGAATTGCTTGAGGCCTGGAGTTCAAGGACAGCCTGGACAACATTTAAAAAAAAGTGAAAGAAAATATTCTTACCTCATGGGCCACACAAAAATAGGTGGTAGGCCAGATTTGGCCTACAGGATATAGTCTACTGACCACTGGTATATACTGTTAGCACTCCAGACCCTTCCTGGCATGAATAATCTGAACCTTTACAGTTTCTATTAAAAACCCCTTCAAGAGAAGTGAATTTAGGAGATATAATTCAAAGGACATACTGACTATACATCTATACACCCCTCTGTTAATTTTATCCTCTATCTTTGGATCAAGTTAAACCACTGGATGACTGTTAACTTGGACCAACTCAACTCAACTCTGAACAGTCTCCCTCACTGAGTTAAATTAAATTTTTATTTATGTATTTATTTTTAGAGATAAGAGTCTTGCTCTGTCATCCAAGCTAGAGTGCAGTGGCATGGTGGCATGTGTCTGTAATCCCAGCTACTTGGGAGGCTGAGGCAGGAGAATCTGTCTCAAACAAAGCAAAACAAACAAAAAACAAACTACACACAATTATAATCAAACTTCCCTGTTTACATAGGCTTCTGTGAAGCTTAAAGTTAGATTTTATTCTCAATCACAGCAACAATATTCACCCAGGGCTACTGTGTAGTACAACTATAGGGGACTTCAAGTCAGGCCACGGTTGCAGACATTTAGATGAGAAAGATTGATCTCTGGAAAAATGAAGTTCTTATTTCTGAGTCCAGACTTACTTTGAAGATTCCCTCCCGCCACTCCATCCCTCAACCCAGGTGTCTTGAAGAGCCACTGTTCCTTGAAAGAGGGGTATCTTTTATGCCTCCTTGAAATGGATGATAATTTTCTCCTAGGGGAAGGTGGCAAAGGGCACTTGCCATTTGAAAAGTGATTATCTGAGGAGTCTCTCTGGAAGTTCAGCTTGAAAGGACTCTCTGTGTTTGTTCACTAGATATTAAGGGAAGTGCTAGGAAAAACTTGAAGAGGACACACTTGTCAGAACCCAACAGGCCATTACTCTACTTCCCTTTTGCCAAATCTAGGTCAGAGTGCACCTGTGACTTGCCCTGGACACTGAGAGGTCACATCCACACAGGACTAGTCCTTACTATTCCACAGATACATGATGAAGCCTGTGCAAGATCTCATAGTCTACACAGAGCTGCTCCATAAATTTCCCAGGAAAGGGTAACTCATTGAGTCATCAAATATTTGCACAATCTGAATCTTCCAGAGGTCAAGGAATAATTGTAAATGGTATTTGGACTGATGGCTCTGTAGTTCAGAAGGTGCTTGATTGTGCATGTGTGTGTGTATAGATTTGAGAGGAGCATAGCTCTCTATCCTCATCTACTTTCAACTTGTACTTTTCAATTTTATTACTGTTTGTTATTGGGGGAAAGAATGGTTTTGACATCAGTGGCAAAGTTGTCAAGATCTTGGCTGATTTATTCCTGAATTATCTGGCACGAAGTCTCACTGAAAAGTTCATAGTTATATTTTATGTACTGCAACCAAGATATGGAAATAACTTTAGCTTACAAAATGGATATTTCTGGATCTATACTTGGACCTATAGAAATATGTGAAATCAGACGAAAGCAGAAGTGATGGTAAGATTATATTCAGTAATTCATCTAGCCAATGATAATATCTGGGCCTTTGGGAGAAGGCCGTGAGGAATGTTTTATGAGGCTGAAGAAATGTGGATAATAAAAATGTAGTTGGCTATGAAGACCTTCCTAATATAAAAAGGTTGTTAAGTCTTAGAATCACTTCTTAAGTGCTGATGGAATTTTCTGTTTTAAGAGAATAGATAGCTGGCTGGTGGCTTAGGGCTTTACTATTCAAAGCATAGTCCAAAGATCAGCAACATTAGTGTCACCTGGGAGCTTGTTAGAACTGCCTGGACACCACCACAGAGCTACCAATTAGAATCTGCGGTTTATCAAGATGCCCAAGTTATTTGTATGCATGCTAAAGTTTGAGAAGCAAACAGGCTTGGAGCACTGTTCTCAAACTTGACTGCATATGAGATAAAGTGGGGAACATTAAAAATATTGATGCCTGTCCAGGTGTGGTGCTTCACACCTGTAATCCCTGCACTTTGGGAGGCCGAGGTGGGTGGATCATGAAGTCGGGAGTTCAAGACCGGCCTGGCCAACATGGTGAAACCCTGTCTCTACTAAAAATACAAAAATTAACTGGGTGTGGTGGCATGTGCCTGTAGTCCCAGCTACTTGGGGGACTGAGGCAGGAGAATTGCTTGAATCTGGGAGGCAGAGGTTGCAGTGAGCCAAAACTGTGCCATTGCACTCCAGCCTGCGTGACAAAGTGAGACTCTGTCTCAAAAAAAAAAAAAAAAAAAAAAAAATTGGTGCCTACCTCCAGAGATTCTGACTGAGTAGGTTCAAGATGTGGTCCTCATGTTGGGATTTTTTGAAGCTCCTCAGATAATTCTAATGTGCAACATTTTCCATTGCCTTAGAACTAGCTGGAAGGTTTGGCTTACAGAAGCCCTGAGCTCAGACATCCTGAGAATTGTGTTTTTGTTTATTATTATTATTTTTAATAGTGGTAAAATACACATAACAAAAGTATATCTTAATTGTGGTGAAACAAATATAACATAAAAGTTAACCATTGTAACCATTTTTAAATGTACCATTCATTGGCATTAGTTACATTCACAGCGTTGTGTAACTATCAGGACTATTTCCAGAATTCTTTCCATCATTCCAAAAAGAAATTCCACACCCATTAACTAGTTGCTACCCATTCCCCCCAATCCCACTCTATGACAACCATTAATTAGTCTGCTTTCTGTCTTTACATGTTTACCTATTCTGGATGTTCCATATAAATGGAATAATAAAATATGTGAACATTTGTGTCTGGCTTCTTTCACTTAGCGTAATGTTGTCAACGTTAATCCACATTGTGGCATACCTCAGAATTTCATTCCTTTTTACTACTGCATTGTATGGGTATAACACATTTTGTTTATCCTTTCATCTGTCATCTGTCGATGGACATTTGGATTGTTTTTACCTTTTAGCTATTGTGAATAATGCTGCATTGAACGTCGGTGTACAACTATCTGTTTGCTTCTCTGCTTTCAGTTCTCTTGGGCATGTACCCGGGACTGGAATTGTGGAATCAGATGGTAATTTTATGTTTAACTTTTTGAGGAACCATCAAATTGTTTTCCATGGTGGTTGCACCATTTTACGCTTCCAGCAGCAACGCATGAAGGTTCCAATCACATGGGCATATATTGCCACACTAATAAAACACTTCCATGGTGAAACATTGATGGTAGACTCTCTGAAGAACTAGGTTATGTTGCTGCAATAGTTTCTGCTCTGGGTAGGGCATAGCACCAACTGCAGCACTAGCACCCATGCAAGGGATTGGGAGAAATGGGAATAGGGGAGAGACAAGAAGAGCAGTGTTGTGTCTCTCTTACTGAGGGGTTCCAATTAGAGATCCCCTAGAAGTTAGAGTCCCAAGTGAATGAATTACTCTCTTTTTCCCAGGCCACTTTCCCTCTTTCCTAATACCTAGCTATCCAGAACTTCCACAGGGCTGAGGCTGCATGTGAATTTCTTCAATTGCCTCACCTGGTTGGCATCCAGCAGCCCATGGTGCAGGTACAGGATAGTTGTTCGGATTTTTGTTCACAAGGAGACTAATTTAAATTACTGCAAGTAAGGAGGAGGGTATTTTAAGGATACAAGGGAGGTTATATCCCTAACCATGTGAGAAAAAGCAAAACAACTGAGCTTTGGGGAGACAGGAGCCAGACATTGGTTCTGTCTTCTGGGAGGCTCTGAAGACCTCTCTCATGAGTGAATGGAGTTTTCTTTGGTTTTCCATCATTAATGGATCCTAGGTACTGTTCCATGTTTGCTTTTCCTGTCATGCAGAGGTATTCTTTCTCTCTTTGATTATTTTCTTTCCTCTGCTTCAACTTCTGCTGTTTTAAATTCAGTTTGCACAAGGCTCATCCAACTCCTACAGCTGCCAAAACTAACTGACTCATTCTTTTAGCCAAAATTCCTTAGAGATACCGAAAATCTGATTGGTCCAGTTCTACTTTCTATACCAGACGACGTGGGTCACTGTCAGGCAGTAGTCCTTCTACCTGTTCCAATCAACTGAGGTCTAACATAGTCTCCTTGGCCAGGGGCCATGTGTAGGAGAGTTGTAATTGGACGGGCTGAAGGGAAGGGCAGACACCACTTATGTGTCTTTTTCCTCTTTTTGAGACAGGGTTTCTTTTCCATCGCCCAGGCTTGACTGCAGTGGCACGATCTTGACTCACTGCAACATCCGCCTCCCAGGCTCAAGCCATCCTCCCACCTCAGCTTCCCAAGTACCTGGGACTACACGCACATACCACAACACCCAGATAATTTTAGTACTTTTTGTAGAGTTGGGATTTCACAATGTTGCCCATGATGGTCTGGCTCTCCTGGGCTCAAACGATCTGCCTGCCTTGGTCTCCCAAAGTGCTGGGATTATAGGTGTTAGCCACCACGCCTGACTCTTGTTTTTTTTTTGTTTTTTTAATAGAGACAGTGTCTGGCTCTGTTGCCCAGGCTGGAGTGCAGTGACTCTGTCATGGCTCACTGCAGCCTTGAATTTTTGGGCTTAAGCAATCCTCCTGCTTCAGCCTTCCTAGTAGCTAGAACTACAGGCATGTGGCACCACACCCAACTAATTAAAAAAAATTTTTTTAGACATGGAGTCTTGTTATGTTGCCCAGGCTGCTCTTGAATTCCTCCCCTCAAGTAGTCCTCCTGTCTTGCCCTTCCAAAGTGCTGGCATTATAGGCATGAGCCACCACTCCTGGCCAATGTGTCTTGAATAGAATGTGACCCAGAGGTTGGCTTCTCCATACTCATCACTTATGAACTCAGGTTGATATGGAACATATTTTTCCATGGGGAAATACTGGTCAATCATGAAGCCTGACTTTCCCATCCAGTGTAAAGGCAAGTGTGTTCTTAAGTATGTATTTAAGAAATAATTAATGAAAGGGTCCAAATCTTCCTATGACAGGTAGGGTTGCCAAATAAATCACAGGATACTTAGTTAAACTTGAATTTCAGATAAACAATGAACACACTTCAGATAAACAGCATTGATATTTGTGACATGCATTTAAAAAGCAATTTATTGCTGGGCACAGTGGCTCACGCCTGTAATCCCAGCACTTTAGGAGCCCGAGGTGGGCGGATCAAGAGGTCAGGAGATTGATACCATCCTGGCTAACACAGTGAAACCCCATCTCTACTAAAAATACAAAAAGTCAGCCGGGTGTGGTGGCACGTGCCTGTCATCCCAGCTACTTGGGAGGCTGAGGCAGGAGAATTGCTTGAACATGGGAGGCGAAGGCTGCGGTGAGCTGAGATCACACCTTTGCACTCCAGCCTGGGCAACAAGAGTGAGACCCCGTCTCAAAAAAAGAAAAAAGAAAAAAACCAACTATTTATTGTTTATCTGAAATTCAAATTTAACTGGGCTTCCTGTTTGTTTTTGTCATTGTTTTCTAAATGTGGCAACCCTAATAAGATAATATTCTTCAAAGAGAGAGCTATTCCTCAGGGATGTTATAAAAAGGTCTAAGACATGTGGGATGGTCTGTAGCTGAAGTATTTCAGCTGCCTTCTGCAGGTGGGAGAATTTATTCCCACTTAATTATGTATTTTGCATATCTTACAATTCATTTAATGCTTAATCTCATACTCAAAATAACTGCAACTGCTACTGCTCTGCTAGGGCTGTTACTGGCTACTCTATCAAACGGTGCACTCCAATTGGGTAATCTGAGAAGAGTTTAATAGAAGGACTATTTACAGTGGTTCAGGGAGTATGTAAGAAACCGCCAGGGAGAGCACAATGACCCACAGCAAGGTACTATCACCTCATCTAGGCTTGAAGGCTGTGTGGAAAGGGCCACTTTGCAGGCCTTGTGTCCATCTGTCAAGGAACCTTGACAGTCCCATGGCAACCCTCCAGGGAGGGAGCTGGAGAATACATACCTCACGTTCCCCCTCTTTCCTTCCCCCATGCTCCTACTGGGCCTCTCAGGCAAGCATACCCAGGCAGAAGTCATACAGGCTAGCCTCCCAGGGCAAGGGAGCCTGGAGAAGGACAGAGAGCATGTGGAGAAGCCAATGGATGAATCAAATCTGAATATGTACTCTGTGCTTTCAGCCTCAGTAAGCATTTTACATAGTCACCTCATTTGAACCTCATGACAGTCCTATGAGGAATGCACCATTATTGTTCCCTTTTA